>NC_141877.1:234105188-234423001 GCF_056163025.1 Triticum urartu
TTTACAATATCCCGAGGAGAGACGTGTTCGTGCTGCTGTTTGTGCATTCACTAGTTTTGCATGTGTTTGGTGGTCTGAGCAATGTAGATTATATCCTATTCCGGCTACTTGGGCTGCTTTGAAAACTGCTATGCGTACTCGTTGGGTTCCACCATATTATCAACGTGAATTACTTCGAAAATTGTAGCGCTTAAGACAGTGAAAAAATTCTGTAGAAGAATATTATCAGGAATTACAAACTGGCATGATTAGATGTGGTATTGTTGAGGAGAATGAAGCTATGCTTGCACATTTTATGGGTGGATTAAACAGAGAGATTCAGACGATTCTAGAGTATAAGGAGTATACTAATATCACTCGTTTATTCCATCTTGCCTGTAAAGCTAAACGTGAAGTGCAGGATCGACAGGCATTGGCGCGGACTAACTTTTCTGCAGGTCGACCTTCATCATGGACACCACGTGCATCATCTACTTCCACATGTTTTGCTACACCGGCGCCTCCGTCGGCTGCCACCTCCAACCATGATACAATAAAGCAGGCACAATCACCACTATCTGCCAAGAGCACACCTTCTGGGCCTGCAAAGAGCTCTTCTTCATCCATGGCATCAACAGGGCAAACACATGATATTATTTGTCGACGTTGCAAGGGTGGAGGTCATTATGCGAGAGAATGCCCATCTAAGCGTGTGATGATTGTTACTGAGGATGGTGGGTATGAGTCCGCTAGTGACTATGATGAGGAGACTTTGGCTCTTATTACACGTGACGAACACGGTGGAGACGATTTTGATCATGAGACGCAATACATGGCTCCTGAAGATGCTGACAGGTATGAATGTTTAGTTGCTCAACGTGTTTTGAGTGTGCAGGTTACACAAGCTGAGCAAAATCAGAGGCATAATTTGTTCCATACAAAGGGAGTTGTGAAGGAACGTTCTGTTCGCGTGATCATAGATGGAGGGAGTTGCAACAACTTGGCTTGCATGGAGATGGTGGAGAAGCTATCTCTCACCACATGACCACATCCACATCCTTACTACATCCAATGGTTCAACAATAGCGGCAAGGTCAAGGTAACACATACTGTTCGTGTGCATTTTAGTATCTCTACATATGCTGATTATGTTCATTGTGATGTGGTACCTATGCAAGCATGTTCCTTATTACTTGGTAGACCATGGCAATTTGATAAAAATTCTGTACACCATGGTAGAAACAATCAGTATACTCTTTTTCATGACGATAAAAATATTACTTTGCTTCCTATGACTCCTGATTCCATTTTGAGAGATGATATTAATAGAGCTAATAAAGCAAAACAGGAGACAAATAAGAGTGAAAATAAGATTGTGGCAAAATAATTTGAGCACCAAATGAAGCCTAATAATAAACCATCTACTGTTGTTTCTGAAATTAAATTGAAAAGTGCATGTTTACTTGCCACCAAATCTGATATTGAAAAGCTGCAGCAAGCGACTAGCAAATATGGTGGCTATCCTGTTCGCAAAAGAGAGCGAGAAGAGGAGGCAAAGCACGAGTGAGAAACTAGAGGACAACTTGCGCAAGCAATACTCCAACACCGTGTCCACTTCCCGGACTCCGCCGAGAAGAGGCCATCATGGTAACACACTCAGTTGATTCATTTTAATTAAGTTAAGGTTCAAGTTATCTACGACCAGACATTAACAAATTCCCATCTGCCCATAACCGCGGGCACGGCTTTCGAAAGTTCAAATCCCTGCAGAGGAGTCCCAACTTAGCCCATGACAAGCTCTCACGGTCAACAAAGGAATAGAACTCCTCCCAAGACGTTCCGATCAGACTCAGTATCTCAGTTATTCAAGACACTTCGACAGGTTAAAACAAGACCAGCAACACCGCCCGAATGTGCCGACAAATCCCGATAGGAGCTGCACATACCTCTTTCTTAGGGCACAATCGGATAAGCAATCCGTACAACTAAAACCAGCCCTCAAGTTTCCCCGAGGTGGCGCTGCAAGGGGCTCTAGGTTGGACCAACACTCAGAGGAGCACTGGCCCGGGGGGGTTGAAAATAAGATGACCCTCGGGCTCCGGAAACCCAAGGGAAAAAGAGGCTAGGTGGCAAATGGTAAAACCAAGGTTGGGCATTGCTGGAAAAGCTTTAAACAAAGTGAACTATCAAGGTGTTCCCATTATAACCCAACCACGTAAGGAACGAAAAATCCGGGAACATAACACCGATATGACGGAAACTAGGGCGGCAAGAGTGGAACAAAACACTAGGCGAGAGGCCGAGCCTTCCACCCTTTACCAAGTATATAGATTCATTAAGATAACAAGGCAATATAATGATATCCCAACAACTAAATAAATGTTCCAACAAGGAACGGCCTCCAATCTTCACCTGCAGCTAGCAATGCTATAAGAGGGGCTGAGCAAAGCGGTAACATAGCCAATCAATGGTTTGCTAGTACAAGGTGGGTTAGAGGTTTGACATGGCAATTTGGGAGGCTTGAAAACAAGTGTTAGGCATCGTAGCATTGGCATAGCAAAAGAGCGAGCAAACTAGCATAGCAAAGATAGTAGTGATTTCGAGGGTATGATCATCTTGCCTGCACAGTTGTCAGATTAGACTGGATCCTCGAAAGTAAAATCAACGGGCTCCTCGTTAGCAAACTCGTCTCCCGGCTCTACCCAAACAAGACAAACAAGCAACAAGGACACAATCAACCACGTGCAAGACTCAAACGATATGATGCAATGATGGTATGCTATGCGGGATGCGATGCGGGATGCATATGCAATATATGACAGGAAATGCAAGAACCTGGCCTCAACATGGAAATCCAAGTGTTCCACTGGAAATATGAGATGAAATCGCTTGAAAACGATATAAAGAACACCGGAATTGGAGTTACGGTTTGGAAATGGCAAGCGATTCAAATATGACACCGGTCTGCGATTTACAGTAAGTAGCCATCGAAATGCAACAAGATGAACATGCTACAGCACCCAACCATGATAACAAAATACATGGCAGGGATGCATTCAAGATTCTAAACAAAAGTCTAGCACTGAGCTATGGCAAATTCATCTATTAACAGATTCAAACAAGCATGGCAAAAATGCATATGGCAAACAGATTTCAGACTTAGTGAAATTAACACTTGTCTGGAATTTCAGATCAGATAGCACTCTTCGGAGCAACAAAACTACATGCTACAGGACCTGAACATAGCAAATTAAAGCATGGCATGGAGCTACTCAAAGAGCTTAACAAAAGTCCCTTAGTGACCTTGAGCCAAAAGGGATCAGAAAATACAATTGCAAGCATGTGAACATGGCAAAAACATAATCAGTTCTCAGACTTAGTGAAAACTGGCACATGCTGAAACATAACTCAAGTAGGCATGTTTACAAGCTCGGTGCACTCACTACAGAGCAAGTCATGAAAATATAAGCATACATCCATCAATAATACACAAAATGAAAGCTAGACATGACAAGAACAATAGCATAGAATGCACGGATCAACTACAACATCATCGGCAAAATTGCAAACAAGTTGACAATCTGCCCAGATTCACAAAGTAGCAAAAGTAGAGCTTGATTAACTCAAGCTAGGGTGCTCCATAATTGCAAACAAATACATGGATGGATAGCGCACTAAAAGATTAACAAAACATCCTTACTGATCATCCTCAAAAGAGGCATGGATCACTAAGAAACAACATGAACATATGAGCATATGAGATAAAACAGCTCAAGGACTTAGTGGAAATGCTAAGTCCCTGAAAACAAAATTACCAAGTGCACCACTTTGCAAGCTTGTGCTAGTGACCACACACATCACAAAAATACATGGGTTGCACCTCTGGAAAGATGACAAAACCCTTAACAAAACATATGTAGAACTCATGGACATATCATGCACACATTAATCATGGAAAAAATGACAAAAAGCTAAATGGAGTAGCAGATCTGACAATTATCTCAAGTAGCCCTCTTCTAACAGCATTTCGGACATCAAGATGAACTCAAATGAAAATGATGCAATGGAATGAAATGATGTACTCTCTGAGGTGAACATTTTGATATGATATATGCGTGAATCGGAGCGACGGATGCAAAGTTACGAGGCTATGAACATGAGCACACGAGCTAGGGACTTAGGAGAAAAAAAAATGGGGTCAACCCTAATATTTCAGATCTGGATCGGGGCACGCAATCCGAGGTTTGACGCCATCCTCGCCGGAGTTCTTGCCAGACTTGGAGGGAGAGGCCGGCGCGAGGAGGCGAGGCGGTGGTCGGAGGAGGCGCGGCGACCGGGCGACGGCGCCGAGCTCGTCGGCGGCGGGGCGGGCGGCCGGGCGCGGGAGACGGCGGTGACCTGGCGGCGGGGCGGCGACCGGCCGGGCGGCGAGGGTTGGTGGCGCCGGCGACGACGGCGTCCCACGGCGGTGCGCGAGCAAGGAGACAAGGCGGCGCGGGCGAGCTCCACTGGCCCGTGCGCGGGCGCGGGCGGGCCGGCCACGGGCCGCGGCGGGCTCCAGCGGCGGTGGAAGGAGGCAGCCACTCAGGCAGTGCCACGTGGCGGCGGCGGGAGACCTCCGGACATGTCCGTCAGTGGCGAATGTGTCCGGCGGCGCGCGATGAGGGTGGATCTAGGGTTTTTGACGAGGGGGGTCCGGAATTTCGGGGAGAGACCTATATATAGGCATAGAGGGAGCTAAGAGAGTCCAAATGAGGTGCGGTTTTCGGCCACGCGATCGTGATCGAACGCTCTAGATGATGGAGCAGGTTTAGGTGGGTTTTGGGCCAAATTGGAGGGGTGTTGGGCTGCAACACACATGAGGCCTTTTCGGTCCGTCGGTTAACCGTTGGAGTATCGAACGAAGTCCAAATGGTACGAAACTTGACAGGCGGTCTACCGGTAGTAAACCAAGGCCGCTTGGCAAGTCTCGGTCCAATCCGGAAACGTTTAATCCCCACACACGAAAGAAAAATAGAAATGACCACCGGAGGAGAACGAAGCGCCGGAATGCAAAACGGACAACGGGGAAAAAGCTCGAATGCATGAGACGAACACGTATGCAAATGCAATGCACATGACGACATGATATGAGATGCATGACAACGATAACAACACATGGAGACAGAGACCCGAACTCGAGAAAATAAAATAACTTAACGCCGGAAACGGCAAGAGTTGGAGTACAAATTGGGAAAGTTACATCCGGGGTGTTACAACTCTGCACCACTATGGAAGCATCTCGTCCCGAGATCTAGGACTGAAAGAACGCCAGGTACTCAGAACGGAGGTGATCCTCGCGTTCCCAGGTAGCTTCACGGTCGGAATGGTGTGACCACTTGACTTTGAAGAATTTGATTGACTTGTTGCGAGTCTTGCGTTCAGTCTCTTCAAGAATAGCAACTGGGTGCTCACGATAGGAGAGATCTTCTTGGAGCTCAATGTCCTCCAAGTTGACGGTGCGTTTAGGAGTCTTGAAGCACTTTCGAAGCTGAGAGACATGGAACACGTCAAGAACATTTGCAAAGTTTGAAGGAAGCTCGAGTTGATAGGCGAGGTCGCCTCTCTTGCTGACAATCTTGAAAGGTCCCACGTATCTGGGGGCAAGTTTCCCTTTGATACCGAAGCAACAAGTACCTTTCATAGGAGAGACGCGGAGGTAAACATGATCTGCGATCTCGAAAGCCAAATCACGGTGCTTACTACCATAGTAGCTCTTCTGGCGGGATTGGGCTGCTTTGAGGTTATCACGAATGACTTTGCACATTTCCTCTGCCTCTATGATTAAGTCATTACCCAAAAGTTGACGTTCACCGGTTTCAGACCAGTTGAGAGGGGTGCGGCACTTCCTGCCATATAGAATTTCAAATGGGGCCTTGCCCGAACTTGCTTGAAAACTGTTGTTGTAGGAAAATTCAGCATAAGGAAGACAATCCTCCCACTTCATGCCGAAGGAGATCACACAAGCCCTGAGCATATCTTCAAGAATCTGGTTGACATGCTCGACTTGACCGCTAGTTTGAGGATGGAAAGCTGTGCTGAAGCGGATGTTGGTGCCCATGGCCTTCTGAAAATAATCCCAAAACTTTGAGGTAAATATGCTGCCACGGTCTGAAGAGATCACTTGTGGAATACCGTGCAGAGAGACAATACGAGAGGTGTAGAGTTCCGCCAATTGAGCTGCAGTGATCGACTCTTTGATAGGCAGAAAGTGAACCACTTTGGTGAGTTTGTCGATGACAACGAATATAGCATCATTGCCACGCTTGGACTTTGGAAACCCAGTCACGAAGTCCATTTCAATGTGGTTAAACTTCCATTCTGGAATGGCAAGAGGTTGGAGGAGACCTGCTGGCCTTTGGTGTTCTGCCTTCACTCTTTTGCATACATCACCTTCATTCACGAACTGAGCAATCTTGCGCTTCATTCGAGTCCACCAATAAACTTGCTTAAGGTCCTGATACATCTTCGTGCTCCCAGGGTGGATGGAGAGGAGAGAATTGGGAGCCTCATTCAAGATCACTTTACGGAGGTCACCTTTGGGTACAACAATACGATCCTCGAAGAAGAGAGTATCCTTGTCATCAAGGCGGTAGCACTTGTACTTGGGTTGACTCTTGGCAATCCCAATGTTCACCTTTTTCACCATAGCATCAAGAAGCTGGGCTTGGCGAATCTGGTCTTCCAAGGTAGGAGAGACTTGAAGGTTGGCGAGGAAACCTTGAGGAACAACTTGCAGATTAAGTTTGCGGAAAGCTTCACAAAGCTCGGGTTGATAAGGTTTGAGAATCAGGCTGTTGCAATAAGCCTTTCATCTCAATGCGTCAGCAATCACATTGGCCTTGCCTGGAGTATACTCGATACTCGGATTATACTCTTGAATCATTTCGACCCATCGAGTTTGCCTGAGGTTGAGATTAGGCTTAGTGAAGATGTACTTGAGACTCTTGTGATCAGTGAAAATGTCCACTTTTCTTCCCAATAGAAGATGTCTCCAAGTCAAAAGATCATGCACAACTGCCGTCAACTCGAGATCGTGAGTGGGGTAGTTCTTCTCATTAGGCTTCAACTGGCGAGAGGTATAAGCAACAACTTTCTTCTCTTGCATCAACACTGCGCCAAGACCTTGGAGAGAGGCATCACAAAAGACCTCGTACGGCTTGGATTCACCAAGCGGAGTCAGAACTGGAGCAGTGATCAATTTCTCTTTCAAAGTGTTGAAAGCAATGTCACACTCGGGAGACCAAACGTACTTGACGTGCTTCTGGAGAAGATTAGAGAGAGGCTTCACGATCTTAGAAAAGTTTTCAACGAATCTTCGGCAATAGCTTGCGTGACCGAGGAAGCTATGGAGTTGCTTCACTTTCTGAGGAGGTTTCCAATTCACAATTGCAGAAACCTTCTCAGGATTGATGGCAATGCCCTTGGCAGAGATGATATGACCAACATAAAGAACCTCATCGAGCCAAAATTCACACTTGGAGAACTTGGCGTAGAACTGGTGTTCCCTTAGCTTATCGAGTACCAAATGCAAGTGCTTGGCATGATCTTCCTTGTTCTTCGAGAAAACCAGAATGTCGTTGAGATAGACCAAAACGAAGTCATTGGTGTAGGCATTGAAGATGAAGTTCATCATGCGAGAGAACGTCGGAGGAGCGTTGACGAGGCCAAAAGACATGACTGTGGATTCATATGAACCATAGCTTGTCCTGAAAGCCGTCTTGGGAATATCTTGCTCACGGATTCGAATCTGATGATAACCCATATGGAGATCAAGCTTGGAGAATACTTGGGCACCTTTGAGTTGTTCGAACAGCTCGTTGATGTTGGGAAGTGGATATTTGTTCTTGATGGTCTTCTTGTTCAATGGACGGTAATCAACACAAAGTCGGTCCGTTCCATCCTTCTTCTTCACAAAAAGAACACCACAACCCCACGGAGAAGAACTAGGCCGGATGCGACCCATTTTCTCTTGAATATCGAGTTGCTTCTTCAGCTCCTTCAACTCTTCAGGTCCGAGCTTGTAAGGACGTATGCACACAGGTTCCGTGCCAGGCTCAAGATCAATAACGAATTCAACTGGCCGGTGCGGAGGCATTCCTGGAAGCTCTTCTGGAAAGACGTCTTGATATTCGCAAACGACTGGAATTTGCGAGATGGCATCGAGTTCACCCTTCTCATTGAGAGAAAACAGACGGATGGTATCATCACGAGCGGCAAAGACAATTACATCCTCAGACGAATGAGTCAATTGAATCTGCCTGGCTGCACAATCAGGCTGAGCCTTGTGCTTAGAAAGCCAATCCATTCCGAGAATAAGATCAATATCTGAGTCACCAAGAACATTTGGAGAGGACAAGAACTTATAGTCACCCAAAGTGATTGTAACATCCAGAACGCATACTCGAGATGTCTTTTGACGGGCCGGAGAGACAATAGCCAACGGTTTCGACAATACTTGAGTAACAAAATCATGCTTAGATGCAAAAGGTCTCAAGATGAAACAATGCGATGCACCAGTGTCAAAAAGAACTCTTGCAGGAATATCATTAACAGGAAGGTTACCCATGATGACATTTGATGAATCCTCTGCCTGAGCTGCATTCACCATATTGACCTTGGCATACTTGGGGTTATGCTTGACCACAGCTTTACTTGTCGATCTGACAGGAGGAGGAGGAGGAAGACGCCTCTGGTTGAAACACTTGTTGGCGTAGTGACCCTTCTGTTGGCACTTGTTGCACGTGACCTCTGAAAGCGGACGGTGATACGGAGCACTCGATCTTGGAGCTTGAGACGAAGTCTTGTTCTGAAAGCCAGGGTTGGGTGGGTGGGAAGAACCACTGCCACCTTTGCTCTTCTGCTGATACGGCTGACGGAACGGAGGCGGAGGAAGCCAATACTTCTACTGCTTGGCCACTTGAGTAGAGGAAAAAGTAGTAACATCTCTGACTCGCTTCTTGGAAGCATCACACCTCAATTGAGCAGCCTCTTGCTTCAATGCCATGTTGTAGAACTCATCGTACCTCAAGGGCTCAAAGAGAACAAGAGCTAGCTGAATTTCTTCTCTGAGACCACCCCTGAACTGGTATATCATGCTCTTCTCATCAGGTACGTCCTGCTTAGCAAAGCGGGTGAGCTTCTGGAACAACTTGTTGTAGTCATAGACAGACAAAGAGCCTTGCTTCAGGTTGCGGAATTACTCACGCTTGCTTTCAACCACGCTCTGAGGGATATGATGAGCTCGGAAATCTCGACGGAATTCATCCCAGGTGATAACATGTCCACCTCTGGAATCCTTGTACTGCTGGAACCATTCTGCAGCTTGATCTTTGAGTTGGAAAGAAGCGAACTTGACAAAGTCCTCAGGCCTGACGTTACTGCACTCAAAATGCTTGCGCAGATCCACAAGCCAATCGTCAGCATCGGTTGCCTCAACACAATTGCTGAAAGTCTTTGGCCCATTAGCAAGAAACTGGTTGAGTGTAGCAAAGTGATTCTAATTATTGCCTTGGTTCCCTTGGTTTCCTTGATTGCGCTCTTGAAGAATTTGCATGATCAACTGTGTGTTTGCATTGGTTGCGGCCATCACAGCTTGCCATGCCTCCGGAGGAGGTGGAGGTGGTGGCGGATCAGGATTCGGAGTCGTGCGCGTTGGAGGAGCCATCCTGAAGAGGTTGACATCCATTAGCACATTGATAGACAAGTATTGAAGCTGAATCCAACGGAATGAAAATAGCAACATATAGTCTTCACATCCGAACAAAATGAACGAATGCATTCCTCTTGAAATGGTCACATATCCCTAAATTGAGAAGCCACGTAAAATTAAGGTAGAGAAATAAATCAAGAAGGTACGGCTCAAGAACGAATAATCGGTAAGAAATCCCAATCGCAAACCAATATCCGTGGAAGAAGAACTAGAGCTACTAGAATTCCCACCTATGAAACTCCCGAACCTTTCCGGTTATGCAATCAGGTGTTGGGGATACAGGGGAAGCATAGTATCTCACCCAAGTCTAGCAAATCCTACATCCAGCTGTATCCATCCTTCAACACATAACCATGAAAAACTTCGGAAACCATCTACCTCAACCTTCGCAAAGCATCCTTTATACAAGTTATGGCGATACTCCCGAACTCCCACCCCAGTACTGGGTGGCGTCGAGGTTATCTCACCAACGAACTGCATAAAAGAGATTTTCGATGTCGGCGTACTAAACTCAGGTATTCCAGAACTGCAACGATAAAATTATGATGACAACACCTTAGAGCTCAACTCCCCGGGACACTTCCACTAAACCCCTGACAGGAGGCACCAAGACAATGTTCTCATCATAAAACCATCGGAACGATTCCAAGATACCCGCGTGAACCTAAAAAAAATTTAGTGAAATTTGAGAAGAGAAGAGTCAAAACTCTACGTCAGGATGCCTTACCAGAGCGATGAGGAGACTGGGAAGTAAAAAGAATTCCTAAACTCTCCGATATATAATTCCTAAATGACTCAAAACATTTTTCTAGACACAACTCGGCTGCTAAAAACGATCAAGCAATGGGGCTCCTAAGGTCGAGGAAGGCTCTGATTACCAACTTGTAACACCCTCGATGCGACTATATCTCCCACGTGTCGAGGCACGACTTAGAGGCATAATCGCATTGAAGGCATATGTCGCAAGTAAGGCAATCTTCACAACATCCCATGTAATATAATAATAAAGGGGAGATAACATAGTTGGCTTACACTCGCCACGTCAATCAAGTACATAAATAACATTACATCATCCAAACACACATGGCCCGACTACGGCGCCGAAGTAAAAGAGAACCCAACATGCGACACGGTCCCGATCACCCCCAACTGGGCACCACTACTGATCATCAGGAAAGGAAACATAGTAACGTTGAGAGTCTTCGTCGAACTCCCACTTGAGCTCGAGCGCATCACCTGGAGCGAAATCATCAGGCCCTGCATCTGGTGTAATAGTAATCTGTGAGCCACAGGGACTCAACAATCTCGCCCCCTTGTGATCAAGTCTATTTAAGCTTATAGGTAAGGCAAGGTAAATATGTGGAGCTACAGCAAGCGACTAGCAAATATGGTGGCTATCCTGTTCGCAAAAGAGAGCGAGAAGAGGAGGCAAAGCGCGAGCGAGAAACTAGAGGACAACCTGCGCAAGCAATACTCCAACACCGTGTCCACTTCCCGGACTCCGCCGAGAAGAGGCCATCACGGTAACACACTCAGTTGATTCATTTTAATTAAGTTAAGGTTCAAGTTATCTACGACCGGACATTAACAAATTCCCATCTGCCCATAACCGCGGGCACGGCTTTCGAAAGTTCAAGTCCCTGCAGGGGAGTCCCAACTTAGCCCATGACAAGCTCTCACGGTCAACGAAGGAATAGACCTCCTCCCAAGACGTTCCGATCAGACTCGGTATCTCGGTTATTCGAGACACTTTGACAGGTTAAAACAAGATCAGCAACACCGCCCGAATGTGCCGACAAATCCCGATAGGAGCTGCACATATCTCTTTCTCAGGGCACAATCGGATAAGCAATCCTTACAACTAAAACTAGCCCTCAAGTTTCCCCGAGGTGGCGCTGCAAGGGGCTCTAGGTTGGACCAACACTCAGAGGAGCACTGGCCCGGGGGGGTTTAAAATAAGATGACCCTCGGGCTCCGGAAACCCAAGGGAAAAAGAGGCTAGGTGGCAAATGGTAAAACCAAGGTTGGGCATTGTTGGAAAAGCTTTAAACAAGGCGAACTATCAAGGTGTTCCCATTATAACCCAACCGCGTAAGGAACGCAAAATCCGGGAACATAACACCGATATGATGGAAACTAGGGCGCCAAGAGTGGAACAAAACACTAGGCGAGAGGCTGAGCCTTCCACCCTTTACCAAGTATATAGATGCATTAAGATAACAAGGCAATATAATGATATCCCAACAAGTAAATAAATGTTCCAACAAGGAACGACCTCCAATCTTCACCTGCAGCTAGCAACGCTATAAGAGGGGTTGAGCAAAGCGGTAACATAGCCAATCAACGGTTTGCTAGGACCAGGTGGGTTAGAGGTTTGACATGGAAATTTGGGAGGCTTGAAAACAAGTGGTAGGCATCGTAGCATTGGCATAGCAAAAGAGCGAGCAAACTAGCATAGCAAAGATAGTAGTGATTTCGAGGGTATGATCATCTTGCCTGCACAGTTGTCAGAGTAGACTGGATCCTCGAAAGTAAACTCAATGGGCTCCTCGTTCGCGAACTCGTCTCCTGGCTACAAATTGACAATCATCGGCAAAATTGCAAACAAGTTGCCAATCTACCCAGATTCACAAAGTAGCAAAAGTAGAGCTCGATTGACTCAAGCTAGGGTGCTCCATAATTGCAAACGAAGACATGGATGGATAGAGAACTACAAGATTAACAAAACAACCTTACTGATCATCCTCAAAAGAGGCACGGATCACTAAGAAACAACATGAACATATGAGCATATGAGATAAAACAGCTCAAGGACTTAGTGGAAATGCTAAGTCCCTGAAAACAGAATTACCAAGTGCACCACTTTGCAAGCTTGTGCTAGTCACCACACACATCACAAAAATACATGGGTTGCACCTCTGGAAATATGACAAACCCTTAACAAAACATATGTAGAACTCATGGACATATCATGCACACATTAATGATTGCAAAAATGACAAAATGCTAAATGGAGAAGCAGATCTGACAATTATCTCAAGTAGCCCTCTTCTAACAGCATTTCGGGCATCAAGATGAACTCCAATGGAAATTATGCAATGGAATGTAATGATGTACTCTTTGAGATGAACATTTTGATATGCTATATGCGTGAATCGGAGCTACGGATGCAAAGTTACGAGGCTATGAACATGAGCACATGAGCTAGGGACTTAGGAGAAAAAAACGGGGTCAACCCTAATATTTCAGATCTGGATCGGGGCACGCAATCCGAGGTTTGACGCCGTCCTCATCGGAGTTCTTGCCGGACTTGGTGGGAGAGGCTGACGCGAGGAGGCGAGGCGGTGGTCGGAGGAGGCGCGGCAACCGAGCGACGGCGCCGAGCTCGTCGGCGGCGAGGCGCGCGGCCGGGCACGGGAGACGACGGTGACCGGGCGGCGGGGCGGCGACCGGCCAGGCAGCGAGGGTTGGTGGCGGCGGCGGCGACGGCGTCCCACGGCGGCGCACGAGCAAGGAGACAAGGCGGCGCGGGCGAGCTCCTCTAGCCCGTGCGCGGGCGCGGGCGGGCCGGCCACGGGCCGCGGCGGGCTCCGGCGGCGGTGGAAGGTGGCAGCCACTTAGGCAGTGCCACGTGGCGGCGGCGGGAGACCTCCGGACATGTCCTTCGGTGGCAAATGTGTCCGGCGGCGCGCGATGAGGGTGGATCTAGGGTTTTTGACGAGGGGGATCCGGAATTTCGGGGAGAGACCTATATATAGGCATAGAGGGAGCTAAGAGAGTCCAAATGAGGTGCGGTTTTCGGCCACGCGATCGTGATCGAACGCTCTAGATGATGGAGCAGATTTAGGTGGGTTTTGGGCCAAATTGGAGGGGTGTTGGGATGCAACACAGATGAGGCCTTTTTGGTCCCTCGGTTAACCGTTGGAGTATCAAACGAAGTCCAAATGGTACGAAACTTGACAGGCGGTCTACCTGTAGTAAACCAAGGCCGCTTGGCAAGTCTCGGTCCAATCCAGAAATGTTTAATCCCCACACACGAAAGAAAACTAGAAATGACCACCGGAGGAGAACGAAGTGCCGGAATGCAAAACGGACAACGGGGAAAAAGCTCGAATGCATAAGACAAACACGTATGCAAATGCAATGCACATGACGACATGATAGGAGATGCATGACAACGATAACAACACACGGAGACAAAGACCCGAACCCGAGAAAATAAAATAACTTAACGCCGGAAACGGCAAGAGTTGGAGTACAAATTGGGAAAGTTACATCCAGGGTGTTACATGTCACTAACATTTTGCAGGAGTTCGCTGACGTCTTTCCACAAGACGTGCCACCGGGATTACCACCTATTCGAGGGACTGAGCATCAAATTGACTTAATTCCCGGTGCTTCGCTACCCAACCGTGCACCATACAGTACCAATCCAGAGGAGACGAAGGAGATTATGCGTCAAGTACAGGAGCTGCTCGACAAAGGTTATATACGCGAATCTTTTAGTCCTTGTGTTGTTCCTATTATACTAGTGCCTAAAAAGGATGGTACGCGTGTATGTGTGTTTATTGTAGAGGCATTAATAATATTATTATTCATTATCGTCATCCTATTCCTAGGCTTGATGATATGCTTGATGAATTGAGTGGCTCTACAATATTCTCCAAAGTTGATTTGCGTAGTGGATACCATCAAATTCGTATGAAATTGGGAGATGAATGGAAAACAGCATTTAAAACTAAGTTTGGTTTATATGAGTGGTTAGTCATGCCTTTTGGGTTAACTAATGCGCCTAGTACTTTTATGATATTAATGAACGAAGTTTTACGTGCTTTCATTGGACGATTTGTGGTAGTCTATTTTGATGATATACTGATTTATAGCAAATCTTTGGAAGCACATTTGGAACATTTATGTGCTGTTTTTATCGCTCTACGTGATGCACGTTTGTTTGGTAACCTTGGGAAGTGCACCTTTTGCACCGACCGAGTATCTTTTCTTGGCTATGTTATTACTCCACAGGGAATTGAAGTTCATAAAGCCAAGATTGAAGCTATTGAGAGTTGGCCGCAGCCCAAAACGGTCACACAAGTGAGGAGTTTCCTTGGCCTCGCTAGTTTCTATAGGCGTTTTGTGAGAGATTTCAGCACCATTGCTGCACCTCTCAACAAGCTTACAAAGAAGGATGTGCCTTTTGTTTGGGGTACCGCACAGGAAGAAGCCTTCACGGTATTGAAAGATAAGTTGACACATGCTCCTTTACTCCAACTTCCTGATTTTAATAAGACTTCTGATCTTGAATGTGATGCTAATGGAATTGGATTAGGAGGTGTGTTATTACAAGATGGCAAACCTGTTGCATACTTTTCTGAAAAATTGAGTGGGCCTAGTCTGGACTATTCTACTTATGATAAAGAATTATATGCTCTTGTTCGGACTTTAGAAACAAGGCAACATTATTTGTGGCCCAAAGAATTTGTTATACATTCTGATCATGAATCTTTGAAACACATTAAAAGTCAAGCAAAACTGAACCATAGACATGCTAAATGGGTTGAATTCATTGAGACTTTCCTTTATGTCCTTAAACACAAGAAGGGTAAAGAAAATGTTATTGATGATGCATTGTCTCGTCGTTATACTATGCTTTCACAACTTGACATTAAAATATTTGGTTTGGAGACCATCAAAGATCAATATGTGCATGATGCTGAATTTAAAGATATATTGCAGAATTGTAAAGAAGGTAGAACATGGAACAAGTTCGTCGTTAATGATGGATTTGTGTTTCGTTCTAACAAGCTATGCATTCCATCTAGCTCCGTTCATCTTTTGTTGTTGCAGGAGGCGCATGGAGGAGGACTAATGGGACACTTTGGCATGAAGAAGACGGAGGATATACTTGCTACCCATTTCTTTTGGCCAAAGATGAGACGGGATGTTGAGCGTTTTGTTGCTCGCTGCACTACATGTCAAAAAGCTAAGTCACGACTTAATCCTCATGGTTTATATATGCCTTTGCATGTACCTAGTGTTCCTTGGGAGGATATATCTATGGACTTTGTTTTAGGTTTACCTTGAACAAAGAAGGGGAGGGATAGCATATTTGTTGTCGTGGATAGATTCTCGAAAATGGCACACTTTATACCATGTCATAAAAGCGATGATGCTGTTAAGGTTGCTGATTTGTTCTTTCGTGAAATTATTCGCTTGCATGGTGTGCCAAGTACTATTGTTTCAGATCGTCATACTAAATTTCTTAGCCACTTTTGGAGATGTTTATGGGCTAAGTTGGGGACTAAACTTCTTTTTAGTAGTACTTGTCACCCCCAAACTGATGGACAAACTGAAGTAGTCAATAGAACATTGTCTACTCTGCTTAGGGCTGTTTTGAAGAATAATAAGAAAATGTGAGAAGAATGCTTGCCTCATATTGAATTTGCTTATAATCGTTCATTGCATTCTACTACTAAGATTTGCCCTTTTGAAATTGTGTATGGTTTCCTACCTCATGCACCTATTGATGTGTTGCCTCTTCCATCTTCGGAGAAGGTTAATTTTGATGCTAAAGAACGTTCTGAATTGATTTTAAAAATGCATGAATTAACTAAGGAAAACATTGAGCGTATGAATGCTAAATATAAACTTGCTGGAGATAAGGGTAGAAAACATGTTGTGTTTGCACCTAGAGATCTTGTTTGGTTATATTTGCGTAAAGATAGATTTCCTAATTTGCGCAAATCAAAGCTAATGCCACGTGCTGATGGTCCTTTTAAGGTGTTAGAGAAAATAAATGATAATGCATATAAACTTGAGCTACCTGCAGATTTTGGGGTTAGTCCCACTTTTAACATTGCAGATTTGAAGACTTATTTTGGTGAGGAAGATGAGCTTCCGTCGAGGACGACTTCATTTCAAGAAGGGGAGGATGATGAGGACATCAATACCATTGTTACACCCACAACCCCTACTGTTACATATACTGGACCAATTACTAGAGTTCGCGCACGCCAATTAAATTACCAGGTACTTACGTTTCTTGGTAATGATTCTAATGTTCATGAGATTATGATGCTGCCTAAATTGGATACATTTGTTTTGCTTACAAATGAAGGGCCTAGCTTAGAGAAGGATGAACATTGGAGCAAGAACACGCATGGAGTTGATGGCATGCGCAAGGGGATCAAGAACGGAGTTACAAGTGATGATTTCAGGACTTTGAAGCCGCCATAAGGAGTGCATGAAGCCTTGGACGAAATATACAAGATGCCACTTCATAATATTCGTCCATAGGCTATTCTAGGTGCTGCGTCACCTTATTAATGGGCCAGGCCCATGTAATTTCGAAATACTTAAGTATAGGCTATTTTTAGAGTCCGTATGTGTGGGGAAACAAGAGTTAGGGTTGGTTTTGGACCCCACCCTCAAGGGCCACGAAATTCCCCCCTCTTCCTCCATATATACAGCCCTTAGGGCGTCGTTTAGACTTTGGGTTTTGTTTAGATTAAAAGTTCGCCATAGCTGCAACTTCTCGTACTTCGTTTGTGTCCAACGACCAGACCAAGACGTCACAGAACCCCACCTTGATCAATAAAGCTTTCATCTTATATTCGCAATATCCAGATTGCAATCCCAGTTTCTTGCTTGTTCTTTGTTTGCTTGCAGGAAACAGACCCTCGTGGTCAGGTTGATCGTGCTCCGGCATGGTTAATAACCCCTCGGAAGTTGGTTTAGCGATTGCTAAGGCGCGACGTCTCGCACGTTCGTAGTCGGATCGTCAAGGTCGACTCCCCCAGAAACGATAGCCACCATCTCATCGAAACATCGGGACACCTTTGCCTCTATCAGAGGGAGATGGGGGAGTCGGGCTTGGTTAGGATTAGGTGGGTGCGGCTGGGCCTTGGGCCAGTGCTGGAGTTTGGTCTAGGGAGGCCGGCGGCTGGTTGGGCCTAGGGATGGGCCCTAGAGGCCGGCCTGCTGGACCTCTCCTCACTACTAAAAGAAAAGAAAAAAAACAGAGATTAAGAAAGAAAAGAAAGAGGGGGTTAGGGGAAGAAGTTGGACACGCAGATAATTTTCCCAGACTCACAAAAATGTGCTTGTTCCAGGAAAATAGAAAAGGCCATGATTGAGAGATCTAAATTCAAATCCATTTGAATTTAATTCAGATGGTTTGGATAGGTTCAAGGTAATGAAGAGTCCAAAAATATTCGGATATTTGGTGGAGCTTCGGAAAATGACGAAATAATAAATGGCAAGGTTAGAGAGCAACTCGAAGAAGAAAAGACTTGAGAGTTTAAACTGCAAGTGTGCCACGGTGAATTTCAAATTAAAGAAATATTTAATATAACTCCCTACAATCGGGAGGATATGTTATAAAGAGAAGTCACTCTTCCCTCGATTTAAATGGATCGAAGATCCACACAAATTGTTTTGTTGAGATGCAAAAGACTTATGGCATGATGACATTATGACATGATGCAATGCACATGATGCAACAAACCCAAACGAATCACCCGACAACACTCAGAAACAAGGAAGGCATCTGAAGTTCTGGTCTTGGGGCGTTACAACACTCCACCACTACGAGAGGATCTCGTCCCGAGATCTAGAATGGCACCGGAGGGAAAAGGAAGAGGAAGAGAAGAGGTAAAACTAAGTTGCTTCTTTGACAAACGAGTGAAACGAAAGAACCTTGAGAGGTTGAACAACTTGAAAGAAAGAAAACAACGAAGATGAATAAAGTTGAAAGCACTCTGGTTGAGAAGTGATACGAAACTTGAGGAAAAGGGCACAACACTCCGGTTAAATGGATAGGCATAAAAAGAACATGATCTTTGACAAAAACGAAATGATGGGTGAAAAGAACAACATCGCAATGCCTCCGGAACGAATGTAAGAATGGATTCAAAAGAACGGAGAGGAAAGCAACATCTTTAGGAGAAGGGTCGAACGGAGTTGTTGGAAAATTAGCAATGAAAACAAAAGGCTGCTTGTGGGATTATGAAAACATCTCAGAACGCTGGTGAAATCCTGCCACTAACGAAAAGAAGATTGAATTGATATGACAAGGTGACGAGAAACTATTTCACCGGTAGGATAAATGAAGAACTAGGGTCGTTTATAAACACCATAAATAGCAACAATCCTTAGGAAAAGCTTTAGGTGAAATATAGCCCAAGATAACTCCAATGACGCGATTGATGGATTTAAAATATCTCATTCTTGACAACATGTGAATCATGAAACATGAACTCAAATTATCAAGAATGACATAATACCACCTCCAATGATACAGAAGAAATAATTCCACTTCGGTTTGCGACATGAAGAATGCTTGAGCTCCTCTAAAAAGAATTTCAATGAAAAACTTCGAGAAGGAATTAAATCCTTTATGAACCAACATGTAAAACCTACATGAAGAACTTCGGTAAACAAAAGGATAATGAAAAGAAAGAGAAATTGGAAACACAAGGTGAAACCTTGTAATGATTTAGATGGATCTCTGTGATGATGTAATTGCGCGAGCCTGGGACTCCGGGAAAGAAAGATGAACAAATGAAATCAAGAATTTGATGAGCCTCCGGAATAGGGAATTGAGTTCACTCGATGAAACAAGAATAAGAATTACATTATGCTTATCCTTCACCAATTAAATTGATGACAATCAACGGATTTGACATATTACTTGTTCTCGTAGAAAAGATTAAGAGAGATATAACATAAACTTGAGAAGGTCTTCAACGAATCACCGGTAGGATTGGAAAGAACGAGTCAATTGATATGATAACGAAGGAAGAGAAATCTTGAAAGAACCACCGTAAGAATTTAAAATGAACGAAGATACTTGAGTGAATCAAGATGCGAGAGAACGAAAAAATCACAAACTGATTAGAGAACACTTGAATGATGAACCGATAAGATTTGGATAACGAGAGCTGAAAGCTGAGATGAATACTTTTGAGATGATGGCCTCCGGAGAATCAAACTGAAAAGACTCTTGAATTTCTCCGGATGGGTGAAAAGAATTGTCACAATCAAAAGCAATTATGAGAGGACGACATCAAGATAGAACCATGAATCTCTAAGAGGACGGATAAGATTTCGAGGAAAACTCTTCTTCGGTCTTCAAAATCCGAGAATGACGACGGGAAATATCACCAAGAATTGTTTAGACACTCCGGAAGAATCAAAAGCGAAGAGGTTGAGCCAACGATGAAAAGAATTGTGAAAGATCTAGGAGAAGGCATTTGACTGGTGATAATTCATTCTTACGTCAAATTTCGAAAGGTTTGAGAACAACTCTGGTAAAATTTAGAAGAGCCAGGTAAGATCCTAGGAAAAGACCTGTGGGTTAGGGCCCACTCAAAAGAAAGCACCGTTGAACGATTACTTGAAAAGGAGATAGTACCGGTTGAATTAAATGGCTTGAATGAGATAACAACCTCGAAATAGGTTGAACGGATCTTGAATGACAAGATGAGCCTTTTGAGATATCTTGAGCACTCCGGAACAAATGAATAGCGAGAAGTGAATTATTATGAGGTGCACCGACATAAGAAAAGAATTGAAACGAGGAAAAGATATGATCGACAAAGCTTGAATTGAATCCACCGGAGAAAAAAAATGAGGAATGATGAAGTAGAAACTCCGTTAGTATCTTCATGAGAATCACCGGATCAGAACATTGAAAGAAAAGAATGGACAGACTTCACATCAATAAGATGGATACTCGATTAAGAAATCTGAGTCCTTGAAGAAAAAGGGGTGGGTGGGCGGGAAAACAAAGACAACTTGGGGCCGGATGAAACGAGCACCATTGAGAGAACTTAGAATTGAACTTGCAGGTGTTGAAATGAACGGACCCGCTTGAAGAGAAACACGCTAGTTGAAAGGATTGACATGACAATCTCGACAATCAAGAAGGATTAGTATCCACATCGAAATATGAGAACACCGCTTAGGAAAGGTATGGAATCGACACTTGACATTGAAGCAACTCGAATACCACAACTCAAAACAAAACAAAGGATTGGCTTGCAAAATAAGCCAGAACAAACATATGATAGAGATTTCATCCAAAGTTTTCGTGGTGGGGCCTACACGGGCTCGATCGTACAGCACCATCATGTACAAGGCAGTGCACATGAGATACGAAGTGTCCCCGAGTCAGCATAGCCAAGGACTCTTTAAGACGCAATGAGACCACTGTAAAACCAACCGTGGATAAGCGGACCACTAGACGTCGAACCCCTATTTCATATCATACATCTGTCGGAAAGATATCCTAGGAGCTACTTGAATTCCCACTTATAAACTCCTGAAATTTTGCGGTTATGCAATCAGGTGTTGGGGATACAGGGGAAGCATAATATGTCACCCAAAACTACACAAATCCTACATCCAGATGTATCCATCCTTCAACACATAACCAAGAAACCTTCGGAAATCGTTTACCTCAACCTTCAAAAAGCATCTGTTATACGAGTTATGGCAATACTCCCGAACTCCCGCCCCAGTACTAGGTGGCGTCGAGGTTATCTCACCAACAACTGCATAAAAGAGATTTTCGATGTCGGCGAAACTCAGGTATTCCAAAATCTCAACGATACAATTGTGATGACAACACCTCGGAGCTCAACTCCCCGGGACACTGCGACAACCCGTAAATGTCAGGAGGCACCAAGAACAATGTTCTCATCACAAAACCGTTGGAACATTCCAAGATACCCGCGTGATCCTAAATTTTTTTAGTGAAATTTGAGAAGAGAAGAGTCAAAACTCTACGTCAGAATGCCTTACCAGAGCGACGAAGGGACTAAGGAGTAAAAAGAATCCTACTCTCCGATATATATATATAAACCTAAATGACTCAAAACATTTTTCTAGACTCAACAACGCCAACGATTCGATCAAGCAGGGGGCTCATAAGGTCGGGGACCTGGCTCTTATACCAACTTGTAACGCCCTCGATGCGGCTATATCTCCCACATGTCGAAGCACGACTTAGAGGCATAACCGCATTGAAAGCAACGTCGCAAGTGAGGTAATCTTCACAACAACCCATGTAATGAATAAGGGAAAAAGTTACATAGTTGGATTACAATCGCCACTTCACACAATTACAAGAATAAAACATTACATTCATCCAGATACACTCAAGGTCCGACTACAGAACCAAAATAAAAGAAGACTACCCCAAATGCTACACAGATCCCCGATCGACCCCAACTAGGCTCCACTACTGATCAACTAGAACGAAACAACACAAAGGACAAGATCTTCATCGAGCTCCTCCTTGAGCTTGGTTGCTGAGGGAGTCCTGGATTAGGGGGTCTCCGGACAGCCGGACTATATCCTTTGGCCCGACTGTTGGACTATGAAGATACAAGATTGAAGACTTCGTCTCGTGTCCGGATGGGACTTTACTTGGCGTGGAAGGCAAGCTAGGCAATACGGATATGTGTATCTCCTCCTTTGTAACCGACCTTGTGTAACCCTAACCTTTCCGGTGTCTATATAAACCAGAGGGTTTTAGTCTGTAGGACAACATACAATCATACAATAGGCTAGCTTCTAGGGTTTAGCCTATCCGATCTCGTGGTAGATCTACTCTTGTACTACCCATATCATCAATATCAATCAAGCAGGACGTAGGGTTTTACCTCCATCAAGAGGACCCGAACCTGGGTAAAACATTGTGTCCCCTGCCTCCTGTTACCATCTGCCTTAGACACACAGTTCGGGACCCCCTACCCGAGATCCTCCAGTTTTGACACCAACATTGGTGCTATCATTGAGAGTTCCTCTGTGTCGTCGCCATTAGGCTTGATGGCTCCTACTATCATCGATGGCGAAGCAGTCCAGGGTGGAGACTTTTCTCCCCGGACAGATCTTCGTGTTCGGCGGCTTTGCACTGCGGGCCAATTCGCTTGGCCATCTGGAGTAGATTGAAAGTTACGCCCCTGGCCATCAGGTCAGGTTTGGAAGCTTAAACTACACGGCCGATATCCGTGGAGACTTGATCTTCGACGGATTGGAGCCGCTGCCTTGTGCGCCACGCGGTCACGATGAGTACGATTTAGCTCTACCATCAGACAACGTTCTGAAGATCGCACTGGCAGCCGCTCCGACCCTCAATTCGGAGCCAATTGCGGCGACCATGGACGGGGGGATGGACCCCGCCACGGAGGCATTACCCTCAGCGGCGATCGAGCCGAACATCGACCTTAACTTGCCCGAGAGCCGTGTTGTTAAACTGTCGGATCCTTCTCCGGCCACGGACTCCGAACCGCCTGCACCCGTCCCTATCGAATCCGATTGGGCGCCAATCAAGGAGTTTACCTCCGTGGATATTTTTCAGCACTCGCTCTTTGGCGACATACTGAACTCATTAAGGTCTCTCTCTCCTTGTGAGGAGGATCCTGGCCGAACTATGTCCGGCAGGACTGCGATGCGGACGACGAAGAAATTCGCGGCCCACCCACCACCCACTTAGTAGCCACTGTCGATGACTTAATCGAAATTCGCAGACTCCGAAGACATCGACGATATGGACGACGATGCGGGAGACGAAGAGGAACCACTGCCCATAGGGCACTAGACAGCCACCTCATCATACGATATATACATGGTGGATACACCCAAAGAAGGCAATGGCGACGAGATAGCAGAGGATGACCCCTCCAAGAAGCAACCCAAGTGCCAACGTCAGCGGCGCCGCTCTAAGTCCCGACAAAGCAAAAGTGGTGATACCGACACAGGAGGTAATAACACTCCGGATAGCACCGAAGACAACAACAACCCCCTCCAGCACTATTTAGAGCAGGAGGATGGGGGAGCTAGCCCTCCTGAGAGAGCGACAAACGGAGAGGCGGAGGATGATTATTATATGCCCCCTCCGAAGACGAGGCAAGCCTCGGCGATGACGAATTCACCGTGCCAGAGGATATCGTCGAACAAGAGCGCTTCAAGCGCCGGCTTATGGCCACGGCAAATAGCCATAGGAAAAAGCAGAAGCAGCTTCAAGCTGATCAAGATCTGCTCGCTGATAGATGGACTAAAGTCCTCGCGGCCGAGGAATATAAACTCGAGCACCCCTCCAAGAGTTACCCAAAATGCAGGCTGCTACCTCGATTGGAGGAAGAAGCGTATGATGCGGCTGATTGGCCACCTCGTGGCCATGATAGAGAGGCATTACAGCCAAAAGCTCAACCTGCACCCCGACGCCATTCAAATAAAAAAGCATGGGGAAACACGCCAGACCTGCGAGACGTATTGGAGGACAAAGAAAAACATGCAAGATCGATCTACGGATCACGAGGACGCGCCACTATGTGAGACGATAAACGTCACGCCGGATACAGTAAAAGTAAATCCGACCGGGCCGAACATAGCGGGCAAGACCCATTCGAGTTGCGTCGCGATATAGCCCAATACAGAGGCGTCGCACACCCCTTATGCTTCACAGACGAAGTAATGGATCCCAGAAGGTTTCAAACCTATAAATATTGAATCATACGACGGCACAGCAGATCCTGCGGTATGGATCGAGGATTTCCTCCTCCAAATACACATGGCCCGAAGTGATGACTTACACGCCATCAAATACCTCCCACTAAAGCTCAAAGGACCAGCGCGGCATTGGCTTAACAGCCTGCCAACAGAGTCCATTAGCTATTGGGAAGATCTGGAGGCCGCATTCCTCGACAACTTTCAGGACACTTATGTGCGACCACCAGATGCTGATGACTTGAGCCACATAATCTAGCAGCCAGAAGAATCGGCCAGGCAATTCTGGACTCGGTTCCTAACAAAGAACAATCAAATCATCGACTGTACGGATGCAGAGGCCCTAGCGGCTTTCAAACACAACATCCGCGACGAGTGGCTAGCCCGGCACCTTCGTCAGGAAAAGCCAAAATCTATGGCAGCCCTCACGACACTCATGACCCGCTTTTGCACGGGAGAAGACAGCTGGCTGGCTCGTAGTAACAATATGTTGAAAAACCATGGTACCTCGGATACCAAGGACGGCAATAGCAGGTCCCCTCGCAACAAACATAAGCGCCGCATTAACAGCGATAATACTGAGGATACATTAGTCAATGCCGGATTCAAAGGCTCTAAACCCGGTCAGCGGAAAAAGCCATTTAAACAAAGTACGCTAGGCCCGTCTAGTTTGGACCGCATACTCGATCGCTCGTGTCAAATACACGGCACCCCAGACAAGCCAGCCAATCACACCAACAGGGATTGTTGGGTGTTCAAGCAAGACGGCAAGTTAATTGCCGAAAACAAGGATAAGGGGTCACATAGCGATGACGAGGAGGAGCCCCGGCAGCCACACACCGAAGGACAGAAGAGGTTTCCCCCACAAGTGTGGACGGTGAACATGATATACGCGACCCACATCCCCAAGAGGGAGTGGAAGCGTGCGCCCAGGAACGTATACGCGTTGGAGCCAGTTGCCCCAAAGTTCAACCCATGGTCCTCCTATCCAATCACTTTCGATCGCAGGGACCACCCCACTAGTATCCGTCATGGCGGATTCGCTGCACTGGTTCTAGACCCAATCATTGACGGATTTCACCTCACTAGAGTCCTTATGGATGGCGGCAGCAGCCTGAACCTGCTTTATCAGGACACAGTGCACAAAATGGGTATCGACCCCTCAAGGATCAAACCCACAAAAATGACCTTTAAAGGCGTTATTCCAGGCGTAGAGGCCCATTGCATAGGCTCAATTACACTGGAACTGGTCTTCGGATCCCCAGATTACTTCCGAAGCGAAGAGTTAATCTTTGATATAGTCCCGTTCCGCAGTGGTAATCATGCACTGCTCGGGCGAACCGCATTTTCAAGATTCAATGCGGTACCGCATTATGCATACCTCAAGCTCAAGATGCCAGGACCTCGTGGGGTTATCACAGTCAATGGAAACACAGAGCGCTCTCTCCGAACGGAGGAGCACACTGCGGCCCTCGCAGTAGAAGGGCAAAGCAACCTCTCAAGGCAATCCACCAGTTCGGCATTTCAAGACCCGGACACCTTCAAGCGCGCTCGGAGCAATCGGCAACTAGACCGCCTGGTGCGATCTGAGCTCGCGTAGCAATGCGGCCCCCACCCCAGTCCCAGCCAAGCGGCGAAACTCGTGCCACGCGTACATAATTACGCATTAAAAATACCATGGGCATAGGCGGGGAGGGGAGCACAACTGCGGCATGCCCCAAGTGATAGAGGCAAAGGTGTCCCGATGTTTCGATGAGATGGTGGCTATCATTTTCTGTGGGAGTCGACCTTGACGATCCGACTACGAACGTGCGAGACGTCGCGCCTTAGCAATCGCTAAACCAACTTCCGAGGGGTTATTGACCACGCCGGAGCACGATCAACCTGACCACGAGGGCCTGTTTCCTGCGAGCAAACGAAGAACAAGCAAGAAACTGAGATTGCAATCTGGATATTGCGAATATAAGATGAACGCTTTATTGATCAAGGTGGGGTTCTGTGACGTCTTGGTCTGGTCGTTGGACACAAACGAAGTACGCGAAGTTGCAGCTATGGCGAACTTTTAATCTAAACAAAACCCAAAGTCTAAACGACGCCCTAAGGGCTGTATATATGGAGGAAGAGAGGGGAATTTCGTGGCCCTTGAGGGTGGGGTCCGAAACCAACCCTAACTCTTGTTTCCCCACACATACGGACTCTAAAAATAGCCTATACTTAAGTATTTCGAAATTACATGGGCCTGGCCCATTAATAAGGTGACGCAGCACCTAGAATAGCCTATGGACGAATATTATGAAGTGGCATCTTGTATATTTCGTCCATGGCTTCATGCACTCCTTATGGCGGCTTCAAAGTCCTGAAATCATCACTTGTAACTCCGTTCTTGATCCCCTTGCGCATGCCATCAACTTCATGCGTGTTCTTGCTCCAATGTTCATCCTTCTCCAAGCTAGGCCCTTCATTTGAAAGCAAAACAAATGTATCCAATTTAGGCAACATCATAATCTCATGAACATTAGAATCATTACCAAGAAACAAAAGTACCTGGTAATTTAATTGGCGTGCGCGAGCTCTAGTAATTGGTCCAGTATATGTAACAGTAGGGGCTGTGGGTGTAACAATGGTATTGATGTCCTCATCACCAAGACGCGGCTTAAACCGCACTAAGGGCTTCCCGCTTGGTTATTTTTCTCTGTTTCAGGACATTAATCTCTGGAAACCCTATCTGGAAACACTATTGCCGAACACATGATGCCGCAACCAAGGAGGCAGAAAGCTACGTCACACCAAGGAGTTCCCAGGTGGATTACAGTAATGAGCGAAATATTTGATTTAATACTATTCCTCAGCTTGCCCTTGGAAGGGACATAGTCCAACTCTTTGCTTATTGCACTAGCTGTATCATTCTGCTTTAACGCACCTTTTTGAATAAACAATGCATAACATTACGAATATTATTGCATTCATGTTTTATATATATGTGTTCATTAAATGACGCCTTGCAACCGTACACTTTGGTACGACCAATACACCAGGGGCTTATGTACCCCACAATATCGTGTGAAAAGTCCGAACACTTTCACAAGTGCGGCACCCCGAACTTATAGCATTATATGCATCAGCTCCGAATCATGTATTTGGTCAAATGTTGGGTTTGCCCGGCTCCTATGTTTTGGTACCTTACGTTCCGCTCTATCGGCTAAGGTAGCGCTAGGAGAACTACTGCGATTGTGCCCCGGTTCTGCTGGGTTAAGCAGCTCAGTAGAGAAAGCTAAAACTGACTGTCATGATAAGGCGAGAGACTAGTCGCTGTTCGGCGAGGTTTCGATTCCCTAAAGACTTATGCCACTTCGAGCGAGGGGCCGGCCCTGTCCGGCTTAAAGGCGTGTATTGCGCCCCGAATTCGGCCTTCCGAATACCAGGGGCTTCGCCGAAATTTAAAATTATAGAATTCTATGGCTAAGTGAGAGTGATAAAGCATTATTAGTCTGGTTGCCTTGTTCGTTGTGCTGAGCGCCTCCCTCGAAGGACCCAAGAATGCGAACAAGAGTGCTCAGGTTTATCCCGAACACCCCAGCAGTCGCGGCATGGGGGCAGAAGCCGAGGACTAGCCATCTCTCAGATTGGATAAACAGCCAAACAGAAGGTAATATTTTAAATTCAAACAAGCGTTGCATAGCACATATGAAACAAGTTTTCATCATACAGGACCACACGAGCAAGTTTCACTCAAATATTCCATCTTTCGTGCACTCGTCCGCTATGAGAAGGGCACCCTCCAGAACACCCTCATAGTACATCTCGGGGTGACGATGCTCCTTGCCCTCCGGCGGCCCTTCCTTGATCAACTTCACGGCGTCTAGCTTGACCCATTGCAACTTCACACGGGTGAAAGCTCGGCGTGCACCCTCGATGCAGACGGATCGCTTAATGACCTCCAGCCGCGAGCAGGCATCCACAAGCCGCCTCACCAGGCTGAAGTAGCTGTTCGGAAGGGCGTCGCCAGGCCACAGCCGGACTATAAAGCCCTTCATGGCCTGTTCGGCCACCTTGTGCAGCTCGACCAGCTGCTTTAGCTGGTCGCTCACAAACACTGGGTGTTCGGTCCCAGTATACTGGGCCCAAAACAACTTCTCCGTGGAGTTTCCATCCTCGGCCCAATGAAACTTCGCGGCATCCGACACGCTGCGGGGCAATTCTACGAATGCTCCTGGAGAGCTCCGAATTCGGGTAAGTAATCGGTAATTTACTTTTACATGCTTGCATTGCATATAGAATGCCTTACCCGCCACTATCTTCTTCATTGCGTCGATCTCCTAGAGGGCTTTTTGGGCTTCGGCCTTGGCACTTTTTGCGCTCTCGAGGGCAGTGGCAAGCTCAGACTCTCGCGGCTTCGAGTCAAGCTCCAACGCCTCGTGCTTTGTCACAAGAGCCTGGAGCTCTTGCTGTACCTTGCCCACTCGAGCCTCTTGCTTTTCTTGCTCGGTGCGCTCCTTGGCCGCTTTATCTTCGGCCTCGGACAGCGCTTGCTTTAGGGTCGCCACCTCGGCCGTGGCCCCTGGCAAATTCATGATGATCCTGTCATTTTGCAATCACATTCTTTTCATACATATCCACAGACTAGGTACTACTTACCTTTGTTCTCCTCGAGCTGCCTCTTGGTAAGGCCGAGCTCGTCCTGGGACCCTTTAAGGTCCTGCTTCAGTACGGCGACCTCCGCAGTCAGTGCGGCGAACGCCAGCAGCAAAGCATGCATATGCATATTGACATACTCATATTAGACTCCTATGATATTGTTTGATCCTCTATTTGGCTTTTCTTTGTGAACACCGAACAGAGCATCAGGGGCTATTGTCTATGCGGTAATATTTTTCTTATATTTTAAACACTTACCTCAAAGCCTGTTAGAAGGCTGGCACAGGCTTCAGTCAATCCGCTCTTAGCGGACTGAACCTTCTGGATCACCGCACTCATAATAGTGCGGTGCTCCTCGTCGATGGAAGCGCTGCGAAGCGCTTCCAACAGATTGTCCGGCGCCTCTGGGTGGACAGAGGTCACCGGTGCAGGTGTCTTGCCCCTCTTAGAACGAGGCCGCCTGTCCGAGTCCGGAACCACTGGAGGTTCCGGCGCGGTGTTCGGCTAAGGGCCAAACTCGGAGCCCTCAGGGGCCTTGTCCCCTTTGCTCCCGGAGTCCGGGAGGCCGCCTTGAGGCGCCTCCGGGACTTCTCCCCTCGACCCGGTGCCTCTTGAGACAGCACCTCGGCGTCGTCCACAGGATGAGGGGAGGTGGCGGTCAGAACTAGATCGCTATCCATATCCGACGAGCCCAGGGAGCCGTCCGATGATACATCGATGCGGGCTCGGGGCGGCCTGCATTATCACATTCGGCGTTAGGTAAAGCAGTGTGAAAAAGGGGGTGCTATGAAGTGACTCTGGTATCCGAATACTTACGACTTCCCCAGGGGCTTGACCCAGGGCAGCCACTCGTCTTCGTCGTCGGCGGCGGTGGTAGAACTGTCCGGAAGGAGAGCCCTTCCCTTCTTGGACCCTTCGGCCTCCCCAGTTGGGGCAGCCTTCCTTTTCTTGTCTCCCCCATCTAGAGGGGGAGCATCTTCTTCTGCCTCCTCGCCTTCAGGGGAGGATTGCGCTGTAGAGTCCTCGGACGGGGAGTCCGATGGCGCCTGGCACCGGGAACTCTTTCGGGTTCCCTTGGCCTTCTTGGTCTTCTCTGGCACCGTATAAGGAGCCGGAGTCAGCATCTTCGCCAAAAGGGCGTCTGCTGGGCCTTCGGGCAAAGGAGCCAGACAATCGATCTGTCCGACCGTCTCCTGCCAGTCCTGTCAAAGGTATGGGAGTTTAGATCCCGCATGGAGTCAAGCTATGAAAAACAAGTATCCTGTAATAGGTAAAGCAGCTTACCGCGCTGAATCCGCGATCCTCAGTAGTGGGAGGGGGGACCTCGGCGCTCTTGAACAGCACCCTCCAGGCATCTTCATGAGTTGTGTCAAAGAGCCTGTTCAGAGTCCGGTGCTGCGCCGGGTCGAACTCCCACAAGTTGAAGGCCCGTTGTTGGCACGGGAGGATCCGGCGATGGAGCATGACCTGGACTATGTTGACGAGTTTGAGCTTCTTGTTCACCATGTTTTGAATACATGTTTGGAGTCCGGTCAGCTCTCCCGAACTACCCCAGGACAGGCCCTTCTCTTGCCAGGAGGTGATCCGTGTGGGGAAGCCAGATCGGAATTCGGTGGCCGCTACCCATTTAGGGTCACGCGGCTCGGTGATGTAGAACCACCCCGATTGCCAGCCCTTTATGGTCTCCACGAAGGAGCCCTCGAGCCATGTGACGTTGGGCATCTTGCCCACCCTGGCGCCTCCGCACTCCGCCTGGCGACCGCTCACTACCTTCGGCTTGACATTAAAAGTCTTCAGCCATAGGCCGAAGTGGGGCTTGATGCGGAGGAAAGCCTCGCACACGACGATAAATGCCGAGATGTTGAGGATGAAGTTCGGGGCCAGATCGTGGAAATCTAGGCCATAGTAGAACATGAGCCCCCGGACAAATGGGTGGAGAGGAAATCCCAGTCTGCGGAGGAGATGGGTAAGGAACACTACCCTCTCATGGGGCCTGGGGGTGGGGATGAGCTGCCCCTCCTCTGGGAGCCGGTGCGCGATGTCGTCGGGCAAGTATCCGGCTCTCCTTAGCTTCTTGACATGTCCCTCCGTGACGGAGGAGACCATCCACCTGCCTCCCGCTCCGGACATGGCTGGAGAAGGTCAGGTGGGAAATGCGAACTTGGGCGCTGGAGCTCGAGTGTGCGAAGGTGGATGAGCAAAGGAGGAAGAAGGCGTGGATGAAAAGGTAAATCCTTATCCCTTTATATGGGCGTACGAAACTATGCGTCCCCACTATCCTGGTAAAACTCGCTTGTCCCTCAAGCGCCATAATCGATGGCGCGGTTGAGTTACCCACACCCGTATTGATGAGAATCCCGTGATAAGGGGACACGATCTCTGCTTTGACAAGGCGTGTCAAAAAACTACCTCGCGTTATGTGCGGGGCTAGTTAAAGGAAACGGTTCAAATAATCACTGGGCCGTGACATAATGTCGTGTTGCCAAAACAAGTCAGCAAATTGGATTTGTGGAAATATTATTCTCTCTACGGTGGTATGTGGAACTTATTTTACAGGGTCGGACACTATCCTTGTATTCAAATTCTTCCGTGGTATATTCGGAGGAGGAACCCGCCTTGCAATGCCGAAGACAATACTGCGCGCTGGACTCATCGTCATTGAAAGCCTGGTTCAGGGGCTCCTGAGGGAGTCCTGGATTAGGGGGTCTCCGGACAGCCGGACTATATCCTTTGGCCGGACTGTTGGACTATGAAGATACAAGATTGAAGACTTCGTCTCGTGTCCGGATGGGACTTTACTTGGCGTGGAAGGCAAGCTAGGAAATACGGATATGTGTATCTCCTTCTTTGTAACCGACCTTGTGTGACCCTAACCTTTCCGGTGTCTATATAAACCGGAGGGTTTTAGTCTGTAGGACATCATACAATCATACCATAGGCTAGCTTCTAGGGTTTAGCCTCTCTGATCTCATGCTAGATCTACTCTTGTACTACCAATATCATCAATATCAATCAAGCAGGACGTAGGGTTTTACCTCCATCAAGAGGGCCCAAACCTGGGTAAAACATTGTGTCCCCTGCCTCCTGTTACCATCCGCCTTAGACACACAGTTCGGGACCCCCTACCCGAGATCCGCCGGTTTTGACACCGGCAGTTGCATCACCTGCTCGGTAACATCGGCACCTGCAAACAGGTTTTGGAAGTATCTGTGAGTCACGGGGACTCAGCAATCTCACACCCTCGCGATCAAGACTATTTAAGCTTATGGGTAGGGTAAAAGGTATGAGGTGGAGCTGCCGCAAGCGACTAGCATATATGATGGCTAACATACGCAAAAGAGAGCGAGAAGAGAAGGCAAAAGCACGGTCGAGAATCTATGATCAAGAAGTGATCCTAGAACAACCTACGTCAAGCATAACTCCAACACTGTGTTCACTTCCCGGACTCCGCCGAGAAGAGACCATCACGGTTACACACGCGGTTGATGCATTTTAATTAATATAAACTTGAGGTTTTTTACAACCAGAAATTATCAAATTCCCATCTACCCATAACCACGGGCACGGCTTTCGAAAGATCAATCCCTGCAGGGGTGTCCCAACTTAGCCCATCACAAGCTCTCACGGTCAATGAAGGATACTCCTTCTCCCAAGACAATTCGATCAGACTCGGCATCTCGGTTACAAGACATCCTCGACAATGGTAAAACAAGTCCAGCAACACCGCCCAAATTTGCTGACAAATTCCGATAGGAGCCGCACATATCTCGTTCTCAGGGCACACTCAGATGAACACTACGTACAACTAAAACCAACCCTCGAGTTTCCCCGAGGTGGCGCTGCAAGTGGCTCTGTTTTGGACCAACACTCAGAGGAGCACTGGCCCGGGGGGTTTAATAAAGATGACCCTTGAGTCCATGGAACCCAAGGGAAAAAGAGTCTAGGAGGCGAATGGTAAAACCAATGTTGGGAATTGCTGGAGGAGTTTTATTCAAGGCGAACTGTCAAGGGGTTCCCATTATAACCCAACCCTGTAAGGAACGCAAAATCTGGGAACATAACACAGATATGACGGAAACTAGGGCGGCAAGAGTGGAACAAAACACCAGGCGTAAGGCCGAGCCTTCCACCCTTTACCAAGTACATAGATGCATTAATTAAATAAGAGATATTGTGATATCCCAACAAAATATCCATGTTCCAACAAGGAACAAACTCCAATCTTCACCTGCAACTAACAACGCTATAAGAGGGGCTGAGCAAAGCGGTAACATAGCCAAACAACGGTTTGCTAGGACAAGGTGGGTTAGAGGCTTGGCTTAACAATATGGGAGGCATGATAAGCAAGTGGTAGGTATCGCAGCATAGGCATAGCAAAAGAGCGAGCAACTAGCAAGCAAAGATAGAAATGATTTCGAGGGTATGGTCATCTTGCCTGAAATCCCGCAAGGAAGAAGAACGAGTCCATGAAGAAGACACACGGACGTAGTCAAACGGATCCTCACAAACGCGACGTTATCGAAACTAACCCGATGAAGCAACACCGGAAAGAAGCAAACAACATAGTAAAACAACCATTACATGAGCATGGCATGATGCACAAACAAGTATGATGCATGTCTGGTTTAATGAAGCATGGCATGGCAAAGTGCACAAACAAAACTACAAATTAAGTGGAGCTCAATATGCAACGAGTTTCATATTGACGAAACACCACATGTCTTATTTAGTTCCCTCTCGTTTATGTACTCAACAATAGTAAATGTTGTTAAACATGGCAAGAGGGTGAAGCATAAGCAAACTACACCATCTAAACAATTGTTGTTATCATGATGTAGATGACATGACAAGTTTATGAAATTTTTATTAAAAGTTGACAAGAGCATTGTAAAGCATTTGTCATCATGGTGGAAAGGAAAGGGGTGCCATGACAATGACAACGGAAATGGTGCCACGACAACATTCCAGTTCCCGTAACCCGATTGAGATACCGATGCAAAGGAGAAGTGTGCAGATGCGTGCAAAAGATGGTGGGGTACTCCCGGATACCGGGTGTCCCATGAGTCGACGATGGTGACAAGGAAAAAGAGGGGCAACATGCACAAACAATTCGAGCACAGAGCAAGCACGAGCAACTCATACATCACACATTCATTCGTTCACGGACGTTGTTCCGGCGGTTATACCTTCGAAGTGTGCAAACGAGACGGTTCGGGTTCGATGGGACGTAGTGGAAGTAGGCGTTCTCACAACGGTAGAGGAAGTAGTGGTACACGTCTCGGAGAAGTACTTGACGCATTCGATGTTTCCGAGGGGACGGTAGGGGAACTTGGTGTTAGTGCTGCATGGGTCTTCGGTGAGGGTCGATGTACATGGCAAACGTAGAGGTACTATGCTTCGGTCGGCATGGTACTTGGCAGTAGTAGTGGTACAAGGGTTGTAGCCGGCCTTGGCGGTTCATCATGTAATCGTAAATGTTCCGCAGATGTTTATGTCGTCGTAGCCCTTCAGATCTTGGAGCAATGGAAGTGGTACGTGTCATCGGTAGTTGAACTTAGCGATCCGAAGGGGTACTTGGCGAACAACGGTCGTCAAAGTACTTGTCGGTCCACGAAGTCGATCTCAAAGGTCTTGCCAGATTCACTGCGACAGTTGTTGTTCACTCGACGGCCCTCGGCGACGGTAGTCATACACGGTTCGTAGAGGTACTTGACGTCCACGGGGTCGATGGTAGGCGTTCTAGGCATCGGGCATCCAGGTACTTGCCGGGCTTGAAGAACCGAAGGGGTACTTGTCGACAGGAAACCATAGAGGCGGTCTTGTGTCCCTGTGTTCACTCGTCTTGGCAACGACAGGAAAGGCAGCGGGGCATGGTCGCCATGGCTCATCCATGGTGGTCCTAATCTCCGGAACATAACAGAGCGGCGAGGAGGGCAGGGCAGCATAGGTGCAAGGAGGTGCAAGACGAGGGGGCCGCGGGCATCCATGGCCTCAGCGAGGAGAAGAAGGACCAGGGGCGGCTGAACGGATCAGAGGAGCAGCACTCGTGCTCAGCGGCAGGGCGGCAGCTTCGCGGGCCTCAGGCGGTGGGCGACAGCAGGGTCCGAGCCGCAAGGGATGGTCTCAGGCGTGAGGACTCGACGACGCCCGATTCCAGCGGGGTCGAGGGAGGAGCGGGCGGCGGGCGTGCGGCTCGCGTGGAGAGGCTCGGGGTCGCGTGCGGGGTGGCCCTCCTGGAGGTCGCCGACGGCGGTGCTTGGCGATCGGTCACTGGAGCGGCGCGGCATGGTCGTGACTCCCTGTTGCGCGAGGAGAGAAGGAGCGCGTCGGGTCCCGTGGGTGGCACCCGGGAGGAGGACGAGGGGGATCGAGGAGATGGGGGAAAAGGCATCGAGCGAAGGCCCTTGGCGGCGCTGAATGGGCATCGAGGGAGAGAGCGAGGCTGCGAGGGTGATGAGGACATCAATACCATTCTTACACCCATAGCCCCTACTGTTACATATACTGGACCAATTACTAGAGCTCGCGCGCGCCAATTAAATTACCAGGTACTTTCGTTTCTTGGTAATGATTCTAATGTTCATGAGATTATGATGCTGCCTAAATTGGATACATTTGTTTTGCTTCCAAATGAAAGGCGTGGCTTGGAGAAGGATGAACATTGGGGGAGTCGGGCTAGGTTAGGATTAGGTGGTGCGGCTGGGCCTTGGGCCAGCGCTGGAGTTTGGTCTAGGGAGACCGGCGGCTGGTTGGGTCTAGGGATGGGCCCTAGAGGCCGGCCTGCTGGACCTCTCCTCACTACTAAAAGAAAAGAAAAAACAGAGATTAAGAAAGAAAAGAAAGAGGGGGTTAGGGGAAGAAGTTGGACACACAGATAATTTTCCCGGACTCACAAAAATGTGCTTGTTCCGGGAAAATAGAAAAGGCCATGATTGAGAGATCTAAATTCAAATCCATTTGAATTTAATTCAGATGGTTTCGATAAGTTCAAGGTAGTGAAGAGTCCAAAAATATTCGGATATTTGGTGGAGCTCCGAAAAATGACGAAAGAATAAATGGCATGGTTAGAGAGCAACTCGAAGCAGAAAAGACTTGAGAGTTTAAATTGCAAGTGTGTCACGGTGAATTTCAAATTGAAGAAATATTTAATATAGCTCCCTAGTATCGGGAGGATATGTTATAAAGAGAAGTCACTCTTCCCTCGATTTAAATGGATCGAAGATCCACAAAAATTATTTAGTTGAGATGCAAAAGACTTATGGCATGATGACATGATGACATGATGCAATGCACATGATGCAACAAACCCAAACGAATCACCCGACAACACTCGGAAACAAGGAAGGCATCTGAAGCTCCGGTCTTGGGGCGTTACAGGTCTCCTGACAAGGAGAGAGACCTCAATGAATTTAGCACGTCGCCCAAGGGTGAGTGTTGAAAGATATCCGTGGAGGTAAACTCCATGATCGGTGCCCAATCAGATTCGATAGGTACGGACGCAAGCGGTTCGGAGCCTGTGGTCGGTGACGAATCCAAGGGTCCGATGACACGGGTCTCATAGGAGGTGAAGTTGGTATTCGGCTCTATCGCCGCTGAGTGTGCAGCCTCCGTGGTGGGGTCCATCCACCCATCCTCGGATGGCACGATTTGCTCTGGACTGTGACTTCGCAAACACCATTCGACGGTAGGGCTAAGTCATGCTCGTCGTGACTGTGCGGCGCACCTGACATGGCCTCGAATCCGTTGAAGATCAAGTCTCCGCGGATGTCGGCAGTGTGGTTCAAGCTTTCAAATCTGACCTAATGGCCAGGGGCGTAGCTATCGATCTACTCTAGATGGCCAAGCGAGTTGGCCCGCAGTACGAAGCCGTCGAATACGAAGATCTGTCTGGGAAGGAAAACCTCACCCTGGATCGCATCGTTGCCGATGATCGAAGGAGCCATCAAGCCTTTATCGTGACGACACAATGGAGCTCACAATGAAAGCACCAATGTCGGTGTCAATACCAGCGGATCCCAGGTAGGGGGTCCCGAACTGTGCGTCTAAGGTGGATGGTAACAGGAGGTGGGGGACACAATGTTTACCCAGGTTCGGGCCCTCTCGATGGAGGTAATACCCTACATCCTGCTTGATTGATCTTGATGATATGAGTATTACAAGAGTTGATCTACCACGAGATCGTAGAGGCTAAACCCTAGAAGCTAGCCTATGATTATGATTGTTGTTGTCCTACGGACTAAACCCTCCGGTTTATATAGACACTGGAGGGGGCTAGGGTTACACAGAGTCGGTTACAGAGAAGGAGATCTACATATCCGAATCGCGAAGCTTGCCTTCCACGCAAAGGAGAGTCCCACCCGGACACGGGACGAAGTCTTCAATCTTGTATCTTCATAGTCCAACAGTATGGCCAAACTATATAGTCCGGCTAACCGAGGACCCCTTAATCCAGGACTCCCTCACCAACAACATCACAAAGTACGAGGGCTTGATTGCTGACCACAGGGCCGCGGCCGCCCTGTGAATCAAGCGCCTAACCATCAAGGGCGACTCCCAACTCCTCGTCAACTTCTTCAACAAAGAGTACAAGCCAAAGGACGAGCACGTGGAGGCTTACTTGGAAGAGGTACGTAAAATTGAAAAATGCTTCCTGGGCTTGGAATTGCAGCACCTCCTGCGTGGCGTGAACAAGGAAGCGGACGACATTGCCAACAGGGCATCCCGTCATGAGCAAAGAGGCCTGGCGTCTTTGAGGAGAGGCTCCACAAGCCGTCAGCGCCCCCTCCCCCCGCCCGGCCGCAGGCTCGGCGTTGCTCAAGGAGGAGCTGCCGCCGGCACCGACCTCAGGAGCCCCATCTTGTGGCCCGACCTTAGGAGCCCGCTTACTCCTAGCGCTAGAAGCTCAGGCAGGCTGCTGGACCGAGGAGTTCAAGGCGTACCTGCTCCGTGGCACCTTGCCAGAGAAGGAGGAGGACGCGGAACGCGTGGTCCCCTAGGCCACACCTTATTTCTTGCAGGACGGCGAGTTGTATCAACGACGCCCCAACGATGGCTCGCTGCGGTGCATATCCGAAGAACAAAGGCGCGAGTTGCTGGCTGATATCCATGGCAGGTGAGGGAGTCCTAGACTAAGGGGTCCTCAGGCGTCCGACCTGTTAGCCATGGGCCGGACTGATGGGCTGTGAAGATACGAAGACCGAAGATTGCACTCGTGTCCGGATGGGACTCTCCTTGGTGTGGAAGGCAAGCTTGGCGACCGAATATGTAGATTCCTTTCTTTGTAACCGACCTTGTGTAACCCTAGATCTCCCCGGTGTCTATATAAACCGGAGGAATTAGTCCGGAGAGGGGGAGATATTCATTACCATAGTCATACAGGCTAAATTTCTAGGGTTTAGCCATTACGATCTTGAGATAGATCAACTCTTGTAATACTCGTATTCATCAATATCAATCAAGCATAACGTATGGTATTACCTCCATAGAGAGGGCCCGAACCTGGGTAAACATCATGTCTCCAGTTACCATGGACCGTAGACGCACAGTTCGGGACCCCCTACCCGAGATCCGCCGGTTTTGACACCGACATTGGTGCTTTCATTGAGAGTTCCACTGTGTCATCGACAAAAGGTTTGATGGCCCCTTCAATCTTCGATAGTGACGCTGTCCAAGGAGAAACCTTCCTCCCCGGACAGATCTTCATGTTCGGCGGCTTCGCGCTGCAAGCCAGCTCGTTTGGCCATCTGGAGCAGATCGATAGCTATGCCCCTGGCCACCAGGTCCGATTTGGGAGCTTGAATTACATTGCGGACATCCGTGGAGATTTGATCTTCACCGGATTCGAGACCATGGCGACCGCTCCTGATCACCTTGACGAACATGACCTAAATCTGTCGTCAGACTGCATCCAAGAGATAGCTCCTGTGACCACTCTGGCCTTAGATCCAGAGCACGCTGCGGCACACAAGGATTGGAGGCTCAACCCCACCACGGAGGCCACAGATTCCTCGGCGTTGGTGCTGCACATGGACTTAACCTCACACAATACCCATGTCACCGGAACTCCGGACTCTTCTTCGGGTATAAGTTCTGAACCATGTGAGTCCGCGGATACCGAACTTGATCGCTTGTCGTTCTTCGAGTTCAGCGCCGCAGACATCTTCCAGCACTCGCCCTTGGGCAATGTGCTTAACTCATTAAAGAACTTGTCCTTGGCGGGGGACTCACAACCGAACTATGTACAGTTCGGACTAGAGGCTGATGATGGGGAATTTTGCTTCCCACCTGCCACCCACTTCATAGCCACTGTTGAGGATTTAACCGACACGCATGACTATGGCTCCGAAGACATCGCCAGCACGGACGACTATGCTGACAAGGAGCAAGGCCAAAACCCGCCATTCACTGGATGACGGAGGGCCACTTCTTCCTACGACGTATACATGGTGGACATGCCTGAAAAAACTAACAACGATGACAAAGAGGATCTAGTTGAGGATAACCCTCCTGAGAGACAGCCCAAGCGCCAGCTTCCTCGATGCCGCTCTAAGTCACGTCGTTCCAAAGACAGCAGTACGGGCACCGGAAAAATAATACTTCGGACGATGCCGAAAATAATGAAGACCCCGTCAAGGTAACCTCCGAATAGGGGGGACGGGAAAATGGGCAAGTTAGCCCTGATGAAGAGGCCATACACAGAGATTCAGAGGATAGTAATTATCTTCTGCTCTCCGAGGAAGAGGAGAGCCTTAGCAACAAGGATTTCATAGTGCTCGAGGATCAAAATGAGGCCCGCTGCATTGTCCGGCGTTCGAAGGCGTATAAGGTTCATGATGGAAAGATCTATAAGAAAAGCGCTACCAAAGTTCTTCAACAATGTAAATCTGAGGAAGAGGGGTGGAAACTCTTGGCTGAAATTCACGCCGGACTCGGTGGTCACCACGCCGCAGCTTGGGCCCTTGTTAGAAAGGCCTTCCGTACATGGTTTTATTGGCTGACGGCCCGAGCAGATGCACATGACCTTGTCCAACATTTCTTCGGATGCCAACTCTTTGCCAACGAAAGCCATATGCCCCCACTACCTTACAAACAATCCCCATCACTTGGCCTTTTGCAGTCTGGGGACTCGATATGGTCGGACCCCTTAAAGGAGAAAGCCATAAGAGAAATTATCTGCTGGTCATGGTGGATAAATTCACTAAGTGGATAGAGGCCAAACCAGTCAAAATGGCCGAAGCGGGGCCGATAATAGATTTCATATCCGGCATGGTACACCGTTATGGTGTCCCACACAGCATAATCACCGATAATGGCTCTAATTTCACAGCCGATGAAGTGAAAACCTGGTGTGCTCATCTGGGCATTAAGCTCGATTACGCCTCTGTCTATCAGCCGCAGACAAAACGGTCAGGTCGAATGGGCTAATGCTCTTATTATGAGCGGCATCAAACCTAGACTAGTGCGGTCTTTGAAAGAATCAGACAAGCACTGGGGGGAGGAACTTGACTTCGTACTCTAGGGGCTGCGGACCACGCCCAACCGCACTACTGGATATACACCTTTCTTCATGGTGTACGGTGCAGAAGCAGTGCTACGCTGTGATATTATTCATGACTCACCTCGAGCGCGCATGTACGAAGAGAGAGAAGCCGAGCTTGATCGGCAGGACAACTTAGATGCCCTGGAGGAGGAGCGCGACGTAGAAAAAGCCCGTTCCGCATTTTATCAACAGCAGGCTCGCAGGTATCAAAGCAGAGAAGTGCGGGCCAATACTTATAACGTTGGTGAACTCGTTCTATGCCTGTCGGAGAATAAAAAGGACAAACTCAAGCCCAAGTGGGAGGGTCCCTTCGTCATTGACGAAGTTCTCACCAGAGGAGCGTACCGCCTGCGTGATGGTGAGACAATCACCTGGAGCCGAACCCCTGAAATGCGGCCAGACTCCGACGATTTTATGCTTAGCGCCAAACTCTGTGTTCATCTCTTTCCTCCTATTATTAAAATTATTTTCTCTCTCTCTTTTCGTTTTTTATATTTTTTCGTTTTGCTCATTAGCCTTACAGCTTTAGTACGGCTAGACTGTCCTCCCCTGATGCGTACATCTCCACATATGTACGTTCATTATACCTGGGGGCTTCTCATACAGAAGCTTGCTATTATTCTTTGAGAATCAAGCTCACCACATATGCATTTTTCCATATGTACCCTTTCTTCGCCATTATATGCATCGATATGGCTTAAGTTATGGCCAAGCTAGGTTGCATGGCTCCTGTGCTTATGCCCTACGTTCCCGTTTGTTCGGCTAGGGCATAAAGGGAGCACATCTGTGATTGTTACTGCCGGGTCATCTGGATGTGTACCTCAGATTGGGTGAAGCCGAAAGCTAGCATTCTTAAGGGAATATTCGGTCGGCGAATTAAAGATGTTTCTGCATTCACTCCATTGTGAAACCCCAGAAGTTACTTACTCTGCGATTTTTTCAATCACAGTTCGGACATGCACATTAAATGCATGCACACCCAAGGAAAGGAACCCTTAACGGAACTATTCTCTCTGGAAGATGTTTCTTGCGTAATGTAATATAACATAACTAACCAGATACACATTGTCTATTCAAGCAACTATGATCCCTACGCCTGGTTCCCATGCATACCCCGGTATACTCTACCGTTAGGGTATTCGGAAACACTCCGCACCTTCAGGTCCAGAGGTCGAAGAGAAAAGGTCGGCCATGACAATTGTTTTTATTATCCAGCTAGAAGGAAAGTACATAGTCACTTAGGACTCAAAAACTTCCTCCTCTATACCGTCCAACAGGCGGTCTAATTTACAATCCTGTTGGGAGTATCTAGCAGCCACCTCTACTTGGCCATATACTAAACTAACGGGAATTTCTTCCCTATTTGACCCTAGTGGTCCGAACCGGGCCATGTGATTCGGATCCACCTTGGTATATCGTGTTTTTAACATGGCCCAGGCCTCTCGCGCACCCTCTTGGCAGGCCGATATCTTCCATAGTCGGATACGCCACCACGCTCGCTTGAATAGCTCTACAAGCTTCTCCATACTCCCTGGAGGGGAGTCGGATGGCCATAAGGCCTTGGCTACACTCCGCATCGCCAGCCAAGCTTGTTCGTGCAACTGCGACAACCCTTGCAGATGATCACTTGATGTTCCGGACACCTCCTCTTCGGGATGGCCCGTCAATATACCTGCAATCACAGCTATATCGGCTACTTTTACTTCCAAACTGTTATAAGGAAAATGCGGCCACATACTGAATATGCCGCCTCACAGTTTTTTGTTCTCCTGTCTGACACGGGTCAAAATCCGCTAGCTGGGCCCGCACATCCTTTAGCTCTTCACACATCTAGGTGTTTGCATCTTGGAGTTTGTTTTTCTCCTGTATGACACGGGTCAAAACCCACTCGCCTGTGGCATGCAGTCTTTTCAACTCTTTTTCCTCCAATTGATCCGATGATCCTGTTATGAGATAAAGCCGCAGTGTTAGCACGGTTGCTATGCAATAACTGTTTCTCGATGGAGGGAAATATCACCGGAAGATGCCACTTTAGATTTTTCTAGTTTGGTGGTCACTGCGTTCAACTGCGTCCGGCACTTTTCTAGCTCTTGGGCTAGCACGTCGTTCTTCACCGACAGAACCTGGTCATGCATCGATCCTCAAATCAGTTGTCCCAACTACTTGAAGTATCGGGGGCTACTGGCATATGGTTATCATAGTCAGACAAAGTAAAGTGACCTGCACATCTTTTAAATGCTGCTTTGTGGCTCTGTTAAGCCCATCTCGAGCAACTCAGATATATGCATCAGCCGAGTTGAAGGCGTTAAATGCCTCTTCTGAAAAGCTAGGGTCTTGTAAAAAGGCCCTGCGGTGCCGATGATTCATGGCGCTCTCCACTTCCGGGTTGGTGAAGGATACGTCATCCCAATCCTCGGCTGGAGGACAGTCCGGTGTCATCCCGCATCAGCCCCCGTCTTCACGGCAGGATCTAGATCGTGGCTGCGAGAAATATGGCCAGCCGGACCACCGGATATAGTCTGGCACACCTTTTTCCTGATACAGGGTAAACAGAGAGGTCACAGTTGGATGTGACTACCAAGGTGCATATTTGCAAATTTATACCTCTTTGATGAAGGCTCGGCCATATCTTCATTTGCCTTCCTCTTTGAAGGCTTTCCTGGTGGGGGACGCTCTCTTCGGAGATGCCTCCGGGGCAGCATGGCGTGCCGAACGCCTCCCCTTTTGAGAACAGGATAGTGCGGTGGGTAAGGAGGAATGAGAAAACTCTCTTGGACGAGGCATCTCCGGATTACTTACATGTGAAGCAGGAAGGAGGCCGGGGGTAATCGGCGATGATGGGTACATATGTACCGTCATAGCTCATCTGATAGAATATTCCATCCTCGAGCTCCACAAATATGTCCGGATCTTCCTAATATCCGGGGTCAAGATCCCTGTTGCGATTCTCCGGCTGAGGGGAAGGGTCATGGATCCCCTCGACAGCCTTTCGCCATTCCTGTTATAAGCGGATAAGATACTGCCTGTCAAGAATGATTCAGGGACAAGAGTAAAATAGTGGAGCTGAAGCTTACCCAGCTAGGAGGATTATGCATGGAAAATCCATCTCGATGTTGGAGACGAGTGAACTCCTCTTTCTCCCCTTTATACAGCTCGGCCTGTATTTTGGCCAGGGCAGCGGGGGTCTTAGGGCCCTTCCGACCATAGCGTGAGGCATCGTCCTCCCCGTTACAATGCCACATGGGCAGCCCTCTGTATCGGAGTGGCTGGACCCCCCGTGCTATAGAGGTCGCCATTACCTCGACTATGAACAATCCGGACTGGGCAAGCGTCTTAATCTTGCCCAGCAGTAGGCTTATCTATGCACTATCCTCTTCCTCGAGGCTCTGAGGATGCCAGCTATGGCATTTCTTTAGCGGAGCACTTGAAAACTCAGGGAGGCCCATACGGACGGGGTCAGGTAGAGCGATGTCGTTGATGTAGAACCATTTGGAAGGCCACTCTTCGGAAGCTTTCTTCGGTGTGCCAGACAAGTATCCGGTCCCGACGATGCGCCACACTTCGGCACCTCCCACTTCAAAAATTAACCCACCTTGATTACGAGGGACGAAGCAGAACAGTCTTCTCCATAAATCGAAATGGGCCTCGCAGCCCAGGACTAGCTCGCATAAAGCGACGTAACCCACAATATGAAGGATAGAGGCGGGAGTGAGATTGTGTAGTTGAAGGCCGTAATACTCCAGCAGACTTCGGAGGAAGGGATGGACCGGAAATCTGACACCTCTTAACAAGAAGGGAACGAAGCATACTCGCTCTCCCCTGGATGGATTGGGGAAGTTCTCCATTTGAGCCCCGCCCTTGAAGGATGTCAGCCCTGCTCTTACGGGGACCAAGTCTGCAGGGGGAAGAAAGCCTTGTGTTTGCAACTTCGCCAACTGACTGTGGGATACAGAACATCTCTCCCAATCACCCTTCTTGGAGCCGTGGGGACGAGAGGAAGAGCCGTGAGCGCTAGCCATGTTGGGGTGGTATTTCTTAGCAAGCTCTGAGGATTTTTCACGGGGTGTGGAATGGATCGGAGATCTATTCTCCTTAAATAGGCACCTTTGTGGTATGGTCGGGGTGGTATATGCAAAAATACCCTGACCTCTCGCATTCGCTCGACACATGGAAACTGAAGTTGTTGATGCACAGAAGCCGAGGGGTACAACATTAAATGGAAGGCCGAACACACTACTCAGAAGTCATCGGTGGAGGATCCCGCCTTGCAATGCCGAAGATAATCTATGTGCCGAACACCTCGTCAATGAAGACTAGTTCGAGGGCTACTGAGGGAGTCCTGGACTAAGGGGTCCTCGGGCGTCCGGCCTGTTAGCCATGGGCCGGACAGATGGGCTGTGAAGATACGAAGAATGAAGACTGTACCCGTGTCTGGATGGGACTCTCTTTGGCGTGGAAGGCAAGCTTGGCGACCGAATATGTAGATTCCTTTCTTTATAACCGACCTTGTGTAACCCTAGATCTCCCCGGTGTCTATATAAATCGGAGGACTTAGCCAGAGAGGGGGAGATATTCATTATCATAGTCGTACAGGCTAGACTTCTAGGATTTAAGCATTACGATCTCGAGGTAGATCAACTCTTGTAATACTCGTATTCATCAATATCAATCAAGCAGGACGTAGGGTATTACCTCCATAGAGAGGGCCCGAACCTGGGTAAACATCGTGTCCCCTGTCTCCTGTTACCATCGACCTTAGATGCACAGTTCGGGACCCCCTACCCAAGATCCGCCGGTTTTGACATCGACAGTGGGGACCGTAGGCACCACTCCTCGTCGCGCACCCTCGTGGGCAAGGTGTTCCGTAGCAGTTTCTACTGGCCAATGATGCTCAATGATGCCACCGAGCTAGTGCAATCCTGTGAGGCCTGCCAATTCCATGCCAAGCAGATTCACCGGCCCGTGCAAGGTCTCCAAACCATCCCACTCTTATGGCCATTCGCGGTCTGGGGTTTGGATATCCTGGGCCCCTTCCCTCGAGCATCTTGCGGATACCGTTACCTCTATGTAGACATCGACAAGTTCACCAAGTGGGCAGAGGTGGAGCCCGTACGCACCATCCCCTCTAGCTCGGCTGTCAAGTTCATCAAGGGCCTCGTGACTTGTTTCAGTGTTCCCAATCGTATCATTATTGACAATGGTTCCCAGTTCACGAGCAACCTCTTCAGGACGTATTGCGCTAACCTTGGAATGTAGATATGCTACACTTCAGTGGCTCACCCACGGAGCAATGGCTAGGCCGAGCGCACCAATGCGTAGGTCCTGAGGGGCCTCAAGGCAAGGAGCTTCAAGAAGAAGCTCGAGGCCTGTAGCAGGGGTTGTCTCAGTGAGCTTCAGTCTGTGCTATGGTCTATCCGCACCAATGCGACTAAGCCCACCGGCGAGACCCGTTCTTGCTCGTCTACGGGGCTGAGGCGGTCTGCCCTCATGAGGTTAGGCATCACTCCCGGCGGGTCCTAGCATTCGGTGAGGAGCGTCAGGATGCCTCGTAGGGGATAAACCTCATGCTCAGGAAGGAAGCCCGTTGCAAGGCCTCGCTCCGCTCAGCGAGGTACCAGCAGGCGCTGTGGCGTTACCACTGTCGTAGTGTCTGCTCCCGGACCCTCGAGGTTGGAGACCTTGTCCTGAGGTAGGTACTTTACAGGGAGGGCCTTCTCAAGCTCTCACCCATGTGTGAGGGCCTATTCGGGGTCACCCAAGTCTCCAGGCCGGGCGTCGTACGCATAGAGATACAGGACGGGGTCCCCATCCAGAATGCTTGGATCATCCAGCACCTTCGGATGTTCTACCCGTGATACTCTCACGTAATAATGAGTAGGGTTGTACATGCCCCGGAGTCTCCTGAGTGCCGCCCCTGGGCCATACGGGGGCTCCCACCCATGCCTAAGTGGAAGCCCCATGCTCTGCGCTGGCGGACGACACGGTAAATCAGCGACTATGCCCACGCCTAGTGGGAGCACCATGCTCCGTGTTGGCGGGAAGACTAGAAGATTAGCGTATGTACCAGACGCGACTGTTCTTTTTGCTTTCCTCTTGTAACCCATTTGCTACTTCTTGGAATGAAACTTGTAGTTCTCGCATCTTTATTCAAAAAAGGGGGGTTTCCTTTTCTTTCTTCTTCTAGCGGTGTTCCCTCTCTTGAGTTTTGTCTTTAAGAAGTGTGGCGGCTTCCCGTGGCTCCCTCTATCGTGTCTCGCGAGCGGGGGCTGGGCACGGTGTATGCGTTTGAACCAACCCAGGCTGCGCCAGTAGTAGGCCTGCTCATGTGTACACCTCGCCAAGACCTTGGCAAAATCCTCGTGCAATGCTCTTGAGCGAGCCACCGGCCCCCCAGCCTTAGGAGTGCTCGCCTCCTAGCCCTGCCAGGCATCGTTCCTGGCGCGCTAATGAAGGTCGGCCCTCGCTCGGGGGCTCTAGTGGCCTACACAAGTTGCACCCCGGAAGCTCTGGACCCTCATGGGTTCCTAGGAGGCCTCACGGGTGGCATACCATTCAAGGCTCCAGAGCTTGCCAAGAGGCCTCCCTAGGTCGCTCTGGCACTGATACGTGTGCATTGTATCTAATTTTCCAAAATCTTTTGCCCTTGTTTTAGACTCTAACTTCCATGATTTGAATAGGAACTAACCCAGACCGATGTTGTTTTCAGCAGAATTGCCATGGTGTGTCGCGGGATTTCAGCGGCCACCTATGGGACCGGGTGGCCCCTTGTTGATTCGGCAGGGGAACGACGTGTTGCACAAAGAGCATACCAGCATACGGCAGCGTGGCAGAGAGCACACAAGCGATTTACCCAGGTTCGGGCCGCCGTGAGGCGTAAGACCCTACTCCTGCTTTAGTCGATTGATGGAAGAATAAATGTGGTGGTGCGTAGTACACTTGCCCGGCAAGGTTTGCCTGCAGCGACTACGTGCATGTGGTGGCTTGGGGTTCTCAACTTTCCAACCTTCTACACCCCTATGAGTGCCATGGGCCTCCTTTTATAGATTAAGGGGTCACCAAAGTGGTAAAGGGGTCATTATCCACTCATATGATAGCAAAGAGTGCTATCATACCTAACTCTGCGGGCTGACAAGGTGCATTAAATATGCCTCTTAGTGTCACATCACTGGGCACCCAGCAAGGCCTGCCGGGCTATCTTGCCAGCTCCGCGCTTGCCTTCTTGACACGCCGCAGGACGAGTGTCATCTATAGGCTTCTTTGTAGGAAAGGGCTGCCATGTGGCGAATGGTTGCCACTTAATCATCTTGCGGCTTGACACTGCACTGATTGACGACGTGAATCATGCTTGAGTGGTTGGTGGGGCGGTCCTGCCCCCGCGAGCCCTGGCAGGCTCTGCCGGGGAGCCTTGATTGCTTACTTCTGGTGGTGGCCTCACCCCTTGCCGGGCTTGCCTGCCCGGCAAGGGAGGCCCTTCTTTTGCCAATATCCTGCTCCCTAGGCTCAATCTTGGTCCTTCTGAGCTGCATGTTGGTTCTTCAATCTCCGACTTAAGCTAATGCTTCAATCTTGATCTTGTGCCTGTGCACGGTTGGTCAATAGACCCAGGGTTTGTTGCACGGACAGAAGCCCCCGGGCCTGCCCCGAACACGCTGCTGAGCGTCGTCGGGGTAGGGCCTAATAAGTGCACATGCAAAGTTGCCAAAGGGGTTGGCCCCTTAAGCTTTCCATTGCTGCTTCATCAGCCTTGATTCCGGGCCAGTTTCCAGTTTTCCCGCATGCGGCATAAAGGCAATAGTGGTGGGGTTACTCCAGTAATGGCCCGTGAAGGACTTTAATGCACGGGGTAGAAACTGTCAATTTACTCTTCCCACAGCGTGCCCTTGTCCTTTGCCACGTATGCAGCATGCATCGCGGAGGCGCGTGCCACGGGAGAGTACCTTGGGAAGGGCTCGCCCGTCTCGAATTGGTGAAGGAGGGCAGTGATCATTCGTGGATGGAGGCGCTGCCCCCCCCTGCCCGGCCTATAAAAGGGAGGAGTGGAGGAGGGCAGCGCCATCATATTCGTGGTCCTCCTCTCCTCATCTTTTGTTTCTACTGGTCATGCTTGAGAAGGAAGCCTGGGGCCAGCCCCCGGGCTTCGGCTCGGGGCATACGTCGCTTCACGCTGGTGCTGACGCTTGGGGAGTGATCCTGGTCCTTGGCGCGACGAATATTTCGGCATCTTCGCGGCTCGTCCGGGAGGAGGGGATGGAGATCATTGGTAATCCCAGCATCGCCCCTCCCGGAAGTCTTGGATTTTATGTCGATGAGAGGCGTGCCTTCCTGCCCGCCAAGGTGGGGCGCGACGTGGCTCGTGCCTCCTGGTCATTCCGGTTGCTTCCTGTTTCTTCGCTGGAGGCGCTGGACTGGAGTCTTGGCACTTCCCGGGAGCAGCGGTGGTGAGGAGAAAGCGAGGGAAGATGGAGAAAGCGGGTGGCAAGGGGTCAGGTCGGAGTATGATGGCGTGGATGCCTTCGCCTCCGGCCGTCGACCTGCCGCCTCGTCTTTCCGCTCTTCTCCTTCCTCCCCGACATCGTCATGACTAGCCTCTTCAGGTGATAGCCGCGGAGGGATGTTCTCTTGGTGCCTTCTCCTCACCTCCAGCAGTCTTCCGGCTGAGCTTTGGTGGATGACTCCACCGGTGCTCAAGCCGGGGCTGGTTACTGGCTCTAGAGGTGGCGACCAGAAGGATCCGTCATGTTCCCCGCATCCCTCCTTCGCAGCCTCGCCACTCCTAGTCTTATCAGGCCATACCCGACGGGCCCTAACGAGACCGGGGTGGGCTCCTGCTCGAGTGCTCCTTTTCTCGTATTTTACTCCTTCCGCCACAGTGCCCGAAGGAGGGAAAACGAAAAGAGGGGATCCCGGGGCACTTATCTTTTTTCAATCTTAAATTAGCCGGCACTTGCCAAATTTTAATTCAAATAATGTAATCTCTCAAATCCATCTTTGTGTTCTATAATGCTTGTACTTGTATCTGCATGTCAATGAAAGAGATAAACCTTGCAAAGAACACGCGCATGTATACGACCATGCAGAGGTGGAATGCCTCTTTATTGTAGTTAAACAAGTTTTCCCATCAGGATATCCTGCCGGCACCCTTTTTTCTACTGGAGAACAATGTCTGCCGGGGAACAGACTGAGGCGCCAGCCCCCCGCCCACTCCCTTTTCAACAAGGGCCACTGCGACCATCCAGGCCAAAGCAACGTTTGGGCCAAGGATGGGAGCACCCTAGTTTCAAGAGAGCGGTGAGGTTTCTCTATGCACAAGTTATAGCTTACAGAACACTAACGGACAAGAGGTAAACTTATCTGTTTGGCTTAACGGGGACTACAGTGCCGTGCAATCTTCTTGTCCCCTTGTCAGAGTGAAGTTCACGGCAGGAACCTGTAACTCCATGTAGATGAGAATGAATGCAGGATGCAGTACTATCTATATGCATATGCAAATGCTCATGAAATGCTTATGTAGTGATCTGGATGTGCTTGTGCATGCATGCGATCTTGATTCCCCCCCCCCCCACAGTGCTTCTTTATTTTATCTTGCACAGGGTCATCGCCCTGGCTATGTACATGGGGTTACATGCAACTTAGGCAAGGCCTGTACAAAAGGGTGGCTGTCGGGCGGTGCCCGGCAGCCTCGCGCCTTACAGGTAGTACTTAGGGAGATTCTCAATATTCAATGAGTTTTGCAACTGTGTGCCATCTCTGGTCTCCAGATGGACTGCGCCAGGTCTGGTGACTTGTACCACCCGGTAAGGGCCTTCCCACTTTGGTGATAGCTTGTTTGTATCCTTGGCGGACTGAACGCGCCTAAGGAGAAGGTCACCTTCCTGAAAACACTGGGCATGAACCCTACGGCTACGATAGCGACGCAGGGCTTGCTGGTAGCATGCATCACACATAGCAGCCCGGAGATGGTTCTCCTCAAGTAGCACAACATCGTCATACCGGTGTTGATCTTGCGCTACTTCATCATAGGAAAGCACTCGAGGGGACCCCTAAATGAGTCCTGTGGGGATAACTGCTTCTTCCCCGTGGACCAGGGAGAAGGGAGTCTGCCCAGTAGATCGGTTAGGTGTCATTCTGAGGGACCAGAGAACTGCCGGCAGCTCCTCGATCCACCGCCTGACTTGCTTCTGCAGCGTATCGAAAGTTCTTGTCTTGAGTCCATGAAGCACTTCAGCGTTCACCCTCTCAGCTTGTCCATTGCTCCGGGGGTGTGAACATATTGCATGAATGTGTGGCTCATGAACTGGGTGCCGTTGTCTGTGATGATCCTTGCTGGAACACCGAAACGACACACCAATTCTTTCAAGAACTTGATAGCTGACTAAGCAGTCACCTTTCTCACGGTAGTCACTTCCGGCCACTTTGTAAACTTGTCAATGGCAACGAACAAGAATTCAAAGCCCCTGATTGCTCGGGGGAAGGGGCCGAGGATATCGAGCCTCCAGACCGAAAATGGCCACGATAAAGGGATTGTATGAAGGGCTTGGGCAGGCAGGTGTATTCTCTTCGAATGGAACTGGCAGGCTTCACATTTCGTGATGAGCTCAACTACATCTTGGAGGGCCGTGGGCCAATAGAATCCTTGCCGTCATGCTTTTCCAACTAATTCCCTTCATCCAATGTGTGAGCCGCACATTCCTTTGTGAATCTCAGCCAGCAGTTCCTTTCCATCCTCCCGGCAAACACACTTCAATTTCACACCGTTGGGCCTCTTTCCGTACAGAGTGTCATCGAAAAGCTAATGCATCCTGGCCCTCTGGGCTACTCTTTCAACTATGATTGCCAGGGAGTTCTCCGGTTTGGATAAAGTGGACAATGTGCCTTGCCCAAGATGGATCCTGAGGCTCGGCAATGAGGACTAGCGGCACCTCCTCGGCTGCGAGAGCACCAGCCTCGTTCGCGGGGTCCATAGGCCCGATTGGAGGGGGTGGTCTAGCGGGCTATGAGGAGTTGTTTCTGGCAGGGTCTCTGCCAGGAGCGGATGGCTCAGCCGGGAGAGGCTTACCGTAGTCCATCTTTCTCCTTTTTCACGGCCATTGTGGCTGGTGATACGGAGGGTTAAGAGAGATGGAGAACAAAAGTTCCTGGTTCCATAGGAAGCTTCTGCGCACCACACTTTGACAGGTGATCAGCTATGCTATTTTTCGCACGGGGTACGTGCTCTGTTTGCAACCCGTCAAAGTGCTCCTCCAATCTCCTTACTTCCTCAATGTATGCTTCCATCAATGGGCTTTGGTAATCCTTGTTAACTTGTCTCACCATGAGCTATGAATCTCCTAGAATGATCAGCTTCTTAATTCCCAATTCTGCTGCAATCCTAAGCCTGGCAAGGAGCCCTACATATTCTGTTGTATTTTTGGTGTCTTATTCCCGGGAAAAGTGCATCTGCACGACGTACTTCAAGTGCTCCCCAGAGGGGGCAAGAAGAAGCATGCCAGCCCCTGCATCTTGTAGTGAAAAAGCACCATCAAAATACATAATCCATTGTTGGGGTGATTCCTTGCCGGGGAGAGCTGTCTCTGTCCTTTCCTCATCAAGGGTTGGCGTCCATTCTACAATAAACTCTGCCAATGCCCTGCTCTGAATAGTTGAAGTGCTCTCAAACATCAAACTAAAGCTGGATAACTCCAAAGCCCATTCCACTATTCTGCTAGTTGCCTCAGGGTTTCGGAGTATCCTTTGCAACGGAAAACTAGTGACAACCGTGATCTCATGGACTTGGAATTAGTGGTGCAGTTTCCTTGAGGCCATAATGAGACCAAAGATCAACTTTTGCATTCCAGAGTACCTTGACCTAGCCCCTTGCAACAAGGAGCTGGCGAAGTACACTGGGCACTGCACCACTTTCTTCCTTGCCGCATCCTTGGGGTTGCTCTCATTGCCATGCTCATTGCTGTCCTAATCATTTTCTGACTCTGTCGTGATCTGGCCGCTTTCTACCTCATCCACCTCTTGCTGCACTACCAAAGCCGCACTGACCACTTGGTTGGTTGCCGCCAAATATAGCAACAATGGTTCTTGGGGTTTGGGTGTAACCAAGGTAGGAATAGACGATAGGGAGGCTTTCAACTCTTGCAGAGCTGCATCTGCTTCTGGGTTCCACTTCATAGGTCCCGCCTTCTTCAAAACCTTGAAGAATGGCAGGGCACGCTCGATTGACTTGGATATGAATCTGCTCAGCGCGGCAACTCATCCCATCAAGCTCCTCACATCCTTAACTGTCCTTGGCACTTGGATCTGCTGAATGGCCTTGATCTTGTCGGGGTTGGCTTCGATCCCCCAATGGGACACGAAGAACCCAAGTAGCTTGCCGAAGGGAACACCAAACACACACTTCTTCGGGTTAAGCTTCAGATTGATCTTGTGTAGATTGGCAAATGTCTCTTCCAAATCCTTGATAAGGGTGGCCTTATCCTTGGTTTTGACCACGATATCATCCATATAGGCTTCTATATTCTGGTGCAACTATGGCTCAAAATCGATCTGGACTGCCCTTGCAAAAGTGGACCCGACACTCTTTAATCTGAACGGCATGCGGATAAAGCAGTACGTACCACATGGAGTGATGAATGATGTCTTCTCTTCATCTTCCTTAGACATGAAGATCTGATGATATCCTAAGTATGCATCCTGAAAGGAGAGCAAATCACATCCCGAAGTAGAATCCACGATCTGCTCGATGCACGGCAAGGGAAATGGGTCCTTCAGGCAAGCTTTGTTGAGGTTTGTGAAATCAATGCAAAGCCTCCACCTCCAATTAGCTTTCTGGACAACTACTAGATTTGCCAACCATGTAGGATGCAATACTCCTCTAACCAAACCAGCTGCCTCCAACTTCTTGATCTCTTCGGCAATGAACTGCTGCCTCTCCAAGGCCTGCTTCCGTACTTTCTGCTTGACGGGTCGGGCATGTGGGCAGACGGCAAGGTGGTGCTCAATTACCTCCCTAGGAACACCGGGGACATCAGATGGTTGCCATGCAAACACATCGATATTCGCCCACAGGAAGGCAACGAGCGTGCTTTCCTTTTTGTCATCGAGGGTGGCGCTGATAGTGAAAGTACCAACAACGCCAGCCAGCCCTGCCGGGACCTTCTTCAGTTGAGGTGCAGTAACCTTGGATCTCTTGCTGTTCGAACACTCCGGCATGTCATCAATGGGTGTCGTGCACTCAAAGGGGGTACGCTTCCCGGACTCCTTGCCGGAGGTCCTACAATCCCTCTTCTTTTCTTTGCTTTCCTTGGCGGGAACTACTGCCGCCGCAGCCTTTGCTGTGATTGCATCCCGATACATCTTGTCCACATAGATAATCCCATCCTTCTCATCTGATAGGATAGTGATGACTCCCAATGGCCCAGGCATTTTCAGGGTGTTGTAAGCATAGTTAGATGCTGCCATGAACTTGGCCAGGGCTGGTCGTCCAAGAATCCCGTTGTACGGCAGGGGGAGGTCAACCACATCAAACACAATCTTCTTAGTTCGAAAGTTCTGCTCTCCCCCAAACGTCACCGACAACGTGATCTTCCCCTTAGGATGACTCCTGCCAGGGTTAACTCCTTGAAACGTGTCGGCGGCCTCTAACTCTTCTTCTCCTATCTGAAGCTTGATGATTACTGATGGGGAAACCAGATTCAACCCGGCCCCGCCATCCACTAACATCTTTGTGACCTTGAGGTTGCGAATTGTTGGGGAGACCAACAATGGCAAACACCCCACCGCTGTGGTAGGGCAAGGGTGATCCTCCTCATCAAAGAATATGGGTGTGCGGGACCACTTGAGCGGCTTCCGGGCCTCTAGCGCTGGTTCCACAACATTGACCTCTCGTGCCCATCGCTTGAGTTGGCAATGAGAGGTGTGCAAAGATGCACCTCCATCAATGCATAGGGCGTTAGTGGCCTTCTGAAATTCCTACTCACTAGTTTCCTCTTCATCCCCTCCATCACTGGCATCATCAAAGGTTTCTTTCTCTTGGCCCCTAGCGGGCTTTCCTTGGTTCTGAAAGGGTCTGCCGGGGCGATTTACTTCAACACCCCAGACCATACCGCCAGCAGCATTCTGACCTTTCTCCTTATCATGCTTATCATACTCTTCTCTCCGTCTCTTCACAAGCTGCTCAACCTGATAACAGTCCTGAAGGTCATGGCCTTTGGTCCGATGGCGCTTGCAGTACGGCGCATCATCTTTCCCAACTTTTTCCACGGCAGCGGCTTCTTGGCAGGCAGCACACACTGCGGCTTCCTTGTCGGGGGCCTTAGCCTTGGCCTTCTTGCCGGTACTATGTGTGCCACCGGTGAAGGCACCGATGAACTCATGGCACAGGTCTGTCCATGATGAAATGGATTTCTTCGGCAGGTGCATCAGCCAAGACCTCACATTGGACATCAGGGCCAAAGGGAAGTAGTTGGCGAACACCTTCTCATCTCTTCCCCCAGCAGCCTGAATAGTGATGGTGTAGATGCTCAGGAACTCGGTCGGGATCAGCCTCCTGTCGTACTTCTTAAGTATCTCTGGCTTGAACGTGCAAACCGACGGCCAACGTACTTGCCGTAACTCTTGTGTAAAGGTAGGGCAACCAACCTCGAAGGGTAGGCACCCGCCAACACCGAGTGCAGGTTCGTCGATGTTGAGGTCGTCACCCCGTCGATCTGGCGGGGATCATCGTGGTGTTGTTCAGCAATGACGCACGCATCCCCCCGTCGCCTATCTTCCGAGGTTCGATGTTGGCATGGATGTGCTCGAGGGTCAAAAGAGGCCATCGAGACATCGTCGGGGTCTTGATTCCGCTGCACCCTCGCCGACTGCCGTGGCGGGGATTCAACCGTGGGGACGACCCCCTTTGTATGGCTAGCGGCGCGGGCGGTGGCTGTTGCTTGGGGAGGTTGCAGTGGGTAAGCTCATCATGAGCCCCCAGCTTCACTGAAACCAAGGAGGCTTTGGATGGTGGCATGCCACTCATCCATCTGCTCGGCTGCTGGTGGGAACCTCAGTAATAGCTGAGCTCGCGCCATGGCCTCCATGGCCGTGCTTGGCATGGATGTTGATGACGTCGACCGCACTGTTGCTAGGCTCCGGATGGTGCCAGCGGCGGTGGCGGCGCCCCGCCCACGCTGCTGTGGGACGACCACCGGGGCAGCGGGGACGCGCGGCGGTGGTGCTCGAAGATTAGCAGCTCCATTGAGCGGACCGGCCTGGTTGCCCCGTCCGGGAGGAGACGCATGTGCCGCGGCCGCTCCCATGTTCGCCTCGGACCGAGCAGCATTGCTGCGGCTGTGCTCGTTAGCGAGAGGAGGGGTGCGGACAGAGTGACGCCCTCGCCCGCACCTTGCGGAGCTTGACCGTCGGGATCCTGCTGATGATGTTCTCCTCCAGTAGCTATAGCCCCCGTATCAGCCGCGGGGGAGGTGGTAACGGTGCCACCTGCTCCAACCACGCCCCCTGCGCCGTCCATGTCCTCACGAGCTCCCGTGTCCCTTGCAGCGTTGGAGGCCGCGAGCGGAGGAGCCTTCGAGGTGGATGGATGGGCCGAGGTGCCAGATTTCTTCTTGGGCGCCATGGTTGATGGCGCCATCGAGGGTGAAAACGTCAATGAAGATGATGCGTGGCGTACACTTTCAGGCTCGCGCAAGCGCTCCCCCTACCTGGCGTGCCAAAGATGTCGCGGGATTTCCGTGGCGACCTATGGGACCGGGTGGCCCATTGTTGGTTCAGCAGGGGGATGGCTCATTGCACAAAGAGTAGACCAGCATACGGCAGCGGGGCAGAGAGCACGCAAGCGATTTACCCAGGTTCGAGCCACCGCGAGGCATAAGACCCTACTCCTGCTTTAGTGGATTGATGGAAGAATGAATGTGGTGGTGCGTTGTACACTTGGCCAACAAGGTTTGCCTGCAGCGACTACGTGCATGTGGTGGCTTTGGGTTGTCAACTTTCCAACCTTCTACCCCCCATGAGTTCCATGGGACACCTTTTATAGATTAAGGAGTCACCACAGTGGCAAAGTGGTCATTATCCACCGATATGATAGCAAACAGTGCTATCATACCTAACTCTGCGGGCTGATAGGGCGCATTAAATGCACTGCTTAGTGTCACACACTGGGCGCCCGGCAAGGCCTGCCTGGCTATCTTGCCAGCTCCACGCTTTCCTTCTTGACACGTCGTAGGAAGGGTGTCATCTGTAGGATTCTCTGTAGGAAAGGGATGCCATGTGGCGAATAGTTGCCACTTAATCATCTCCCGACTTGACAGCGCACTGATTGACGACATGAATCGTGCTTGAGTGGTTGGTGGGGCGGTCCTGCCCCCGCGAGCCCCAGCAGGCTCTGGTGGTGGCCTCGCCCCTTGTCGGGCTCGCCTGCCCGGCAAGGGAGGCCCTTCTTTTGCCAATATTCTACTCCCTAGGCTCAATCTTGGTCCTTCTGAGCTGCATGTTGGTTCTTCAAATCTCTTAGTTCCGCAATCTCCCACTTAAGCTCATGCTTCAATCTTGATCTTGTGCGTGTGCATGGTTGTTCAACAGAACCAGGGTTTGTTGCACCGACATGGTGTTAATTTTGTGCAGAAATAGAAGTTCTCAGAATGACCTGAAACTTCACAAAGATGATTTTTGGAATTAATAAAAAATATTGGTGAAAGAATCGACCAAAGGGTGCCCACACCCTGGCCACAAGGGTGGGGGCACACCCTCCATCCTTGTGGGCCCCCTGGGCCTCCACCGACCTCAACTCCAACTCCATATATTGACTTTCGAGGAGAAAAAAAATAAGAGAGCAGGAATCATCACGTTTTATGATACAAAGCTTCCGCCAAGCCTTGTTCTTCCTCGGGAGGGCAGATCTGGAGTCCGTTTGGGGCTCTGGAGAGGGGAATCCATCGCCATCGTCATCATCAACCATCCTCCATCACCAATTTCATGATGCTCACCGCCGTGCGTGAGTAATCCCATTGTAGGCTTGCTGGACGGTGATGGGTTGGATGAGATTTACCATGTAATTGAGTTAGTTTTGTTAGAATTTAATCCCTTGTATCCACTATGTTCTAACATTGATGTTGCTATGACTTTGCTATGCCAAATGCTTGTCACTAGGGCCCGAGTGCCATGATTTCAGATTTGAACCTATTATGTTTTCATGAATATATTTGTGTTCTTGATCTTATCTTGCAAGTTCTAGTCACCTACTACGTGTTATGGTCGGCAACACCGGACTGACAATAGTTTGGGACACTTCCCGGTGATGACCGTAGTTTGAGGAGTTCGTGTATTCACCAAGTGCTAATGCTTTGGTCCGGTACTCTATTAAAAGGAGGCCTTAATATCCCTTAGTTTCCAATAGGACCCCGCTGCCACGGGAGGGTAGGACAAAAGATGACATGCAAGTTCTTTCCATAAGCACGCATGACTATATTCGGAATACATCACTACAAACAAATACACTTCCGTGATGATACGTGTTTGTCACAGTAGGTCGCTTTTTTGTCATGCACGTACATCCATGACAAATTTATGACAGAATCAAGATAGTCATACCTGTGCTGTCATAGAAGTGTTCCATGACATTACCAAAATTATCATCACGGAAGTGTCCACTTCCATGACGATAAATCGCGCGTCATAGAAGTGCTTTCGTCAAGGGTGACCGACACGTGGCATCCACTGTAACGGAACCCCGTTAAGCTATCGGGTCAGGTTTTGGATCCGATAACCCATTAACAGCCCCGACCAATGGGGATTTTCCACGTGTAAAATCATCATTGGCTAGAGGAAACACGTGTCGGCTCATCGTTGGGACAGATGTCATCCACTCACTGGACAGAAGGCGCCTATGATATGTCGACACGTGGCATGGCCCAACAAGTTTAAATGGGCCGGCCCAACTAAAGGCACACAAGATTTTGCGGACCATAATGGGCCGGCCCAGCTAAAGGCCCACGAGATTGGGTGGACCATAATGGGCTGGCCCAGCTAAAGGCCCACAAGTTTTCGCGGGCCATAATGGGCCGGCCCAGGTAAAGGCCCATGGTGACTCTAGCCCATAATGAACAGTAATTTTCTTTATACCCATTGACGGCCCATGATTTACATGGGCCGTTTCCAGCCCGTGTTAGCTTTCGGCCTATTGACGGCCCATACGTTCTTGGGCTCCTTTTCGGCCCTCGATTACTTCCGGCCCGTTTCTGGCCTGTTCCCCTAATGGGCCAAATTCGGCCCATGGCAAGAGTTGGCCCGTTACTGGCCTGTTCCACAAATGGGCCAAATTCGGCCCATGGCAAGAGCCGGCCCGTTACTGGCCTGTTACCCTAATGGGCCCAATTCGGCCCATGGCAAGAGTCGCCCGTTTCTGGCCTGTTAACCCGTTGCGCCGTTTCTAGCCCGTCCTATATTCTGGCCCATTAACGACCCGTTATGCCTGTGACAGAATTAAGCCTTTGCTGTCCTACGACCTGTTAACGGCCTGTTACCGTGCAGGGCCGATACCAATTACGCCCGATTATGGCCCATGTAGACCCATTTATCCGACGGCCCGAGGCCCATCGATTACATGCCCATTTATCGACGGCCCATAGGAGACCCATGGATCCTACGACCCGTATATGGACCATGGTAGTTGCGGCCACTAGTAAACCAGGGAAAAAGAAGACTAGAAAATAAATAAGGCCGAAACTAACGCTAGGCTATTAAGGCGATTGCACAGATTACATCCACTCGGCATCAAAGATCGCCACCAGTGCAAATATAGGGAACACCCTACACTATACAAAAATGGCTTGATGTTTTCTTTAGGCGGTGGCTGCACATTAAGAATAATTTTTGTATCGCACCAAAACAAATTACATCTATATAACAAAAGGAAGGTTGGCATAAAACTTAACAGTCTAGCAGATAAATGCACCACCAGAAGTTCAGAAGCTTAGTTCATTTGACCTGACTATTAAGTTTTCAAGCTGTATTGTCCGATGGAGCACCATAACCCTCGCCTTGATTTCCCCTAGGCTCTTGAACAACATAGCAAATGTCTGATAGTCTGGTTTAAAACCATGCATATCTTGACGACATTGAGCAATGTTTCTCCTTGTTTCACAAAGGGTCTCTGTTAGGGAATGGACTTGTGTCTGGAGCGCAGATACAACATTGCTTTGAGCTTGCATATCTTGATCATGAGGCAGTTTGGACGATATTGCCTTAACAACCACCCGGTATTATGCAGGAACGTGCTTTTGGCACTGTTAGTGGACAGGTACTGACCCACTGTAGCAAGAGCTGACATTGCGGTTATAGTTGCCTTGCCACCTTCAGAAGGTGGCGGTTCCACCATTTTTTCCATAGGTCGGTGAAAAGTTGAGGTTTTACATTAGTAGTACCAGAACAAAAGATATTAAGGAGGCAGCAAAACCAAACAAAATAGCTTTGGTCTATATACAGAACTTATTCTGGTGAACCCATGTAAAATATTAGTTGTATTTTATTGCAAAGTACATAATAAAACCAGGTTCCAAACATATGACCATGTACCATTGCTAATGTATTGTTTATTTCTTCACATTTTATTGAGGGCTAAGGATAAAGAGACGAAGTTTATAATACAGTAAGCATAGTATGACGTCATTCATATCACAAAACAACTGAGAACAGACAAACATGCAATTGTAATGTTGTGTGGGCAAGTCCAGCAGGGAACTAGATTACGGATCAAGATCAAAGGAACATCACTCCTCTCTTTTAAACCTTGTAAGGTGCAATGATACGCTAAGACAATTGTGTATAAAATTGAAAAGAGTAATAGACATTGGCTGCAAACCATGCAGTTCAAGGCACAAGTCAGAGTGAGTAGTAGTTAAAAGGCATGAGGATTAAGGACTTACAACAGCGGCTTTGACTAGTGTAGTCATGCCCTTCTTCTTGCTGGTGTGACAGTCCTTGAAGATTTCCACAGCATTTGGTTCAGGTACTTTTTGGTCCTTGTGGGCTTTCCTCTGCATTTGGAACAAGTCAATATAGATCTGATAATATGGTACAACGAAAAGAGTGAAACAACAGCTAATTACAAGAGCCTCGCAGTGTGCAATATAGCTACGAGATCCTATCGTCTGTTGGAATTTCACTTTCATACGGTTGGCCTTGTGTTTTGAACAGTTCACCTACACGAAGATAGATTTGTGTGGCACATGCGTAAATAGGACTTCAACATGTGATCTGATGACATATATATAATGTACCCGATCCTTCGGATCGGACCAGTGTTTAACGAGGCCTCTCCAGTCTTCATCAGATATATTTTCCACTAGAGATGTTTGGGCAAGTTCACTGTTAGCCTTGCCTTCAAAGTGAGTTTTCCTCAAGTTATACCGATACTGTCGCAGAGCAGACTAGAAAACATGGGTGCAAGCTTGTCTGGTTGCCTCATCTTGGCTATCCAACTTGAACCTCATCTATTGAAAATTATGGGAGTCTCATTATCAGCAACCTAGAAAGTAATGGACAGAGCAAGACGATATTACTAGTTTCCATACATAACCATACTTACAAATAAATGGTCGAGGAAGATGTTGAACTGGGTTTCGCCTTTGTCATTCCTGTACTGAATCCATGTTGGGAGGATACGTACATGACACCTAACAGCAACCACTGCCACTGATACTAACTTGGCTGACTCTGTAGCATCACGTGGCCTTTCTAAACCTGCCTCAAAACGGATCTCCATTCTTCCTCCTCTAGATTTAGTTAACCTATTGAGCATTATCCCTGATGTTTGTTTCCTCTTGCGCCTAGGTGCTAGTCCAACAACAAACATAGGAAGTGTTAGTGTGCATCAAACTGTGAGACTACATATAAAGAAGCATGCAACTGTAACTTGACTCCAGCAACTATCTTCTTGCTGTTGAAGCTCACAAGGTTCATCTGATATTGCCAACACGTCTTGTGTCAAGAGTGCTTGGGAAGTAGTGTCAGGTGGCAAGGGATCTTGGGAACGTGCTGCTAGCTCAGTTGACGCACGAGTACGTCGTGCAACTGGTAGTACTGTGGTAGGTGTTGCAAGAACTAGGGCTGTCTCTTCTTGTTTGGTGGCAGCTATTTATTATTTTTTTGTCTTTTTTTGCAACTCATGTAGCATGGGATGCCGTGTTTGTAGAATTTTCTATTGGACTTTGACCTTCTATTGCACCACCAGTACCAGCAGAATCTGCAGGATTCATCCGCTTCTCATTCCCTGCCATTCTGTGTTTCTTCCTCTTTCTCCGTGCCATGTTAAGTCAAGCCGACAAGAAAAACGAATAACAATTTAGTTCTTCAGAACAAATTGATGTGTGATGCAGACGAACTGACTTTGATGTTAGACAACCACATTATAGGAGGATGTAATATGAATGAAAAACAGGACGGAAGAGATAACCAGAACTATGATGTGTAAACTAAGAAGAAGACATTTCACTAAATTAGAAGCAACACAACGGAAGGTAGACACCATATGAAAGATGCTACAAATATCGCTCTGCCAAGTTAACAGTGTCTCATCATAAATGGCGTTTAAATAAATGTGAAGCAGTACAAGAAATAAATCATATGCAAGATGCAAACAACATCACACTACCATGTTAGAGGTCTCTTGTCATTAGTGCCATTGCATATTCACGGCATTGCATATTCACAGCTTATGATGTGTAAACTAAGGAGAAGGCATTTCAACAAATTAGAAGCAATGAAAGCTAGACACCATATGAAAGATGCAACGAATATCACTCTACCAAGTTAAAATTGTCTCGTCATAAGTGCCATTTCAACAAATTAGTAATACAAGCTAGAAAATAATGTGAGATGTAACCTATATCACACTCCGAAGTCAAACGTGTCTTATGATAAGTGATTGTTGCAGGTTACACAACAGTAGTAATTTGATGCAAGAACATGGTGTGATAGACAGATATTGTATGTTCTAGAAACAGGAACACGTGTCTTATTCAAGTATAATGTGTAAAGTAAGCAGATAGAATTCAACAAAATTAGAAGCAATACAAGCTAGACATCACACATAACATGCAACCACATATAACAGTGCCAAGTTAGAGGGAGCACCGGTGATGCTGCACTAGGGGAGACATGATCATCATAAACACAACTTTGTTGAGTGTCTATGCATGTGTTGTCTTGGAAATCATCTTGGGTGATGAGGACATCAATACCATTATTACACCCACAGCCCCTACTGTTACATATACTGGACCAATTACTAGAGCTCGCGCACGCCAATTAAATTACCAGGTACTTTCGTTTCTTGGTAATGATTCTAATGTTCATGAGATTATGATGCTGCCTAAATTGGATACATTTGTTTTGCTTACAAATTAAGGGCCTAGCTTGGAGAAGGATGAACATTGGAGCAAGAACACGCATGGAGTTGATGGCATGCGCAAGGGGATCAAGAACGGAGTTACAAGTGATGATTTCAGGACTTTGAAGCCGCCATAAGGAGTGCATGAAGCCTTGGACGAAATATACAAGATGCCACTTCATAATATTCGTCCATAGGCTATTCTAGGTGCTGCGTCACCTTATTAATGGGCCAGGCCCATGTAATTTCGAAATACTTAAGTATAGGCTATTTTTAGAGTCCGTATGTGTGGGGAAACAAGAATTAGGGTTGGTTTCGGACCCCACCCTCAAGGGCCACGAAATTTCCCCCTCTTCCTCCATATATACAGCCCTTAGGGCGTCGTTTAGACTTTGGGGTTTTGTTTAGATTAAAAGTTCGCCATAGCTGCAACTTCGCGTACTTCGTTTGTGTCCAACGACCAGACCAAGACGTCACAGAACCCCAACTTGATCAATAAAGCTTTCATCTTATATTCGCAATATCCCGATTGCAATCTCAGTTTCTTGCTTGTTCTACGTTTGCTCGCAGGAAACAGACCCTCGTGGTCAGGTTGATCGTGCTCTGGCGTGGTCAATAACCTTCGGAAGTTGGTTTAGCGATTGCTAAGGCGCGACGTCTCGCACGTTCGTAGTCGGATCGTCAAGGTCGACTCCCACAGAAAATGATAGCCACCATCTCATCGAAACATCGGTACACCTTAGCCTCTATCAAGTGGTATCAGATTTCCAGGTTGCTCGGTGAGATTTTACAGTTTTTCGTAGATTAGATCGAGTCTGTTCTTCATACCTACAGTCCACGAAAAAGCCACAAAAAAAAATTAGGGTTAGTTCATCATATCCGAACCAATCTGAGCCTTTGCATAATCTTTTTAGGGTTTTTGCTTTGTTGAATTTGTGGTTGCATCATCGTGTCAAGTTGCTGGTCTTAGAGTCTAGTCTTTTAGAGTTTCGAGTTCTGGTCATAAGTTGTCACGCCGCCGCCGCACCATCATCATCGCCCATCTACCACTTTTGCTTATCCGCCACCGCTCTAAATCCATATCCATATACCACCACCAATCCGTATCCATATACCACCACCAATCTGTATCCATATACCACCACCGCTACCATATACCACCACCGCTACCATATACCACAACCATATATCCACCACCAATCCGAGTTCTTCTCATATTAGGTTTGTTCTTGAGATCAATCTAAATTCCGATTCGTGTTTCCTTGCCTGCGTAGGTCTCGGAAAAAAAAAGAGTGGAGACCCCCGGGCAGTTTTTAGGCCAAAATTTTCACGGGCAAATTTTTTTCCCTATCCTATTTTTAGACTTTTCTGAGTCTTTTGAGCCACGTGCCATCATAGTGATTTTTTGTCGCACTTTTTCGTCGTCGCTCCCCTGATTTCCGAAAAAAAAGTGAAAAAAAAATTTTCGTGCCCATCCTATCAGTTTGACGAGGGAAGAGTTTTGAGACACTCGCCATTATAGTGATTTTTCGCAAAAAAAAAGAGGAGCGCAAAAAAAGGACCGCAAAAAAAAGGAGAGCGAAAAAAAAGAGAGAGTTCCAGAGTGTGCTTTTCCCTTATTTACATGCAGCGCCGTGATTTTGTTAGTGTTCTAGGCTCGCGTCTCTAGCACGGTCTAGCCTAGGACCAGCACAGTACCGTCGTTGAGCGTTTATTCACCTTTGCATCTCTGAATTGATTATTGCTGACCCTTTTTGCTACCATACTATACGCCTTCCCAGCTCCACATACATCTACGTCGTGTGTTTGACTCTCCCTGGCAATCGCTCTATCCAAGCTTTTGAGAGTTTTTGACTACAACGGTTGCCGATCACCGCCTGCTGCTGGGTAAGAACTGGTAAGAATTTGAGATTTGCTTGACGGATTTGTGACACCCGCCACCACCACCACTTGTTAGTAGTCTGTAGGATCATATTCTTGTGTGTTTCTATTGCTGCTAACCATGCTAGGATCACAAGCCGACGAGACTGACTGGAAGAACTTGACGAACAAGGAGCTTCATGATACGTTTCAGCAAATGATGAATGGACAGGTGCAAGATGTGATAAACAGATTTGAAGAGGCCATGGAGAAGATAGATGGCATGGAGAAGACGTTTGAAACAAAGCTCGATAACAAGTTTGCTGAATTGCTGTCGCGTTTTCCACCACCACCACCGGCTGCTCCTACCGCACCTCTGCAACAACAGCAACAACACCGACTACCTCCACATCAGGAAACAGCCCTCCGCCGAGCGAGCCGTGTCCCTCTTCAGTCGGGCCAAACTGCTGGTGCTGCTGTTGATACTTCTGTGGCTCCTACTGCTGATGTGGTGGAGGATGCTTATGTGGGAGATTATGAGGATGAGGTTGATCAAAATTAGAACTACGTGCCACCAACAGCACAGCAAAGACCAGGTCGTCCACATGCAAATAATGGCAATGGTAGGGCTCACCCTCAGGTACGAGATCATGACCATCTCCCTAAACTAAAATTGAATATTCCACCATTTGAGGGTAGATATGTTCCTGATATATATCTTACTTGGGAGTTAGAAACTGAACAACGATTTACATGTTTACAATATCCCGAGGAGAGACGTGTTCCTGCTGCTGTTTGTGCTTTCACTAGTTTTGCATGTGTTTGGTGGTCTGAGCATTGTAGATTATATCCTATTCCGGCTACTTGGGCTGCTTTGAAAACTGCTATGCGTACTCGTTGGGTTCCACCATATTATCAACGTGAATTACTTCAAAAATTGCAGCGCTTAAGACAGGGAAAAAATTCTGTAGAAGAATATTATCAGGAATTACAAACTGGCATGATTAGATGTGGTATTGTTGAGGAGAATGAAGCTATGCTTGCACGTTTTATGGGTGGATTAAATAGAGAGATTCAGACGATTCTAGAGTATAAGGAGTATACTAATATCACTCGTTTATTCCATCTTGCTTGTAAAGCTGAACGTGAAGTGCAGGATCGACAGGCATTGGCGCGGACTAACTTTTCTGCAGGTCGACCTTCATCATGGACACCACGTGCATCATCTACTTCCACACGTTCTGCTACACCAGCGCCTCCGTCGGCTGCCACCTCCAACCGTGATACAATAAAGCAGGCACAATCACCACTATCTGCCAAGAGCATACCTTCTGGGCCTGCAAAGAGCTCTTCTTCATCCATGGCATCAACAGGGCAAACACATGATATTATTTGTCGACGTTGCAAGGGTGGAGGTCATTATGCGAGAGAATGCCCATCTAAGCGTGTGATGATTGTTACTGAGGATGGTGGGTATGAGTCCGCTAGTGACTATGATGAGGAGACTTTGGCTCTTATTACACGTGACGAACACAGTGGAGACGATTCTGATCATGAGACGCAATACATGGCTCCTGAAGATGCTGACAGGTATGAATGTTTAGTTGCTCAACGTGTTTTGAGTGTGCAGGTTACACAAGCTGAGCAAAATCAGAGGCATAATTTGTTCCATACACAGGGAGTTGTGAAGGAACATTCTGTTCGCGTGATCATAGATGGAGGGAGCTGCAATAACTTGGCTAGCATGGAGATGGTGGAGAAGCTATCTCTCACCACAAGACCACATCCACATCCTTACTACATCCAATGGTTCAACAACAGCGGCAAGGTTAAGGTAACACGTACTATTCGTGTGCATTTTAGTATCTCTACATATGCTAATTATGTTGATTGTGATGTGGTACCTATGCAAGCATGTGCCTTATTACTTGGTAGACCATGGCAATTTGATAAAAATTCTGTACACCATGGTAGAAACAATCAGTATACTCTTGTTCATAACGATAAAAATATTACTTTGCTTCCTATGACTCCTGATTCCATTTTGAAAGATGATATTAATAGAGCTAATAAAGCAAAACAGGAGACAAATAAGAGTGAAAATCAGATTGTGGCAAAAGAATTTGAGCACCAAATGAAGCCTAATAATAAACCATCTACTGTTGTTTCTGAAATTAAATTGAAAAGTGCATGTTTACTTGCCACCAAATCTGATATTGATGAGCTAGATTTCAGCAAATCTGTTTGCTATGCTTTTGTGTGCAAAGAGGCATTATTTTCATTCGAGGACGTGCCTTCCTCTTTGCCCCCTGTTGTCACTAACATTTTGCAGGAGTTCGCTGACGTCTTTCCACAAGACGTGCCACCGGGATTACCACCTATTCGAGGGATTGAGCATCAAATTGACTTAATTCCCGGTGCTTCGGTACCCAACCGTGCACCATACCGTACCAATCCAGAGGAGACGAAGGAGATTATGCGTCAAGTATAAGAACTGCTCGACAAAGGTTATATACGCGAATCCCTTAGTCCTTGTGCTGTTCCTATCATTTTAGTGCCGAAAAAGGATGGTACGTCGCATATGTGCGTTGATTGTAGAGGCATTAATAATATTACTATTCGTTATCGTCATCCTATTCCTAGGCTAGATGATATGCTTGATGAATTGAGTGGCTCTACAATATTCTCCAAAGTTGATTTGCGTAGTGGATACCATCAAATTCGTATGAAATTGGGTGATGAATGGAAAACAGCATTTAAAACTAAGTTTGGATTATATGAGTGGTTAGTCATGCCTTTTGGGTTAACTAATGCACCTAGTACTTTCATGAGGTTAATGAACGAAGTTTTACGTGCTTTCATTGGACGATTTGTGGTAGTTTACTTTGATGACATATTGATTGATAGCAAATCTTTGGAGGAACATTTACGTGCTGTTTTTATTGCTCTACGTGATGCGCGTTTGTTTGGAAACCTTGGAAAGTGCACCTTTTGCACCGACCAAGTATCTTTTCTTGGCTATGTTGTTACTCCACAGGGAATTGAAGTTGATAAAGCCAAGATTGAAGCTATTGAGAGTTGGCCGCAGCCCAAAACGGTCACACAAGTGAGGAGTTTCCTTGGCCTCGCTGGTTTCTATAGGCGTTTTGTGAGAGATTTTAGCACCATTGCTGCACCTCTCAACGAGCTTACAAAGAAGGATGTGCCTTTTGTTTGGGGTACCGCACAGGAAGAAGCCTTCACGGTATTGAAAGATAAGTTGACACATGCTCCTTTACTCCAACTTCCTAATTTCAATAAGACTTTTGAGCTTGAATGTGATGCTAGTGGAATTGGATTAGGAGGTGTGTTATTACAAGATGGAAAACCTGTTGCATACTTTTCTGAAAAATTGAGTGGGCCTAGTCTGAACTATTCTACTTATGATAAAGAATTATATGCTCTTGTTCGGACCTTAGAAACATGGCAACATTATTTATGGCCCGAGGAATTTGTTATACATTCTGATCATGAATCTTTGAAACACATTAAAAGTCAAGCAAAACTGAACCGTAGACATGCTAAATGGGTTGAATTCATTGAGACTTTCCCTTATGTCATTAAACACAAGAAGGGTAAAGAAAATGTTATTGCTGATGCCTTGTCTCGTCGTTATACTATGCTTTCACAACTTGACTTTAAAGATGCTGAATTTAAAGATGTATTGCAGAATTGTAAGGAAGGGAGAACTTGGAACAAGTTCGTTCTTAACGATGGATTTGTGTTTCGTGCTAACAAGCTATGCATTCCAGCTAGCTCCGTTCGTCTTTTGTTGTTGCAGGAGGCGCATGGAGGAGGATTAATGGGACACTTTGGCATCAAGAAGACGGAGGATATACTTGCTACACATTTCTTTTGGCCAAAGATGAGACGGGATGTTGAGCGTTTTGTTGCTCGCTGCACTACATGTCAAAGAGCTAAGTCACGACTCAATCCTCATGGTTTATATATGCCTTTGCCAGTACCTAGTGTTCCTTGGGAGGATATATCTATGGACTTTGTTTTAGGTTTACCTCGAACAAAGAAGGGGAGGGATAACATATTTGTTGTCGTGGATAGGTTCTCGAAAATGGCACACTTTATACCATGTCATAAAAGCGATGATGCTGTTAATGTTGCTGATTTGTTCTTTCGTGAAATTATTCGCTTACATGGTGTGCCAAATACTATTGTTTCAGATCATGATACTAAATTTCTTAGCCACTTTTGGAGATGTTTATGGGCTAAGTTGGGGACTAAGCTGCTTTTTAGTACTACTTGTCACCCCCAAACTGATGGACAAACTGAAGTAGTCAATAGAACATTGTCTACTATGCTTAGGGCTGTTTTGAAGAATAACAAGAAAATGTGGGAAGAATGCTTGCCTCATATTGAATTTGCTTATAATCGCTCATTGCATTCTACTACTAATATGTGCCCTTTTGAAATTGTGTATGGTTTCCTACCTCGTGCACCTATTGATTTGTTGCCTCTTCCATCTTCAGAGAAGGTTAATTTTGATGCTAAAGAACGTTCTGAATTGATTTTAAAAATGCATGAGTTAACTAAGGAAAACATTGAGCGCATGAATGCTAAATATAAACTTGCTGGAGATAAGGGTAGAAAACATGTTGTGTTTGCGCCTGGAGATCTTGTTTGGTTGCATTTGCGTAAAGATAGATTTCCTAATCTGCGCAAATCAAAGCTAATGCCATGTGCTGATGGTCCTTTTAAGGTGTTAGAGAAAATAAATGATAATGCATACAAACTTGAGCTACCTGTAGATTTTGGGGTTAGTCCCACTTTTAACATTGCAGATTTGAAGCCTTATTTGGGTGAGGAAGATGCGCTTCCGTCGAGGACGACTTCATTTCAAGAAGGGGAGGATGATGAGGACATCAATACCATTATTACACCCACAGCCCCTACTGTTACATATATTGGACCAATTACTAGAGCTCGCGCACGCCAATTAAATTACCAGGTACTTTCGTTTCTTGGTAATGATTCTAATGTTCATGAGATTATGATGCTGCCTAAATTGGATACATTTGTTTTGCTTACAAATGAAGGGCCTAGCTTGGAGAAGGATGAACATTGGAGCAAGAACACGCATGGAGTTGATGGCATGCGCAAGGGGATCAAGAACGGAGTTACAAGTGATGATTTCAGGACTTTGAAGCCGCCATAAGGAGTGCATGAAGCCTTGGACGAAATATACAAGATGCCACTTCATTATATTCGTCCATAGGCTATTCTAGGTGCTGCGTCACCTTATTAATGGGCCAGGCCCATGTAATTTCGAAATACTTAAGTATAGGCTATTTTTAGAGTCCGTATGTGTGGGGAAACAAGAGTTAGGGTTGGTTTCGGACCCCACCCTCAAGGGCCACGAAATTTCCCCCTCTTCCTCCATATATACAGCCCTTAGGGCATTGTTTAGACTTTGGGGTTTTGTTTAGATTAAAAGTTCGCCATAGCTGCAACTTCGCGTACTTCGTTTGTGTCCAACGACCAGACCAAGACGTCACAGAACCCCACCTTGATCAATAAAGCTTTCATCTTATATTCGCAATATCCCGATTGCAATCTCAGTTTCTTGCTTGTTCTTCGTTTGCTCGCAGGAAACAGACCCTCGTGGTCAGGTTGATTGTGCTCTGGCGTGGTCAATAACCTTCGGAAGTTGGTTTAGCGATTGCTAAGGCGCGACGTCTCGCACGTTCGTAGTCGGATCGTCAAGGTCGACTCCCACAGAAAACGATAGCCACCATCTCATCGAAACATCGGGACACCTTAGCCCCTATCATTGGGGGTGTGGAGGAGTAGAAACTGTAGAGGCCCTCCGTTCGGAAGGAGCACCTTTATCCGCTGCCTTGCTAACTTCCTTCCGCTTTATTGATTTTTAATTTTCAAGTAAAACCAACAAGAAAAAGCAATAAAATTCTCTCTTGAGAACTCATTCATGCATGATATTGACAATCACTACTTTGATGTAAGGCAAACACATGATACCAGGATGGAATATGTACGAAAAATTGGACGACATGGCATGTTCACAACTGTTTGTGTAAACTAAGCAGAAACCATTCCAACAAATAAGAAGCAATGCAAGCTAGACACCACATGAAAGATGCAACCAATATGACTCTGCAAAGTTAAAAGCATCCCATCATAAATGGAATTTCAACAAATTAGAAGCAGCACATGCTATAAATAATATGAAAGATGCAACTAATATCGCACTGCATATATTAAAGGTGTCTCATCATGTTGATTGATGCGGGATACAAAAAAACAATAGTTTTATGTAAGGACATGCTTAATAGACAGATGTACTATGTACTAAATACAGGAAGGCATGTCACATTAACAGGTATAATGTATAAGCTAAGCAGACTAGCACATGCAGTTTAACCAGATTGGAAGAATTACAATCTAGACACCATATGCAACATGCAACCACATATCATGCTGCCAAGTTAGAGCAAGCACCTGCGATGCTAGTGTTGGGGAAATGCTGTAATCAACTACAGAGCTACGTTCACTATCTTCATTTAGCATTTCTCTTTCTTGAGAATCATGCCGGGAGGCTGACGCTGCATTCTTTAAATGAGGAGTAGTCCCCTTGCCTGCCTGCCTCGTCATAAGTGATTGATGAGTGATACACAAGAACATTAGTTTGATGTAAGAACATGGTTAATACACAGATGTACTAGTATGTACCAAAAACAGAAAGGCATGTCATATTCAAAGGTATAATGTGTAAGCTAAGCAGATGCAATTTAACCAAATTGGAAGCAATACAAGCTAGACATCCGGCTGGAGTGGTGAGCATGATCATCTAGGACCTGAGAGCCTGGTGGGAGGCGGGCTGCTTCGCCACCATCGCAGCTTTTTAGTTGGCTTCCAGGTGATGCCTATCTTTGCTGGGCTTGTCACTGGCTCGGCCAGTGCCCTGACTAGCTATTTATCTTCTGGTGCTCACGGGATGGTGGTTCATGTAAAAAAATATCTTTCCTTATCTTATCGACTTTGGCCTTTCGAATACAAGCTAGACACCATATGGAACATGCAACCACATATGACACCGCGAAGTTAAAGCAAGCACCTGGGATGGTGGTTCATTGCGAGCGAGGTCATCAACTCCAGAGCTACGTTCCCCGTCTCCATCTGCTGACACTACACCCTTTAAAGCGCTGAAACATGTCTTGCCTAGCCGCACACCAAACTGGAGTGACTTCTCTCTTTTCTTTTTGGCTTCTCTCATGGCAGCAAAGTCTGAAATACCCTTGCATAAAAACACAACAGTGAGATTAAGGGTGAAGAGTGTGCAGAACTAGTGCAGTGTAAAAGTAGCAGATAGCAGGTGGCTGGAAAATAAATGACAGGACACATATGATAGCTCTACTCTGTATGATTTTGTAATATATGAGCACAGGAAATGCAAGTACTCCTCCAGCACACCACCACATGTGGTCATATCTAAGATAATAGTCGACTGAAAATAAATAGGTCAGTCGATTTTTTTAATGAACCGTCCGATCTATAAGGAACGGGCAGATGTCCTTTGTCTACCTCCCGCCAGTCACTGTTGACGATCTTTCTCGGACCGCCAGCGACCACCGGCCCAGACCCCTGCCTCTGCCGCCCCGCCCACCCATCGACCTCACACCATCGCCGTGCTTGGCAGCGCCCCCAGGCCATCCCTTTAATCCCGGCCGACCTCCAGATCGGACGCTAGTAGCTCTAGGCCGCACACGCCCCTAAGATAAACACCTAGGCGCTGCTTCCCTGGCGTAATAGGCGTACTAGCGCCAGTTACGCCGGGGAATGCTTCCGTTAATTGGGAATCAAGTGGCAGAAATTGAAATTCAGGGGGGGCGACGGACCTCTAGCTAAGGTGAAATAGTATATGAGGAGAAACCTTGTGCATCGTGAATTACTAGGAACATCTAGTATCAAGAAGAAGCGGTCAACTAGTGTCTTCTGTGGGATGAATACCATGCAGGCAGAGACGTAGGATTTGCACGAATAAGGGAAGAGGAGTACCTTTTTCGGTTGCCGGTGTGGTCACCTCCACAAGTCGCGCCGATTTTCTTCTTTTTACCGAGGAAACCGATGTTCTGGAGGGTGCGGGCTTGGACGAACCCATGGCCAAATTGTTGACTGTGTTGCTGTGGACGTATGTCATGGGAGGGGAAGCAGATTCGAGGCGGCGAAGGACGGAGGACGCCGGGGTTTCATGGCTGGTGGAGAGGTAGTTTTGGCGCCCACGGAGTACGAATGGGGAATCGGACGGGTGGGGGGGGGAACCATGTTTCGGTCTAGGACGCGCTTGTTTTTGGCTTTTTTGAACAGAAATGGGACGCGCTTGTTTGAAATTTGGGGAAAGTACAAACTTTGCCCCCTCTAAAATTTCGGACCTACTGCGGGTCGGGGGTAGGATGGTAATCCCAGGTGTTCCAAATAGTGGGCGGGAGCGATTTCAGCCGCGCGCATGTGTGCTTAGGCGGCCATTGTGTATGAATGTTTTTCGGATGCGGTTGCGTGGCGTCTAGATGAAGCTACAAACCTACCCCGGTTTAGACCTTTGGATGTCGAGCTGGTAGGTTTCACGGGTCGGAGTTATTAGAAAAGTAATTTCCTTGTACTACCAAACATTGGTCTCACGCGGTTTCGGGCGAGTAGAGGCTCTTTTGGCACTTCGTTCGAAATTTTGAAACACAAGCATTCACGTTTAGAGTACTCTTGAACTATGATGATTGACCTAAATATACAACATTATATTTGACCTTGTATGTTTGAAAACCTCATTAAATTATCCGCTTCTTTTTGAAATTTTGACACTTGAAAATCCTATAACTACAATTATTTTGGAATGGAGGAGCTGAATTTGAATCTATTTTGTACACGACTACATATGCTATTATGTACAAAATCAGAGCAAAGATTGGTGCCCCCATAATTTAGGTATGGTTTACAAATGTCATGATATCAAATTCAAATAATTGAATGGACTTCATGTTGAATTCGATTTTTTAAACCACCTTAAGTTGAATTCAAATGTATGCTAGTTCATAGGTAGTAGCTATTTATAATGTCCATTGTGTAACTTTCGTATGTATAATGTGCTCTACACACACAACATGAACTATACTCACGTTTATATTCGATTGCTAAAGCGATGCATTGTCTGGAGTTCAAAATACTAACTATGTGGATCAATTGTGTCGAATAATAACATAGACATGCTCAAATTCGATAGAATCTAGATGTCTGATGGATCAATGACTGCTCCTTACACGAATTGCAAATATCATGATCCCATCCTAATATTTGGATACAATTTATATCTTTAATCAATGTGTTGAGCAGTCTTTTACGTGTAGTTTCACTCTCCATCGGTGGTCTCTCACACATGCTCACACACTCTCTCCCGAGGTGTCTTTCTCGCACACATGCTCTAGATATAACCCTCCCTCCCTCTCGTAACCATTTACAACTGTTTTCACTAACCTTTATCACAATCACTCTTCCTCTCGCAAACATAAACATGCACAATCCTCATCGACCCTTTCTATATACATGGACATGCCTACGTGTCTCATGTACGCACATTATCTTTACGCCTGTGGACACATAGTCCTTCACAATTTTGCTATCTTTGTCTTCTACGACTAGTCATCCATGGGTCTTCCTAAATGCATCACGGGCCGACCAATGTGGCGCAGGATGGAACAGAACGAAGGGCCTCACCTCGACCCACCGGACCTCACGTGGTGACACACCCTCTGCCCCCACGTCTCGTTATCTTCTCACACCCACACATACCAACACAAACACCACACACACAGAAAATTTCTCCTGGTGCCTCTATTCCCTCCCCCTTGCATATACACACTCTTGTCGTGACGTCATATTCGTCTCTCTCTCTAGACCACTCTCATTTCTCGTGCTATCTCTCCCACGCCCCCCCCCCCGTCGGCCCCTCTATCCATGCCTCTCTCGAATACGTAATACACACACATACCTCTCTAGGCCCCGCCAAATGCATCAACTACACATTCACACATGTTACATCACGTACCCCATTGATCTAAAAAGCCCTCTATTCATGTTTATTTCGCATACAACATTCCTTTTGAATAAAGTGTGGACAAAAAATTATTTTAGAGTTTCTACATATATACAACATTACAAAGTTATATGGAGGAGTATGAACGCTAATTTTCATTGCATGGTGCCCACAATGATATTTATTCCGCACTGTGAATTTGTATATTTTTATAGTATATACAAAGTTAGTCATAATAAAGAGAAACGAAGAGCATCTCTCTCTCCATCACATACCCCCCTGTACGCCCCTTTCACGTATGCACATAAAACTATGTCCAGGTCCACTAAAAGTAAACCCCCAGAAAATTAACACATGTTTCATCTTTCTCTCGTGATATATGCAATGACGATCATTGTATTTGAAGCAAAAGCATGATACATACATTGGACTTCAGAATCCACTCATTACGGTCAGCATTTACGTTTAGTGGTTATTATGCAGTCACGGGCTCACCGTACAACTCTGTATTTGCTCATGACTTGACTAGTTGACCAGTTAAACGCTCCACGTGGCACCTCTAGTGTTGCATCACATTATCTCACTACCATCGTGCCCACCTGTCGACTTGTATCTACTCTACATCTACACTCTTATAAAATACATAAAATACACTCTTATAAAAAACAGAGTTGGCGATGATGCTGTGCCTGCCATCCTGCAATATAGGCCGTCTGATTTATATCTGACGGATAGGAAAGAAACTATGGCAATTTTGCGAAAAGGTACCCACACACCTCTCCACATTTGCAAATAAGGCCTTCCCTCGTTCATCCTTTTGTCTCACAAGATAAACAAGTCATACAAATGCATCTTGATGTTACATGCAACGCACGGGCATCTTGCTAGTAAGAATGAAAACAAACGACAAAAAAATATTTGGACGGTGGTTTGAAGTCATGACCGCGGGCACAGCGAACAAGGTGGCCTTGTATTGGTATGCTGAGCCATCTGTTTTAACACACATGAGCTGGTGTGGTGATTATACACACACGCACGCATGCACACGAACTGCATCCACGCAACACTCACACAAAAACATGCACCCATGCACGCATGCAACACTCACACGTACACACGCAGCCACACACGCACGCAACACTCACATGCACGCACACAACACTCACACGCACACACGCACGCATGCATGCACACACCAGCACACCACACGACCAACACACACTCTCACGCTCGTGTGCTCAACCTACACATGCATGCGCACACATCAGGCAATGACAGACACATACACAACCAGGTGATTCCCGCGCATGGGTTGGAGCCTTGACGCGCCTGCGTAAATTTGTGTTTATCTGACCTTTTGCCTATGCAAACTGACAGGTGGGACCCACAATGAACGTGGTCAATTTAACTAGTCAACATGGCGCCACGCGGACTATTTGTCCAGTCAACAGAGTGCAATCCGATGCTGAGCTGTGAGCAAGTGACCGTATAATCACCGCAAAATGTATATAGTGACCGTAATCAGCTTATTCTGAAGTTCGGTGACCGTATTATGCTTTTATCTCTGTAGGCCCTCCAAAACTATATCTCTACACATTCTCGCATGTTACATCTGACAACTATGCAATACAACACTACTACTACACTCTAACACAATAAATCATATGTGTTTTTAGTTTTACTAGATATCATATTGTTACTTATAATTATTCAGTTTGCATACATTAAAATTGCCTTTGAAATGTATGGCCAGTATCATCTATCGCGCGGGAAAAATCCCGCCCTTTCCTGTTTAATCGGGTTTGTATCGATGGATCATGCGAAACAGCAAAACTATAGTACTATACAGTACAAGTGACAGTTCACTGGGCCGTCGTGTCATCTACTCCTCCATCGTAAGAGTGGAGCGCTCGCTTTCATAAATCTTCTAGTCCCTTTCGCAGACATATGGGACATCAAGCTACCAGGTCCACGTGCCATACCGGAATACAATGCAGAGCAGCCGGGGTGAAGCACCCCAGTCATGGCACCGACGTAGTAATGAGCAATGAGGCGTCAAATCACAAAGATGCACCTTTCCCGCAGTTAAGTTGGAGGGACAAAGCAACCATCATTTCACTCATTGCTGAATCCGCTTCTCCCTCATCTTCTTCAACTTAACCACGTGTTGCTTCTGCAGTTGTTCTGCCTCATGTGGGATGCGGATTGGCTTGGTAAAGCACTGACACGTGGGAACGCATGTGAGCAAACCGCCAGGACAACGTCCTCCGAAAATAAGAAGCCTAATCCTAGACTTACAAAGGGCTACGTAGCTACTACGTATACTTTCCATCTAATCTATATATGCCCCCCTGATTTTCAGGTGGGGTGGGCCTAATCCTCTCCTTTAATCCAATCAAATAGTCCCACATCACATCAGTTCGTAACTTTACATAAACCATTACGTGGATGTAGCATAGCTTAAATAAGAACCCCCCCACCATCCGCATGGCAAAATCACCTCCTTTTTACTAATCTCGATTCTATAATTTTATAGATCAATATAATTGAGATTTGTATAGATAGCACACAGGAGCAAAACCAAGTGGTACGGTTAAGGGCATCCACAATATGTAGCCGAATGTGAAAATAGCTTTTGGCATCGCGGGAACCATTGTGGACGGTGTTGCCAAAGCCAAAAAGATGGAATCGAAGCTCCCTGATTGATTGATTGAAGGAATAGAAAAATGCAACGTCTCTCCTCTTTCTCCCATGCTTGGACGCATGTAGTACAGTATAGAGCACAGAGTCGTCTCCCCTGTCCCTTCTATCACAAATCACAAAGCAGTGAGGCATCAAATCACAAAAGCACAGATGAAGCAACCATCATTTCACTCTTCGCTGACTCCGCTTCTCCATCGTCTTCTTCGAGAAACCATCTCACCGCATTAGTTATAGTAGTACTAGTAAAGGACTTCCTGGATGCAAATAAGGCGGTTGTCTCGACTTGCAGGCGGCACTTGTGAACGACTTACCGTGGTCTCCCTCAATGGTGTTCTCCGTCGAACGCACTTCGTCGAACCACCAAAAAAATATCGTCGACGTCACCGCAATGGGGAAGGAAGTCAAATATAGTTACTACCTCCATTTTTTTGTAAACAAGGCCAGTATATCAAAATTACAATTTGCAAAGGGCCACTAACACTAATCGAGGCAAAATTGATGGGGTTAGCAACCAAGGACATTAATATCCCCTGCATGCATGCAGAAGTGAGAAGGTTGGTTTGCATGGCGTTGCATTAATCAAGCGATGAGGAGTGAGATGGTTAGCTCTTTGGTCTTTGGAGAAAAAAATATGCATTAATTGACACGTGAAACGAGGATTTGTATCGATTAAATCCCACAAAGGAAAACCCAGCCTTTCTTTTTTAACACTAGTACTCCTAGTAGGTACATACTTATCCTGTTTGGGTCTAGGCCTTGCATTGCCAAACTTCGCCACACATTTTTGCCAAGCTTGCCTAAAGTTTTCAAAATGAGAAGGAGGTACACTTGCGCACGGCTATCGCGGTCGCACCGCACACTCACACAGTCGCTCATGCACGCCGCAAACCCAACCAAGGGAACGCACCCTCACTGACACGTGATGTCGCATGTGAACACACCAAACTTAGCCATCCTATCGCTGACACATAATTTTCGTTCATAGAGTATGTTTATCCAACCGCATATTGGGGAGTATCCGTATGACCCGTGCGGTGGTCTGTTGGGGAAGAAGAAGAGGTGAGGAAGAAGGAAAGAAGGGTTAGGAGAGGTAGGATATTCATCCAACTGCCTGAAATGGTAGACTGACCCAAGTCAGGCGACTTGCATAACAAATATATGTTTTTACACAGCAAAAGATCCATAAAAAAACAACATAAAGAAAAACTATCACTTCTCGCAGAAAGAGACGACCTCGTCGTCTTTGGCTACCGGCGCGAACCAGCCGTCACAGCCGACGTGTGTCTCCGCACTGTGGTTGTCCTCGGCCTCCATCTACTCATTCAAGCGGAGCGTGCGGGCGCTCTTCATGGACGAGATCATAGCCCGGTTCAAGTCGAGGACGTCCGGTTCTGCCTGCAGGAGGGCCTCGATGGCAGCGGCATCCGCGTGCTCCGCGTCGATTCGAGCCTCCGCCGCCCGGTTCAAGCCCAGGATGTCCGGTTCCGCCTACAGGAGGGCGTCGATGAGAGCGGCATCCGCGTGCTCTGCGTCGAGTCGAGCCTCTGCCGCCCTGTTCAAGTCCAGGACGTCTGGTTCCGCCTGCAGGAGGGCCTCGATGGCAGCGGCATCCGCGCGCTCCGCCTCTAGTTGAGCCTTCGCCGCCCAGTTCACATCCACGACATCCGGTTCCGCCTGCAGGAGAGCCTCGATGGCAGCGGCATGCGCGCGCTCCGCGTCGAGTTGAGCCTCTGCCTCCCGGCCTCCTTTAGTATCGCCATGTTGAACCGCTGGTCCGCCTGCACCATGGGGGACTCGGACGCCGGCACGAAGTCGACATCCATCGTTCATACCCATCGGGGGCCTTCTGCGCCACGACCTCCGCCATGAACATTGGATCGGCTTCCTCCTCCTCGTAGCTTGGCTCCAGAGAACTTGGGGATTGGCCCGCCGCAAAGCGAGCTTGGGAACGGAGGTCTGTGGCGCCGACCGCCGCCGCGATTTCCACGCGACGCTCCGGCGTCAGCATCTTGTAGTAAGTGATCTTGCGGCGCACCATGGCTTTCTGGCAACCTAGGGGACGCTTGATGCGGGCTAGGGGATCGAAAGGTGGGGGAATGGGCTGGAGCTTTGGTGTGGTTTTAGTGCAGTGGCTGGTGTATGCCGAGCAGCGAAGGTTCTGGTGTGAATAGTGGTTCCGGTGACGACCGGTCAATCGATTTTGACTGTACATCGCTCTTGTCGCGTTCGTGTTGCATTCCGGCACGCTGGACCCTCCACGTCGCTCACCGAATGGAACGCGCTTCGTCTTGCATTTTCGCTCGCTTGTGGGACCGCAGTTGAGAGCAAACCGTCGTCCCTCCCCCTCCCCCGCCCGCGTCATTTATTATACCACCACTCCCTCCGTTTTATGCGGAGTAAATAAAAATAGAGGGAGTATACTACGGATGAGGATCCCCTGATGTGGCCAAACCCATTGAGTAACTGACATGCGGAGCCTAGCAAGCATGGGGTCCGCCAGTAAGTGACCCAAAGGGAGGGTAAGGCAGGGATACCTATGTCAGAGGGTCCACTTCCACTATACTACTTTGACCAAATGTTAGAGTAATAATATATGACATGCAACTTACACAAAGCATACAGGGTCTAATGCGTTTTTCGAGGCTAACTTTGACCAAATGTTAGAGTAATAATGTATGACATGCAACTTACACAAAGCATACGGTCAAATTCGTATGTGAAAGGAGTTTCCAATGATATAATTTTCACATTATACATCTCATGTACTATTAATCTTGTCAATAGTCAAATTGGAAACCATCTCGAGTACAATTCTAGGAGTACGTACAAATCTCACAATATTGATTGGGCGTTTTTGAATGTTGATACCTTTTTGATCAAAGTAGATATACTTTGACCACACATAAAACTTATATGTAAACTAGAAAGGATAGGAGGGAGTATATTGTACGTTCAAAAACGAAACGAACATTTAATACCCTTTATATATGATTTGCGGATGCTATGATCACCGGTTCAAAATTTTGAATTCGCCTTAGGTATCACATGCCCCCACTCGTTCCCTCTCGATTTCATCTCGGGGTCCAGAGATCTATTGAAAGAGGACTAGGGTGGGTACATGCGAATGATACTTGGCGGAATGTTCAAATGAGGCATGCGGGAGGATGGACTCGACTGGAGGGCGACATGATCGATGGAGAAGAGGGTTGGAGAGGAATGAGAAATAAGCAAACTCCACATGATTATACTTGAACGGCTCAAATAAACAATAAGTTGTCTCGCTTGGCCTACATAATGAAAGGCCTAATGTGCAACGCAGAGCACTGACGCTCGAATATGGCCGGGAAAACAGGGAAACAGACATGTGGGGCACACCCGTCGGGACGACATAGCGCAGACTAGTCCAATGGAGGAGCTGGCCCACGACCTCCTCACCACCAACAACCGTTCATGTGGGTCGTTGGGCCAACAACTGGGCGCAGCTCCAGCATCGCCTCTGGACACGGCGACCGCGGTGAGCGACACGCTCATATCGTTGCTAGACACGGTCGGTTTCAGTTTGCCGAGGGTGGCATTAGTGCTGTGGCATGACCAACGGTATGTTTGGTTTGTGCCCAAGGTTGCCCCATCAAAGCATTGGGTAGCCAAAAATTTGGTTGAGGTATTGGTTGCCCATGATTTGGCCGACATTGGCAAGAAAACTAAACTTGAGTTGGCTAGAGTTCATTGGCATGCCAAAGAAATGGCAACCATCCAAACAAAGACCAATCTTTGGGTCATGACCAAAATTTTGGTTGAGGTATTGGTTGCCCATGATTTGGCCGACATTTACAAGAAAAATGAACTAGAGTTGGCTAGAGTTCATTGGCATGCCAAAAAAATGGCAACCATCCAAACAAAGACCAATCTTTTGGTCATGACCAAAATTTTGGCAAGGTACACTTTGGCCACAATCCAAACACACCCCAACACCCGGCTCGTCGAGGATGCACGGGGCGCCACGACGCGTCCGCGGAGTTGTGTAGCGCGGCTAACTGCATCCTCTGGACCTGAGACCATGCCGGGTCGTCTTGCTTTTTCAATGACATGCGGGGATCACATGTGAGAAAAGGGCATCTCCAACGTTGCCACAGCCGTAGCTGACTACCCTGGCACACCAAAACCCTCGTCCCTCGCGCCGTCGCGCGGTGCGTTCCCAGCCGGCGCCAGCTGCCGCATTCATGTCGTCCATTCGTATGTCGTCAGTAAGAGGCTCGGTGCCCGTGGAACCAACTCCGGCGACTTAATGACGCACCCGCACGCTTGGCCTCACCGGAATGCGCTACTTAAAGCGGCAACGCCCAGCTAACATCCACACCATAGCGCATCATCGTCCTACCTGGAACCACATTCGCCATGACCGCAAGTGCGAACGCTCTGCGGGAGAGCTTGTCTTCGGGGATGGACTCGAGGTCGCCGTCCTCGCTCAAGTTGCCGCACAAGCGGTGGCCACGCTGGCGGCCGACGACGGGAGAACCGTCAGCCACGCGTCCTACTTGCCGTCGTCCAACGTCCGGCACCACCGAGGTCGGGGACTCCTCCGATGATGAGTAGGGCATGGGAGGCGGCAGGGCATGGTGTGCCAACTGGCCGGTCTGTCTCCCGTGTTCTACTTTTCCTCGCCGTAGACCGCACCTTCAATTCACGGGTCTTGAACCCCGCCCCCGTACATGGAGATCACAGATGGAGGACGTCAGTCGCCGCCGTAGAATAGGTTTAGGATCGGGTTTCTTTTATTTTTTTGTCCTATAAAAGTCCGAAATGTAATGAAAATCTGCCGTGTTTGCATTAATCTCGGCCGGTGTATATGAACTTTCACAATAATATACATATTGTATGAGTACTAGCAAGATGCCTCTGCGTTGCACGGAAGATCAAGATCTTGTGGGAGAAAAGGATGAACGAGGGAAAGCCTTATCTACCAATGTGGAGAGGAGTGCGGGTAAATTGTCATAGTTTCCTTCCTATCCGTTAGATATAGATCGGACGGCCTATATTGCAGGATCAGACACATCTTTCTACACCTACGAGAACCTACGAAAGGGTTAACGTAAATTGCCTCTCTCTCTCCTCCCCTGATTTTCATAGTGGTGGGCCCCTCCCCCCCAATCTACAATCAACAGCTCACACGTTTCACATTACGTCAATTACGTAACTGGGATTACGTAGGTGTAGCATTACTCGTCCTAAAAAAACAAACGAAGCCAACTTCCTAGCATATCGCGCGGGAAAAGACCCGGCTGCACCGTTTTAGTCGGGATTACCAGATTACTAGTAGTAGTATCGATGGATCGCGCGAAGAAACATATTTTTTTAGGGGGCGAAGCACCTAGTTTAAAAGGAAAAAATGCATGCACTCATAACACTCCTATCGCGGTCGCATTGCACCCCACACACGTTCGATCCTGCACACGGCTCACGCAAACGGAGCGCGCTTTGGCTTGCCTCTCCACTGACACGTGGGACTGCACTTGGAGAAACCGACCATGCGCCAAACTCCCCCCGCCCACTGAGCAAAAATCCTTCCCCCCCCCCCCCCACACCCAAAAATTCCCCCCAAATCCGATTCAACCGCCCTTCGGCCTACTAGCCAATAATATTCCCCAAACCCCCTCCCCCTGTCCCCCTCCACTCCATTCGCTCCGCCAATGCCGCCCTCCCCACCGTGCCGATACGTCGGCGCCGCGGTTCGGCGATCCTCTCGCTCCCACAGTACGCTCTCGTAGACTGTCGTCCTCTAGCCGCGCCACCACCTCTGGCTACGTTCTTGTGGAGGCGCACGGCGGTCAGCGCCGCCACGGCTGGCGACATTCGTGTGGAGACGCATGGCGGTCAGCTTCTCCCACGGTGCGCGCATTCTAGACTGAGGCCCCGTTCATGTCGGTGTAGCACTGAATGTTAGCTGATAGACGCTGTTAATCTCACTGTTTGCCAAAGCAGTTTACTGTCAATATGCTCTGCTTAAGAAGCTTCCTTGCCCTGTTCTGCACTCAATTTGCTTAGCTGAGATGGCATGCCAAGGCCGATTAGTTGCTAAAATATCCTGCCATATATTTATTGTGACGTAGATTGCCATGGTCTAGTAGCCTATCTGTTAGCTGAAATAGCTCTACACCGTTTTATACTCGATCTTTGTTGCTGCGATGGCCTTCGATAGTTCGATGGCTGTGTGCTCGACCTCATTGACTGCTGAAACAGCCTGCCATAATTTGGCACTCAAATCTATTTGCTGAATTAGCTTTACATATATTTCATTACTTAGATCTGCTCGTCCAAATATCTTGCCATAGCTTTAGACATCGACCTAGGTATTTTTTTCTGGACTTCATAAAAAAGCATATATGTTTTTCCTGTAATATCTAGTAGAAGAACTAATGTGTATGTCTAACAGATGGACAGGACTTGGATAACTTCTGCTCGAAGATTCCCCACTGCATATGTCGAGTGGGTTGAAAATTTCATGAACTTTATCAGAGCTGAGTACGGTGGTCCGAAATCAGATGTGCTCTACCCCCGTGTGGCAGTTGTATGAATTCAGTTAGAAGACCCCAGTCAACTGTGCAAAATCATCTACACTTGTATGGGATGTCGGTCACATATACTAGGTGGGTTCATCATGGTGAAGCTGTGAACGTCAATGTTATTGACTACGTGGAAGCAGCAGATCACCATCTTGATCTGCCTGATGCTCAGGTGGAAGAGGAGGAGGAGGTGGTGGTGGCGGAGCCAGTGAGTTTGACCAACATTGAAACAATGCTACAAAATGCTCATGCATTCCGTGAACTTTCACTTGCAGAAGAAAAATGGTGGGCCCACATGTTGGAACAATGCATGTTGCTGTCACCCCAGGAAATAAGATGTCAGTATTCTCTGCTATGGTCACCTTTCTTTAGGTGAAGACATCTGAGCGGATGACCAACAAATCATTCAATGCGATGTTGGCTGCTTTCTGCGAATCTTTCCCAGATGCGTCTGAGCTGCCACACACCTACAGTAAAATGAAGAATTTCCTTTGTGCAATTGGAGTTGGATATGATATGATCCATGTTTGTAAGAATAATTGTGTTCTGTTCCGGAAGGATTATGCCAACTTAAGTGAATGCCCGAAATGCAAATCATCAAGATGGAAAGATGGCGATGCTGTGAAGAGGATTCCTCATAATGTTCTAAGACATTTTCCAATTACACCAATATTGCAGAGGTTGTTTCATGATGGTGAAACAAGAGAGGATGTACTGTGGCATTCTAGGAACCAGGAGTACAGAGATCAGAATGTAATGAGCCATCCATCTCATGGTAGTGAGTGGAAAACTTCAATAATAAACACAAAGAGTTTGCTGCTGACCCGAGAAACATTAGACTTGGCTTAGCTTCAGATGTATTTAACCCATTTGGCCACCGGAGCGCCACATATAGCATGTGGCCAGTGCTTGTTATCCCTTACAACATGCCTCCAAATGTCTGCACCAAAGAATCAAACTACATGATGGCCTTGCTCATCCCAGGTCCAAAAATTCCTGGAAAGGATTTTGATTTGTTCATGGAGCCTCTTGTGGAGGAACTTCAATAGCTATGGAAGAGTGTTCTCACTCGAGACCTATATAGCAGCCCACCAGCTGATTTCGTTCTGCATGCTGTTATAATTTGGTGCATCCATGATTATCCGGCTTTGGGCACCATGTCAGGGTGAATGACACATGGTTACAATGCATGTGTTCGCTGTGACAGGAATCCGCTGTCATACGCAATACCTAGCAAGATCTGTTACATTGGACACCGCTATTTCCTTGCCAAGGACAAGCCGCATCCTAGAAAATACCGAAGATATGTGTTCAATGCAAAGCATGAAAACCGTGATGCGCCAAAGAGGCTCACTGCCGATGAGTTGCAAGTGGAATTAGAGAAGGTCAGGCATATTACACTAGGAAACCATCCTGGTAATGGTAGCGGGAAAAGGAAGCGTGGCAGGGTAGAAGAGAGATTATTGTTTACCCGCAGGTCCACTTTGTGGGACTTGGAGTATTGGAAAGATTTGGATCTGAGGCATAATCTTGATGTGATGCACATCGAGAAAAATATATGTGACAACATTATTGGCACACTTCTTAATATTGAAGGCAAGACGAAAGATACCTTAAAATCTAGGATTGATTTGACACACCTGGGTATTAGAAAGGATTTGCAGGTGCAAGATGAAGGTAAACCACGGGATATGGCACCAGCTGTGTACGTCTTGGACAAGGTAAAAAGAAAAGAATTCTGCGAGGTCCTTTCACGTGTGAGATTCCCACATGGATTTGCTTCCAACCCTGAAAGGAGAGTCAGTGCAGATGGAAACAAGGTACAAGGGTTGAAAACTCATGACTGCCACGTCCTACTTCAAAGGATTTTACCTGTTATCCTTAGAGGATTGGGCCGACCTGACTTATACAGAGCAGTTGCAGAGTTGGGACAATTCTTCAGGGAACTCTGCAGTAGGAATATCAGGATACATGCTTTGGAGCGTCTTAGAGACAAGATACCAACTATCCTACGCGACCTTGAGAAGATATATCCTCCAGCCTTCTTTGATGTGATGGTGCATTTGGCTGTTCATCTACCTGATGAGGCACTACTTAGTGGTCCAGTACAGTATGGCTGGATGTACCCTATTGAAAGGCGGCTAGGCACTTTCAAGGGCTATGTTAGGAACAGAGCTAGACCTGAGGGTTCCATTGCAGAGGCCTACATTGCTACAGAAGCGTTGACATTCTGCTCAAAATACATTGAAACAGTTGATCAGCTTAGCAAAGAGGTGGGTGAAGACAATCCCGGGCTCAATGTTTTCAATTATTCTGTTCGTGTTACAGGGAAGAGTCGATAAGAGGACAAACCTAAAGATTTGGACAAAATGGTTTGGTATGTGTTGCATAACTGTCCTGAGATACTACCTTATATCAAGTAAGTGCAGTACTGCAGCTTATACATCATAATCTACTAAACTTGCAGCACATTCTTATATATTTAGATGTTTGACGCGATCACATGTTGTGCAGCATATACAAAGAGGAGTTACTGCCGCAAAATCCAAGAAACATTAACAAACTGGTTATGGCAGGATTTGCGAAATGGTTCAAGAACCATGTAAGCTTTTGAAGTGCACTATCAGTTTTTTAATATATTGAGTACATAAGATGATCAACTTGTCTATTTTCTAACCATAGGTTAAGAAGATGCGGGAGGATGGGCAGGCAGTTGATGATGCCCTTTACTCACTAGCAATGGGTCCTGATACTCGGGTAAGACATTATGAATCTTGCGTTGTTGGAGATGTGCGCTACAACACCCTTGCACGAGACGAAGGCAGGAAGACACAAAACAGTGCCATCATGAGCACGGATACATATGACAAAGAGACAACTGGAATGTATGCTAACATAACAGATATTATTCAATTGCAGTATATCTCCAGTTTCGAGGATCATTGGTGTGTGGTTCTGTTGTGCTGTCGTTGGTATAACCTGTTTTCCAGGATCGCAAAACCCAGAGCTGATGATTATTTCAAATCCATCAATGTCAAGGCGGCGTACCAGACCAACGAGCCTTTTATTCTGGCAAATCAAGGAACACAAATATTTTTCTTGGAAGACACATTTGCACGTAGCGATGACAAGAGAGTATTGCAAAGGTTTGAGCAGAGGAATTCGTTTAATGAAGTTGCACAACAAGACGATGCTTACACTGCTCCTGATGTACAAGATAACATAGATGTTCCTAATATCTTTGAGAACCATCACGTCAATGATGCCGGAGAAAAGATTGCTTGTCGTGTTGTGGACATACAAGAGTTGATCAAGAAGAAGCCAACATTCGAGGACTTTGAGGACGAAGAAGAAGATGACACCGTGGGGAATACGATTCAGACTGATACACATGGCGAAGATGTTGACGCTGCTGCTGCGGATGATGATTACATTGCTTTTGTCGTATTTGCCTGTCAGAAGACATTTTTTTATCTACTATGTGAAATTGTGTTTGCTATGACAACTGAAACCTAATGAGCATGTTGTTTAGTATTTTGCTGTGAGGACATCACTTGTTATGTATGCTGATTTGTGTTTGGTGATTGTATGACAACTAAAACATGATGACATTGTTGTTTAGTTGTACTCATATTTGGTTATGAAACTTGAATTTGATGACATAGTTTGTTGTTGGACTGTAATTTGCTGGATGTCTTCGAATGAGAACAAAGCTGACCCGACAGGGCCTCTGCTATTTATTTATTTATATGAGCAAAAGGGGATACCCCCTTATTTCCGTTAATAGAAATCATTAGGTGTTCACAACACTACGCCCAGCCTGCTACACAGGTTTCATTCATTACTAGTTTCAGCAAAGTGCTCATGTCGTAGCCACTGAATACATCACGAGTGCTACATGCACTACAAATAAAGAGATAATCATCCTACAGAGCACATCGATTTTGCCCATTATCTTCACAAGCTCTTTCATATCCTTATTGATGTCAAGGCCGTTCAGCAGCTGTTGCTTGGCCATGATAAGAGGAACTGCATCTTTAAGCTTCTGCTCTGCATCTTCCTCTTCTGTCGTTCCTTCAGTTACTTGTCCAACACCCCAACCTGCTGGTATTGGGATTCCTCGGCTAACCAAATAATCAGCGTAGTTGCATTCCCCCACGTCAGCAACTTCCCAGAAATACAAATCACATGAATCTTCCCTTTTCTGCACGAATCAAATTGGTAGATCATCAACCAAACTATTAAAAAATCAGCAACTGAAAGCAGCAGAACAACACTAAAACATATTATTACCCCATGATTCGGGCATTTGTAGAAGACTCGGCCAGGGTTGCGGATTGTGGTTGAGACGTGACGGATGACTCTGCATGATTTGCAGCAGTGGCACCACACCAACGGCAGCGGGTTGCGATGAGCAATCGGCTGCGGTGCGCGTGCCGGCGAGGGTGTGATGAGACCCACAGGCGATGGTACGGGTTGCGACTTGGCGCATATCTGGTTGTTGCCTGCTGAAGAGCAGGTGGACGAGCAGCCAGCGGATAAGGTTGCTACGGCCAGAGCTTCTGATGCTAGGCAGAGTAAGTAGAGAAGAGGAGAAGTGAACGTTGGATATGTCAGTTTCATGACCTGCAGAGTAGCATAGCACCATATATAGTCATAGTCTAGGTTTGGATTCGAACTAGCTACAGGAGCACGTCTTTCTTTTGGGCAGCTGGTTTGAGCATATAAATGGGTTGTAAAATGAAAAATATAGCAAACAGACAATTAGTTCCAAATTACTGTTTTCTTTCGGATTTTGATATTTTAAATTTCATTGTTTTTGTGCGGGTAAAATTTCATTGAATTTAAATTAAGGTATATTTAGATTTAAAATTAATTTGAATTTGGAGGCTGACTTGTGGGTCTACTAGGTTGACGTGTACTATGGCTTTGTCAACTTAGTCCACAAACGATTCTAGCAGCAGTGACCGTTGGATGTTAATCCAACGGCCGTGCTACTTCTTCAATATCTGATCTTCTTGCTCCAGCCACCCAAACCAGCTCCGGTGGGACTGCCTGCTCCCGCCTCCCGTGGCTGGCTGTGCTGCCGCACAAGCCACACCGCCCCACCCTACTTCATTGCTGGACAGGCCATTGCTGGACAGGCCCGTCCTAGGCCTTGCCATCGTCCACCACCATGGTGCTCTCGGCACGGCCTGGTCAACTTGGTCAACGAATGACATCCATCGGCCGTGGACTGTATGTGCAAAATAATGATTCCTCCACCTGACAGCTGGGACCCACTAGAAGGGCCTCTGTATTTCGCGAAAAAACATTCCCCCCGCTGACATGTCGGACCCACCAGCTATATCTTCGCACGCAAGGAAGTGCCTCCTTATTACGCATAAAAAATGAATACCCCCCGTGCTAGCTGGGACCCACCATAGTGGGAGGATGACTTGTGGGCCAACAAAGTTGACGGGGACAGAGGGCTTTGTCAACTTAGTCAATATGAACGATTCTAGCCCCGGTCTTCCTGCTACAGCCGCCCAAAGCAGCCCCGGTCGTGCCGCATGCTCCTGCCTCCCGTGGCCGGCTGTGCTGCCGCGGAGGCCTCACGGCCCCTACTATTCCCACCGCTGGCCAGGCCCTGCGGCAACGGCATCCTCACACCGCAGCCGAACCAGTGAACCCTCGTACTCCTCTCCGCGCGGGCTTCCATTGCCACGTCTTCCCCGGCTCCGCATCGTTCCCTTCCTAGGCCTCGCCGTCGTCCACCGCCGTGGTGCTCTCCGCGCGGCATGGTCAACGTGGTCAAGGAACGACTTCCATCAGAAGAGTACTGTATGTGGAGAGGCTGACAGTTGGGTCCACGGCCATAGCCCAGTTTTTTTGTGATTTGCCAAGTAAGTCGCTTTGTCAGGCCTGTTGGGCTGCAAATCTTTTAAAACGAGGAGAGCTTTCATTCGGCTGGCCAAGAAAATGGCCCATCAGTAATGAGAAATGGGATGTACATTTTTAAAACACATCAAACCGGCAATTAGTTTCAAATATATTGTTTTCATTTCAAGATTTTAAATTACATTAATTTTTATGCGTGGAGAATTTGTTGGATTTTATATTGATATACATTTATTTTTAAAATCAGTTTGAATGTGAGTCGAAATTTCCAGATTAAAAATAGTTCAGACCGCACCGAAATATGCAATATTTCGTATAATTTTTTAAACGTGGCCACAATTTGGGCTATAATGCTAACAAAAAGAATATGGGCTCCAAAAAAACCTTAAGAATTAGCAAACGGGCTGAAAATTATTAGAAATAATGGCAGATGGGTTGTATGTTGTTTTCCATAGATTTAAGGCTTTCCTAAAAAAAGGTTGACGCACAAGCAGTGATGTTGGATGTCCATCCAATGGCCGTCGTGCTTCTTCAATCTGTGCTCTTCCTGCTCCAGCCGCTAAAACAAGCGCCGGCGGGACTGCCTGCTCCCTCCTCCCCGCGGCCGGCTGTGCTGCCACGTAGGCCTCACCGCCCCACCGTACTCCCATCGCTGGCCTAGCCATCCCTCTACTCATCCACACCTGCTGTTATTCTCCAGCAACGGCAGACGAACCAGTAAACCCTTGTACAGTCGTACTCCCCTCCGCGTGGGAAACAACTGCCAAGTCTTCCATGCCTCCGTGTCATTCCCTTCCTAGGCCTCACCGTCGTCCACCGCCCTGGTGCTCTTGGCGCGGCCTGGTCAATGTGGTCAACGACCGACATGCATATGAAGTGGACTGTACGTGGAGAGGCCGACAGCTGGGTCCACGGCCGCACGCAAGGAAATGCCACCTTATTACGCACAAAATAATGATTCCTCCGCCTGACATCAGGGACCCACCGAAAGGGCCTCTGTATTTCGCGAAAAAAACGTTACCGCCGCTGACAGCTTGGACCCACCAGCTATATCTTCGCACGCAAGGAAGTGCCTCCTTATTACGCACAAAAAAAATGAATACTCCCCATGTTAGCTAGGACCCAGTATAGTGGCAGGCTGACTTGTGGGCCTACTAAGTTGACGGGGACGGAGGGCTTTATCAACTTAGTCAATATGCACGATTCTAGCTCCATTGACCGTACAATGTCCATCCAACGGCCGTAGTGCTTCTTAAACCTCTGGTCTTCTTGCTCCAGCCGCCCGAACCAGCGCTGGTCGTGCCTCGTGCTCCTGCCTCCCATGGCCGGCTGCGATGCGGCGGAGGCCTCACCGCACCCTACTACTCCCACCGCTGGCCAGGCCATCCCTCTACTCACCTACACCCCCTGTTACTCTGCGGCGACGGCAGCCTCACACCACAGCGAACCAGTGCCCTCATACTCCTCTATGCGTGGGCATCCACTGCCGCATCTTCCCCGGCTCCGCGTAGTCCCCTTCCTAGGCCTCGCCGTCGTCCACCGCCCTGGTGCTCTCGGCGCGGCATGGTCAACGTGGTTAAGGAACAGCTTCCATCGGACGTGGACTGTACGTGGAGAGGCTGACAGCTGGGTCCACGGCGGCTGCAAGGAAGAGCCTCCTTATTATGTGCAAAATAATTATTCCTCCACCTGACAGTGGGGACCCACCGGAGGGGCCACCGTATTTCACCCCCCTGACTGCTGGGACCCACCATCTACATCTTCGCACGCAAGGAAGTGCTTGACAGTCGGGACACACCTGGTCGAAGCGTACGTGGCGTTGTCATTCTGGTCGCGAACGTGTACGTACATATATACTGGTGGATGTAGAGGCGCGCACGTGTCGTAGTAGAGGCGGCCAGGGTGCAAGAAATAAAATACGGCCATGTATGTGTACATACGGGCGGGGTCTCGAACGCCTACTCACGCATACGTACGGCGAGGGCTCGTTGACATGGCTGGGTCAGAACGGAGAAACAGTGTCGTCATCATGTTCATGGGGAGGCAACGGAATGCGTCGTGTTCATGGGGAGGCAACGGAATGCATCATGTTCATGGGGAGGCAACGGAACGTGTGGGAGCCAACCGGCTGGGTCGGAACGGAATGCGTGGTCATGTCCATCGGGAGGGCTTGGACGGAACAGGCGATGGAAACGAGGCCTGGCGTACCGCTCAATGGAGGAAATTGACTTCCTATGTTCGGAACGGGGTCCTGTTGATCGGGAGGGGTCTGGAGTACCGCAAAACGGAGGAAACAGACTTCCTACGGTCAAAACGGGGGTCCTGTTGATCGGGAGGGGTGTGGCGTACCGCAAAATGGATGAAACGGACTTGTGTTGGAGCGCTACGGTCGAAACGGGGGTCCTGTTCATCGGGAGGGGTGTGGCGTACCGCAAAATGGGACTCCACGGGATACTGTTCATCTCCATCGTCGACCCCCTCCAGCCTCCACGAGCTACTGTTCATCCATCGTCGACCTCCTCCAGCCTCCACCTGTGACTGTTCATCCACGGGCTCCTATTCATCCAGGCTCCACCGCGCGCTACTCCACCGGCTACTGTTCAACCAGCCCTCTCCACGGGCTCCTGTTCAACCACCCCTCCACGGACTACTGTTCATCCTGCCCTCCACCGTCTACTGTTCATCCTGCCCTCCACGGGGTGGTCCTGTTCATCCAGCCCTCCACGGGGTCCTGTTCATCCAGCCCCAACCGGCTCGATCGATCGGGGTCCTGTTCATCCAGAGGCAACACCACAGTGTCCTGTTCATCCACCCCCACCGGGAACTGTTCATCCAACCCCCCCCCCCCCCCCCCCGCAACACTCACTGTTCATCCAGAGGCAGCATCGATTGGCTTCAGTTAGCAGCACTAGCGAAGGAATCGCTCGATCGGGTTCAGTTAACAGCCATCGATCGATCGTTCGGGTTCAGTAAAGTGTAGCCTGCAGTGCAATCGCTCGGGTTAAGTTAGAGCCAACGCCTCGCACACACGCGCGTACGTGTACGAGAGAAACGTGCATCGCTCGGCCCCCGACCTCCCACCGTAACCGGGAACTCCCCGAAATTTTCCTCGCCCTCGCTTCTTCCACGGTTTTTTCCATCATGGACGGCCCAAAGAATGTCATGCAGCTGCGTCTCTGGCCCGCCCAGGACGAAAAGCCCATTTTCTGTCATGATTTTTTGTCATAGAAGTAGGAGCCTACCACATCTATGATAATACCGGGTTTTGTCACAATTATCGTCATAGAAGTGTCATATGTATGATAGAAAAAAAATTCGTTCGGCCCAAAATGTCACGGATGTGTCTTTTTTTGTAGTGCGTGCCTACATTACATTGATGAATTGGAGCAAGCTCCGTGTCACCATATGTTATAACTATTGCATGACGAATGGCATCCAACATAATTATCCATGATTGATCCATTGCCTACGAGCTCGTTTCATATCAATCTTTGCTCCGTTACTTCTCCGTTGCCACTATTACGATTGCTACAAAACTTGTCGGGTGGTAGGTGCGACATATGCCAACGGGTGGCTTATCATTGTGGGAGCCAGTAAGACGTCGCCGGTGCCTGGAAACGGGATGAGGCGAAGACATGCACGCCGGCGAATCTTACCGAGCTTCGGGGCTCTCCGTGGAGATAACACCTCTACTGCTGCTCTGCGGGGTCTCCGCATGATCTCCAGATGAACAAGTAGCTACACAACGCTCCTTGAGCTGTTCGGTGGGAGGAGGAAGAAGGGCACGGCTGGCTTGCTTCTCCTCCTTGTGTGGTGTCTAAAACTAGCTGAGGGTCGAACGCTTTGCATGGGTGCCCCGGGGGGTTTATATAGGCCTACCCCCCGGGGGTACAATGGTAATCCGACTGGGCACGGGGCCCAGCCGTCTGTGACTGCGCTCGCCGGCTTCTGCGCCGGCTTCTAGGGCCCGCCGACTGGTGGTTCCCGCCGGCTGCCGGCCCCTAGGTCGACAGGCAGGCCCCACTGTCCAGGAACTGTCGGCGGCTGGTTACTGTTGCTCTATCTTGGTGACGTGGGCTTCGTCGTGGTAGGCGCGGCTACAGTGCCGCCGCCCGTCGGGCGATCGCTGTAGCCTCACCGCATCTTGTCTCCTTAATGGGGCGTCTCCTTCGAGGGAGGCGGCAAGCCGGCTGCGGGGAGCTGGCTCCGTCTTGGGCCGACTGGAGGGAGGCGTGGCCGCCTTCAGGTGTCTCTCTGCCCGAAGGGGCCCACCATCTGTGGGCCGCACTGGCGGCCCGTCGTGGGTGACACCAGGGTCAGCATGGCAACAGTGCCGCGCCGGATGGGTCAGGCCCACCCCGTACGGCGCACTGTGCCAGGCGTGCTTCGGAATTCGGGGGAGGCAGGTTTCACTGTAGCGACGCCCCGTCACATCGCCGCTAGGTGGATGCAAACTTTGAGGGTACGGTCTCGACCGCTTTATGGGAGCCGGCTTCTTGGAGTCGGCCTTCTCGCGGCCGGCTTCTCGAAGTCGGCCCTCCCATGGCTTTCTTCATGAGGGCTAAAGTCGGGCCACCTTCCGAAAGCTGGCCTGGGTGACAGCCAGCAAGGGGAAGGCTGCCCCATGTCTTGGATTCTTGAAAGCCGGACGGGCTCGTCATTTTTTCAAAATGGCCAGGGGAAGCCGGCTAGGCTACCCATGGCTATTTACTCCGACAGTAGTCCCCGAAGCTGATCGAGCTTCGAGGCGGACAAAGGGACGAGAAGCTTGGTCAGCTTCTTATCCTGAAGAGCCGGCTTCACTGGTGTACGTCAATTTCGGGGAGCCCCGCATCTTGCAGGCAGGAAAGGGGTCGACCTGCGTGCTGACCGCGGGCCCTCCTGCGGCCACGTGGCAGCGAGATCCTGCCAGCGCACGCACGCGACGGAACGCTGCCACAGGCCCGGGCCCGCCACTCCTAGGCCTCAGCCCGAGCGCTGATCTTTTGCGGCCCAGGTGGACCGCTCGCCTTCCCGTGGCGATTTTATTTCACCATTGGGGCGCAATAAGCGCGGGACGTGGGGGAGTGGGCACGATCGATCCCCACGTTTCCCCATGCCGCACCTCCTCGGCTCCGCCACGCGAGCCTATAAGTAGGGGGAGGAGGGGGAGCGACAGAGGTTCGCACGCTCTCTCTCGCTCCGCCCCCTCTCGTCCTCCTTTCTTCCTCTCGTCGCCGCCGCAGCCTCTCGTCTCAGCACCGCCACATTGTCTTGCTCCCATGGCGCTGTCGAGCTCGTGGGACGGCTCCAACGTCCACGAGGACCATGTTGAATTCCTCCGCCAGACCCGGCGCCTGCCCGACGCCAGCCTCGTGCGGGTCCGCCTGTCGCCGGGGACGGAGATTTCGCCGGCACCGGAGGAGGACGAGCGGGTCGTCTTCCGCTCGCACTTCCTGCGCGGCTTCGACCTTCCGGCGAGCGGATTTCTGCGCTCCTTCCTCGAGTTCTACAACCTTCAGCCGCATCACCTCACGCCCAATGCGGTGATGCTGCTGTCGGCCTTCGTCTCCCTCTGCGAAGGTTTCTTGGGGCTGCTCCCCACGCTGGAGCTCTAGGGAGAGTTCTTCCAGAGCACACTCGGCACCGTCGTCGCAGGCGTGCCCGCCCCCTGTGGGGCCTTCATCGCCATGAGGAGGGCGGGCGAGAACAACCCGTTCCCGCCCATCCCCCTGATCCAGTCGGTGAAGATCTGGCAGAAATCATACTTCTACGTGAAGGAGACCACGTCAACCTGCCGGCTTACGTAGCCGGCCCGCCGTCTGGGAGGCAGCCCTCATGGAGTTTCCGGTCCCGGTCACTGTCTCAGGCCAGGAACGCCGCCATCTCCCGGCTTCGGGTGATGATCCAGTCGGAAGGCCTGAACGGGGCCGACTTGGTGGCCGCCTTCGTGGAGCGCCGGATATCTCCTCTCCAGAGCCGGCCCCACATGATGTGCCAGATGAGCGGCCGCTTCGACCCAAGACGGCTGAGCACCAGGGAGATGCCTCATGCGGAGGTATCATACATGGTAAATTACATCTCAAATTGCAAGCTCGCCGAAGACTGGCGATACGGCAAGGCGCCGTATTCTCGCGCCAACCCTCCGCCCGTGGTAAGTTTTCCTTTTCTTCTTCTTGTTGGTAGCCGACTTCATGATGGCCGGCTTCTGATCAGCCGGTTCCTCTTAGCAGAACCCCCTTCTCCCGCCGACGATCGGGGCAGCGGGGATAGAACGCCAGTATGCCCCCGACCGCACGGTGGACGACGTCGACGACCAGGATTTGGGGGCGGCCGCCATGGAAGATGCCATCGTGGGGGACGACGCCGAGCCCGGGGGCTCAAGGCTTACCGCCAGCTTCGAGGACTGGCCGGATGACGCTGAAGCCGAAGTCGCCCCGCATCGCCAGCCGGCGGCCGACCATCAGGGCGCGGGCTCGTCCATCGTGCCGGCTGCCGGCGGCGGTGCACAGAAGCGCTGGGCCGCTTCAGGCCTCTTCGGCAGTCGGCCGAAGAAGTCCAAAGCCTCCACCGCGGCGACCAAGCGAGATGAGGCAGCTGCGAAAGCGGCCCGCTTCCGCAAGGCGGTGAAGTAGCCTCAGGCGGTCTCAGCGTAAGTCTTCGATCGCCCTGTCGCATGCTTTTCATCATTCTCTTCTTGTTCTAACATTCTTCTTAACTTTTTCCCCGCTTGCTGGACAGGGTGCCGCTTTCCCTTGAGCGGGGTCCGGGCGGCTCCGTAGTGGGGCCGGCTGGAGGGTCTTCGAGCTCCCGCCGCGTGGACCCCCGTGCCGATCTCAGGGAAGCCACGGAGCGGAACGCCCGTGAGGCGCGGGAGGAGCGCGAGGCGGCGGAAAAAGCGACCGCCCAGGCGGCGAAGGAGCAGGCCGGCGCGACAGCCAAGGCCCAGGCGGAGTCGGCGACCAAGGAGACGGAGGTGGGGGGTTCGCGCAACCAGCCTCCACTGCTCGCCATTCCCCTCCGAGCCGTGGCCCCTGACACCCCACTGCCCTTGGTGGAGGAAATCGTCCAAGACCCGCCGCTGATGGAGAGGAGGGAGGACCCCGTGGCCTTCGTGAGGAGAGCGCCGCCAGCGGCGCCAACCGGAGCGGGCCAAGGCGGCCAATCGTCAGCGGCGCCAGAGGAGCCGGCCGGGGGTGAGCCGAAGGACAGAGCCGGCCTCGAGGTGCAGCCGGTGATGCGTCGACACGCAGGGGGAGGCGCCGCTCCACCGGAGTCGCACCGAGTCGCGGGCGCAGGCCAGTCGGCTGAAGATCCGGAGGCGGCCAGCACTGCCATGTCCGAGTGGACTCCCAGCTGGGGGACTGGCGAGCTGAATGTGGAGGCTCAAGGGGTCCGGAGCCGGCTTCAAGCTCAGGCCGCCCTGCTGCAGCAGTTCACCCAGGAGTTCCTGTCGACGCGAGCCGCCATCCGGGTGAGTCCTTCATTCTTGGCCGTTTTGATCTCTTGATTTCTTCCGTGGGGGCGCGTCAGCGCACCCACTAGGTGTAGTCCCCGAGATTCGGGCCGACTGCTGCGCAGTCAGGTCGAATCTTTCTTGACAACCACCTTATCTTTGCTTCTTGTCTGAATCTTTTAGGAATATCATAACTCCCGTGCTGCCGCCTTCAACTCCCAGGCTCGGGAGTTGAGTCGGAGGACCGACGACTTGGCCGATAGCCGAAGTAAGTGCTTGATTTTGTTTGTCTCCCGTGGGGGCGCGTCAGCGCACCCACTGGGTGTAGTCCCCGAGATTCGGGCCGACTGCCGCGCAGTCGGGTCGGATCTTTCTTGACGACTTTTTTCCTTATTGGCTTGTCTTTTTCTTTGTCTTCAGGGGCCAACGCCGACTTGAGGAAGGAGCTCGGCGAAGCGCAGGCCGCCCTTCATACCAAGGACGCCGAGTACGCTGTCTTGGTCCAGGAGCGTGACCGCCTGGCCAAGAAGCTGGCTGACCAGGAGAAGAGCCACAAGGCGGCCCTGCAACAAGCGCAGGATAGCGAGGCCGCCCTGAAGGCAGAGTTTGAGACCGAGGCGGCGAGCTGGGCCGAGACCCGGCGAGCACTGGATGAGGGCTTCGGCCGCATCGAGGACTTGATCGACGGTAAGCCACCTTCCTCGCTCCTCTCCTGGCCCTTGGCGTCTGGTTCTTGTTCTAACTTGTGATGCTGCCTATTTCCTTGTGCAGACTACTTTCCCGGCTACTCCACCTTTGCCGCCCAAAGCATCGAAGCCCATCGCGAGGCGCGCCGTCAGGCGGGGGCCAACATCGCGCCGGATGCGAACCGAACGCTTGAGGAGCAGCTCTTGGCTGTCCAGGCGCGGTTGCAGCCGGCTCATTGGATGCTTCGCCGGCTCCAACGTGCCGGGGCGCAAGTGTTGGCCGCCCTCTGGCCCGGCGAGACGATCCCCCGCACCCCAAGCTGGACTGCCGACTGGCTGGAGGTCGCAGTCGGTCGCTTTGAGGCTTGGAAGGCGTCGGCGGCCCGCCTCGGAGCCGGGCGGGCGTTGGAGTTCGTTCGCGCTTGGTACCCAGGGCTGAGCCTGGACCAGCTGCGCACTTGGCGGATGGAGGCCGACGCGGAGCTGGATGAGGTGAGGCCGGCTATCGCCCAGCGTGCTTCGACGATCGCTGAGTGCACCGACATCAGCGTTTTTGCACCCGAAATCGATGATGACGGTGTTGCCCAGCCGGAGGAGTGGTTCGGGCTGAACCCGGCGGTGGGCGAGGACTCGGCAGAGGAGATCGCCTCCAGCATGAGGGCGAGGATGATGAAGAGGAGGACGGCGAAGACGTCGAGCCGGCTGGTGGAATAACCGGCCGACCTCAGGCCGACCGTGCCTCCAGCAACGAGGCGCGTGGAAGCGCGCCCTCTGCGGGAGGCGGTGACCAAGCCGAGGTTCGCCATCCGGCCGCTCCTTCAGCCGGCACAGCCGTCTCCGCCAACCAGCCCGGCTCGTCGGTCGCTCCGCCGGCTTGACCTGTCGTCCTTATTTTTCCTGCTTGTTGTCTTTTGAACAATCTTCATTAAGTTTTCGCAGTTCCACCCACTTGGGGTGTATCCAAACTATGTTGAATGCTGGCCTCTCAGAGGTCTTTTATGTAAATATTATTATGTGCATGTTTGGTTTCCATTCGCGTATGCTTTTTATCCTTAGGCTTTTTCCTTTGTCGCCTTCCCACTTTGGGGAGGCAAGTACTTGAGCTTTCTTGGATTGAAGTGAAGTAAATGGAAACCGGCCGGCCGGCTACTCTGGTAGCCATTCGGCGGTGGGAGAAAAACCAGCTTTTGTTATATTAGTCCGTTAGTCCCTAGCCGTTTTTCGTGTGGGCGCCCGTTCCTGCCTTTAACTCTTGCCAGTCGGACAGCTGGTTCTTCGAACTGCGACTTTTGGCAAGAGAAAGCTTGGGAGCCAGCACACTACTTATCTGACTACGGGTAGGACTTCTAATATAACTCCAGTCGGCCAATCCCCGGGCCGATTAGTCGAACCCGGTGCCAGACGGAACAAGTAAATGAAATGACAAAGTCATAAGCATGATACTTTTCATTCATAGATAAGAGATGGTAGTCCCCGAGCCCTCCTCGGGGGGCCTATTGTCTCGTACTTAATACAAAAGTTAGCATGATACATACTGCATTTCAACTGTAAAATCTTCGAAGGAGGTTAGCGTTCCATGGTCATTCCGACTCCTTGCCGGAGTCGTCTCTCTTGCGTGCCTTCGGCTTCTGTGCGTCGATCAGGTAGTAGGAGTCGTTGCCTCGAGCTCTGCTGATGACGAAGGGGCCTTCCCAAGGGGCCGAGAGCTTGTGCTGGCCGGCTGTTCGCTGGATCAGCCGGAGCACAAGATCGCCCTCTTGGAAAGATCTTGGCCTGACCTTCCGGCTGTGGTAGCGGCGCAAACCCTGCTGGTAGATGGCAGACCGGCTGAGGGCTAACAGCCGGCTTTCTTCCAGCAGGTCGACGCCGTCTTCTCGTGCTTCCTTGGCATCCGCTTCTGTGTACATGGTTACTCGAGGCGAGTCGAACTCGACGTCAGTTGGGATGACCGCCTCGGCACCATACACAAGGAAGAATGGGGTGAAGCCGGTTGACTTGTTTGGAGTAGTGCACAGACTCCAGAGGACAGCCGGCAGCTCATCGAGCCAACAGCCGGCTGAACGCTCCAGAGGTACAACCAGTTCGGGCTTGATGCCGGAGAGGATGAGGCCGTTGGCTCGCTCGACCTGGCCGTTTGACTGCGGGTGGGTGACGGACGCTAAGTCCAGCCGGATACCTTGGGCTATGCAGAAACGTGCCAAGGCTCCTTTGGCAAAATTCATGCCATTGTTGGTGATGATGCTGTGTGGCACGCCGTACCGAGTTGTTATGTCTGCGATGAATGTCACAACAGTCGGCCCATTCAGCTTCTTGATCGGTTTTGCCTCAATCCACTTGGTGAATTTGTCCACGGCGACGAGCAAATGCGTCATGCCGCCGCGCACCGTCTTGAATGGGCCTACCATGTCCAGTCTCCAAACGGTGAAGGGCCAGGTGAGGGGAATGGTCTTGAGTGCCGGAGCCGGCATGTGTTGCTTGGAGCTGAAGAGTTGGCACCCCTTGCAATTTTTAACTAATTCTTTGGCGTCGTCCAAAGCGGTCGGCCAAAAGAAACCATGGCGGAAAGCTTTGGCGACGAGTGATCTTGAAGCTGCATGGTGGCCGCATTCTCCTTGGTGAATGTCTCTGAGGATTGCAATGCCCTTCTCTTGCTCGACGCACCGTTGGAGGACTCCAGTGACACTGCGCTCGACGAGTTCTCTGTTGACGATTGTGTATGCTCGGGCTCGACGTTGGACTTGTCTTGCCTCTGTTTCATCAGCCGGCAGATCTTGGTTTACTAGGAAGTTGAGGATGGACTGAGCCCATGACGGAGCCGCGACTTCTCCTACTGCCAATGTGGCTACTGCCACCAGGGTGGGCGGGCTGGGTGGTGAAATGCTGGAGTTGGCCGCCGGCTGTTGTGTTGGTGCAGTCCCTGGGCCGGCTACTGCAGTCCCCGAGTTGGCTACTACAGTCCCCGAGCCGAGTGTGGCAGTCCCCGAGCCGGTTGCCGAAGTCCCCGGGCCGATTACTGAAGTCCCGGGGTCGCCCGCTTGGTTCTTCGAGCCGGACCCGGCCGCGTCGGGGTCAGGCAGCACGAAGATGGAATCGGATTCTGGAGACGGCTTGATGGACGGCTTGAGGAGGCGTTGTAGAGTGACGCCGGTTGGAATTGCTTGCCGAGTGGAGCCTATTCGAGCCAGGGCATCGGCTGGCTCGTTGTCGGCTCGCGGTACGTGGAGGAACTCGCATCCTTCAAAGTATCCGCTGAGTTGTTGAACCAGGAAGCGGTAGCTCGCCATATTTGCGTCCTTGGCATCCCAGTCACCGGATGTCTCGAAGCTTGGTGGGGATCGCCATTCTCTCGATGTCCTTGATCTTCACCGGGTTGCATTCGATGCCGCGTTCGGAGACCAGGAAGCCTAAGAGCTGGCCGGCTGGCACTCCGAACACGCATTTCTCAGGGTTGAGCTTGATTTGGAACCGGCGCAGGTTCTCAAATGTTTCTTTGAGGTCTTCCAGCAGGGTGCCGCGCTTCTCCGTCTTCACCACGATGTCGTCCACGTAGACGTGAGCGTTTCTGCCGAGTTGCTTGAGGAGGCACTTCTGCATGCAACGCTGAAAAGTGGCACCGGCATTTCTCAAGCCGAATGTCATAGTCAGGTAGCAGAAGGCTCCAAATGGCGTGATGAAGGCGGTCTTCAGGCAGTCGTCCGGATCCAGCTTTATCTAGTGATATCCTGAGTAAGCATCCAAGAAGCTCAACAGCTCGCATCCGGCTGTGGAGTCTATCACTTGGTCAATCCTTGGCAGGGCAAAGGGATCTTTGGGGCAGGCCTTGTTGAGGCTTGTGTAGTCTATACACATGCGCCACTTGTTGTTCTTCTTTAGTACGAGGACCGGGTTGGCGAGCCACTCTGGAAAGAAAACTTCCATAATGAAGCCGGCTGCCAGAAGCCGGGCTATCTCCTCCCCTACAATCCTGCGTTTCTCCTCCGATAGTCGGCGAAGGGGTTGTTTGACTGGCTTGGCGTCTTCTCGGACGTGTAGTTTGTGCTCGGTGAATTTCCTCGGAACACCCGGCATGTCCATGGGGGACCATGCAAAGATGTCCCGATTCTCACGGAGGAAATCGGCGAGCTCGCCTTCCTATTTGCTGTTCAGGCTTGCCCCGATGATGGCAAACCTCTCGGGGTGCTCAGGGTCAAGGGGTATCTTCTTGGTGTCTCTGGCCGGCTGGAAAGATCCTTGGGCATCATACTCCTTGGGGTCGGGGGACTGGTTTGGCTGCTTGCTGGCCAAGGCCACAACCCAGTCCAACATCTTCTTCTCTTCGGCAATCACAAGGGACTCGGCCAGCCGGCTGCTGGCGGCAGCGCACTCGGAAGACTTCTTGTAATCGCCGGCTACGGTGATGACGCCTTTGGTGCTTGGTATCTTCATCTTGAGGTATGCATAGTGGGGAACTGCCATGAATCTGGCCAAGGCGGGTCGGCCAAGCAACACGTGGTAGGGGCTCTCCAAGTCCACCACTTCAAACCAGATTGCTTCCCGGCGGAAATGCTCCTTGTCCCCAAAGAGTACATCAATCTTGATCTTGCCAATGGGGGCGCAGGATAAGCCGGGTACGATGCCATGAAACACCGTCCGAGTCGGCATGAGCTGCTTCGTCTTGACATTTAGCTTCTCCAGGGTGTCACGGTACAGGATGTTGATGCTGCTCCCGCCGTCTATCAGCATGTGGGAGAAGCGGGCAGCGCGTTTGTCCGTCGCGAGGGTGGCTTCCAGGAGCAACGCATAAGAACCGGGAGACGGCATCACTTCTGGATGGTCGGCCCGGCTCCAGCTGATGGGCTTTTCTGACCAATGCATGTGTCCGGCGGGGTTGGCACCGACCACGCTGACTTCCAGGTGCTCTCGGCGTTTGCTGCGCCGGTCTTCGGGCTGGCTTGTAAAGACGATGTAGGTAGCTTGCTCGTCAGGGAATTCGTCATGCATGGCTCCGACTGCGGGCCGAGCGGCCGGAGGCGGCGGAGGCGGAGGCGGCGGGCCGGCAGGCGGAGGCGGCACGAGCCCCTCTCCTTTAGAGATTCGGGTGAGCCAATGGCACTTCCCGGTTGTGTGGTTGGACGGCTTCGCACCGCTGTGGAACTTGCACGGGGCGTCGAGAGTTTGCTCGTAGGAGAAGGCCGGCTGCCAAGCCGGCCGGCCGCCCTTGGGCTTCTTGGGCGCAGGTCGCCCTTCAGGCAGCGCGTCTTCGATCGTGGCCACCTGCCGACTAGCGGGAGGCGGCGCAGGGCCCTTGTGCTTGTGGTCGTTCGAGTGTGGGCGTCGGCCGGAGTCCCCAGCCGGCGTCTTGGGCGCCGGGTTGAGTACTTTTCCGGACGCGTCTACCCGAAGCTCGGTCTTCATCGAGGAGTCGGCGGTGGCGTACTTGTCCGCTATGTCCAGAAGCTCGTCGAGGGTGGTCGGCTCGTCACAGAGGAGCTTGTGCTTGAGGAGGGTGCCTTCTCGGCATTCGGCTGTGAAGTACTCGATGGCTTGCACCTCGTGCACCCCCTCGCAAGAATTGCGGAGCTCGGCCCAACGCGTGAGCTAGTCGCGAGTGGACTCGGCGGGGCCTTGTACGCACAAGGAGAGCTGTCTGGGCTTGGGAGCCCGCTTGTAGGTGCTGGTGAAGTTGCGGATGAAAGCTTCGGTGAAATCTAGCCAGCTGTTGATGCTGAGAGGCTTGAGGCTGTTGAGCCAGGTCCGCGCCGTGCCTTGCAGCATGAGGGGCACGTACTTCACGGCAACGCGCCGGTTGCCGTTGGCTATGCTGACCGCCGTGGAGTAGTCGATCAGCCAATCTTCCGGCTTCACGGAGCCGTTGTACTTGGGCGTGTCTCTTGGGAGCGAGAACCCTTTGGGGAAAGGCTCGTCACGGATGCGGAGGCCGAAACAGGGCGGGCCGACATCGTCTTCTTCTTCCAATGCCAAGGATCGCGCCAGGCGGTCGATCCGATGGCGGGCGTCGTTCTCGCCGACTCCTTCGCGGCAACCTAGTCGGCCGCTGAGAGTCGGGTGCGCCACTGGCGGCGGGGTGGGATATCTCTCTCCACGGGGTCAAGGCGGAGGCGGGTCGCCCCGCCATTCCATGGCTCGGGGATGGCCGTCCGCATCTCGCTCGATGGAGATCCGGGTCCAGCTTCGGCTGGCCGCCGGCTCTTTCTCGCGCCGCGCGCGGGCATTGCTCGTAGTCGGTGTCCGGGACGTCGCGCCGTGATCTCGGCGTGGGGGAGGGCTTCCCGCGCGGGCGTCGGCTTCGTGCCGCCGTGCGGCCGCGTCAATCAGTTGCTGGATGCGCCGGGTCATGTGGGGGAGGTCCTCGGCCTCCAGGCCGTCCAACTCGTCTACGGCCGCCTGGGCGGCACGCAAGTTCTCGAGCGGAGTGGCATAGACCGGGCGGTCGACTCCCAGCGTGTCGGCGATGACGGCGCCACATCGCTTGACAATGCCGGCCTGGCTTGGCCCGCCCGGGGCCGGCGTGCCGAAGGCGGCGCGGTCAGCTTCGCGCTGGTAGGCCTCTGTGAGGCGTCTCACGGAAGCCAGCCTCCGGCCCTCTGCAAGGAGGGCGAGGCGGTGTGCCTCCAGTGCTTCGTTGTCGGCATTAGCCGGGAGGGGGGTGGACAAGTCGTGGGCCGCCGCGTGCGGGGCATCGTGGGCGCTCTCGCTGGCCGCACCGCCGTGGCCGACGACCATCACATCGGCGGTGACAGTATCGCGGCCGTCGGTCCGAGGAAGCGGGTCGTTGTAGATCGCGACGTTGGTGGGGAAGGTGTCGAACGAGGCCGTGTCGGAGTCGACAGGCATCGGATCGGTGGAGCCGACCGACTCCAAGTCCACAGCGGGCTTGCTGGAGACATGGAGCTGGTCGAGGAGGTTGGCAAGGTGGTCGGTGCCCGCGTCGGAGGCGAGCTCGTCGGAGATGAGGGTTTCGTCAAGGAGATCGGCGAGGCTGCTCGCCGCGCAGATGCTGGTGACGCCTTGCAGCGCGTCGTGGCAAGCACCATCGGGCGTGCCGGGCTGGCTACGCTCACTGGGGAGGAAGAGGGTTCCCGTCCAGAACAGGTCTCCGGACGACGGTGCACCTGGCCCCACGGTGGGCGCCAATGTCGGGTGGTAGGTGCGACATATGCCAACGGGTGGCTTATCATTGTGGGAGCCAGTAAGACGTCGCCGGTGCCTGGAAACGGGATGAGGCGAAGACATGCACGCCGGCGAATCTTACCCAGCTTCGGGGCTCTCCGTGGAGATAACACCCCTACTACTGCTCTGCGGGGTCTCCGCATGATCTCTAGATGAACAAGTAGCTACACAACGCTCCTTGAGCTGTTCGGTGGGAGGAGGAAGAAGGGCACGGCTGGCTTGCTTCTCCTCCTTGTGTGGTGTCTAAAACTAGCTGAGGGTCGAACGCTTTGCATGGGTGCCCCGGGGGTTTATATAGCCTACCCCCCGGGGGTACAATGGTAATCCGACTGGGCGCGGGGCCCAGCCGTCTGTGACTGCGCTCGCCGGCTTCTGGGGCCCGCCGACTGGTGGGTCCCGCCGGCTGCCGGCCCCTTGGTCGACAGGCAGGCCCCACTGTCCAGGACCTGGTCGGCGGCTGGTTACTGTTGCTCTATCTTGGTGACGTGGGCTTCGTCGTGGTAGGCGCGGCTACAGTGCCGCCGCCCGTCGGGCGATCGCTGTAGCCTCACCGCGTCTTGTCTCCTTAATGGGGCGTCTCCTTCGAGGGAGGCGGCAAGCCGGCTGCGGGGAGCTGGCTCCGTCTTGGGCCGACTGGAGGGAGGCGTGGCCGCCTTCAGGTGTCTCTCTGCCCGAAGGGGCCCACCATCTGTGGGCCGCACTGGCGGCCCGTCGTAGGTGACACCAGGGTCATCATGGCAACAGTGCCGCGCCGGACGGGTCAGGCCCACCCCGTACGGCGCACTGTTCCAGGTGTGCTCCGGGATTCGGGGGAGGCAGGTTTCACTGTAGCGACGCCCCGTCACATCGCCGCTAGGTGGATGCAAACTTTGAGGGTACGGTCTCAACCGCTTTATGGGAGCCGGCTTCTTGGAGTCGGCCTTCTCGCGGCCGGCTTCTCGAAGTCGGCCCTCCCATGGCTTTCTTCACGAGGGCTAAAGTCGGGCCACCTTCCGAAAGCCGGCCTGGGTGACAGCCAGCAAGGGGAAGGCGGCCCCATGTCTTGGATTCTTGAGAGCCGGACGGGCTCGTCATTTTTTCAGAATGGCCAGGGGAAGCCGGCTAGGCTACCCATGGCTATTTACTCCGATAAAACTGCTACTGTTACTATTGCCACTATTACCATTACTTCCATACTACTTTGCTACTAAATACTTTGTTGCAGATATTAAGTATTTCAGGTGTGGTTGAATTGACAACTCATATGCTAATACTCGAGAATATTCTTTGGCTCCCCTTGCGTCGAATCAATAAATTTGGGTTGAATACTCCACCCTCAAAAACTGTTGCGATCCACTATACTTGTGGGTTATGAAGACCTTTTTCTGGCGCCGTTGCCGGGGAGCATAGCTCTATTCTTTGAGTCACTTGGGATTTATATCTGTTGATCACTATGAGAAATCTAAAAAGACAATAAAACCAAGATCTATCCCTCAACTACGAGGGGAGGTAAGGAACCTCCATCTTGCTCTGCACTTGATTCACCTTCTGTTTTGAGTAAACTTGCGACACCTACTATTGATTCTGATATGTAGCATGTTATTGATGATGCCACTTCTGCTATGCATGATACTTATGATGAAACTACTTCTCTACTTGATAATATTGTGACACTTGGTGAATTTCTTGATGAACAACTTGCTAGGGTTAGAGAGAATGAAATTACTGAAGCTGATGATATTATTGAAACTGAAGATTATGATTCTCCCCCTAGATATGAATTGCATGTTGTACTTGAGGGTTATGTTATGAATGAAGAAACCGCTATAGACTTCTTTGCTTGCAATGATAGAGAGGATCTTAAGAAATTGTTAACTAAGCTGAAAGAAAAATCCTTGAAAGCTAGAATGAAATATGATCCTAATTTTGCTACTCCACCTATCTTTGTTACTAATAAGGATTATGAATTCTCTGTCGATCCTGAGTTAATTACTTTGATTGAATCTGATCCTTTCTATGGATATGAGTGTGAAACTATTGTGGCACATCTTACTAAATCGAATGATATAGCCACCCTATTTGCTCATGAGGAAATAATTCGCTATTACTATATTCTCAAATTGTTTGCTTTCTCGTTAAAGGGTGATGCTATGTTATGATTTAATTCACTTGCTCTTGGTTGTGTACGTAGTCCCAAGGATATGATTTACTACTTCTCTCAAAAATATTTCCCTACTCATAAGAAACAAGTTGCTTTCAAGGAAATATTTAACTTTGTGCAAATTGAAGAAGAGAGTCTCCCACAAGCTTGGGGGAGGTGTCTCCAATTACTTAATGCTTTGCCTGATCATCCTCTTAAGAAAAATGAAATACTTGATATCTTTTATAATGGACTCACCGATGCTTCCAGAGACCACCTTGATCGTTGTGCTGGTTGTGTTTTCAGGGAAAGATCCGTTGAGCAAGATGAATTGCTATTGAATAATATGTTGAATAATGATAATGATTGGACACTTCCGGAAGCAACTCCTAAGCCAACTCCGAAGAAAAGGGGTATTCCATTTCTTAGTCCTGAAGATATGCAAGAGGCAAAGAAATCTATGAAAGAAAAAGGTATTAAAGCTGAAGATGTTAAGAATTTACCGCCAATTGAAGAAATACATGGTCTTGATAACCTGACACGGGTAGTAGAGGTAAACTCTCTCCATAGATTTGAGGAAGGTGATATTCCTTATAATAAGTCTGCTAGTCAATGCTTGGATGAGTTTGATAACTTTATTGTTAAATAAGAAAACTTTAATGCTTATGTTGGTATACAATTGAAACGTAATGCTTACATGCTTGACCACTTGGGTGATTATATGAGTAGAACTATTAACAATATTAAGCTTATTAGTAAACATGCTAATAGAGGCGAAGGTGCCCCGATGTTTCAATGAGATAGCAGTAGTTTTTTGTGGGAGTCGACTTTGACGATCCAACTACGAACGTGCGAAGATGTCGCGCCTTAGCAATCGCTAAACCAACTTCCGAGGGGTTATTGACCATGCTGGAGCACGAACAACCTAACCACGATGGTCTATTTCCTGTGAGAAAACGAAGAACAAGCAAGAAACTCAGATTGCAATGTGGATATTGCGAATAAAAGAGGGAAGCTTTATTAATGAAGGTGGGGTTCTGTGACATCTTGGTTTGGTCGTTGAACACAAACGAAGTACGCGAAGTTGCAACTATGGCGAACTTTTAATCTAAACAAAACCCAAAGTCTAAACAATGCCCTAAGGGTTGTATATAAGGAGGAAGAGGGGGTAATTTCCTGGCCCCTTGTAGGAGGGGTCCGAAACCACCCCTATCTCTATTTTCCCCACATATACGGACTCTAAAAATAGCCTATACTTCTATATTTCGAAATTACATGGGCCTGGCCCAATAATAAGGTGACGTAGCACCTATAATAGCCTATGGACGAAATTTGTGGAATGGCATCTTGAATATTTCGCCCAAGCCTTCATGCATTGATTACGGTGGCTCCAAAGTCCTGAAATCATCACTTGAAACTCCGTTCTTGTTTCCCTTGCGCATGCCATCATCTCCATGCTTTTTCTTGCTCCTATGTTCATCCTTCTCCAAGCTAGGCCCTTCATTTGTAAGCAAAACAAATGTATCCAATTTAGGCAGCATCATATTCTCATGAACATTAGAATCATTAACAAGAAATGAGAGTACCTGGTAATTTAATTGGCATGCGCGAGCTCTAGTAATTGGTCCAGTATGTATAGTAGTAGGGGCTACGGGTGTAACAATGGTATTGATGTCCTCATCATCATCCCCTTCTTGAAACGAAGTCGTCCTCGATGGAAGCCCATCTTCCTCACCCAAATAAGGCTTCAAATAAGCAATGTTAAAAGTGGGACTAACCCCAAAATCTGCAGGTAGCTCAAGTTTATATGCATTATCATTTATTTTCTCTAACACCTTAAAAGGACCATCAGCATGTGGCATTAGCTTTGATTTGCGCAAATCGGGAAATCAATCCTTACTCAAATGTAACTAAACAAGATCTCCAGGTGCAAACACAACATGTTTTCTACCCTTATCTCCAGCAAGTTTATATTTAGCATTCATACGCTCAATGTTTTCCTTAGTTAACTCATGCATTTTTAAGATCAATTTAGCACATTGTTTAGCATCGAAATTAACCTTCTCCGAAGATGGAAGAGGCAACAAATCAATAGGTGCACGAGGTAGGAAACCATACACAATTTCAAAAGGGCACATCTTAGTAGTAGAATGCAGCGACCGATTATAAGCAAATTCAATATGAGGCAAACATTCTTCCCACATTTTCTTGCTATTCTTCAAAACAGCCCTAAGCATGGTAGACAATGTTGTATTGACTACTTCAGTTTGTCCATCAGTTTGGGGATGACATGTAGTACTAAGAAGCAGTTTAGTCCGCAACTTAGCCCATAAACATCTCCAAAAGTGGCTAAGAAACTTAGTATCATGATTTGAATCAATTGTATTTTTCACACCATGCAAGCGAATAATTTCACAAAAGAACAAATCAGCAACATTAGTAGCATCATCGCTTTTATGACATGGTATAAAATGTGCCATTTTTGAAAATCTATCCACGACAACAAATATACTATCACTCCCCTTCTTTGTTCGAGGTAAACCTAAAACAAAGTCCATAGATATATCCTCCCAAGGAAAACTAGGTACACGCAAAGGCATATATAAACCATGAGGATTGAGTCGTGACTTTGCTTTTTGACATGTAGTGCAGCGAGCAACAAAATGCTCAACATACCGTCTCGTCTTTGGACAAAAGAAATGTGTAGCAAGTACATCCTATGTCTTCTTCATGCCAAAATGTCCCATTAATCCTCCTCCGTGCGCCTCCTGCAATAACAAAAGACGAACAGAGCTAGATGCAATGCATAGCTTGTTAGCACGAAACACAAATCCATCATTAACGACGAACTTGTTCCATGTTCTCCCTTCTTTACGATTCTGCAATACATCTTTAAATTCATCATCATGCACATATTGATCTTTGATGGTCTCTAAACCAAATATTTTAAAGTCAAGTTATGAAAGCATAGTATAACGACGAGACAATGCATCAGCAATAACATTTTCTTTACCCTTCTTGTGTTTAATGACATAAGGGAAAGTCTCAATGAATTCAACCCATTTAGCATGTCTACGGTTCAGTTTTCCTTGACTTTTAATGTGTTTCAAAGATTCATGATTAGAATGTATAACAAATTCTTTGGGCCATAAATAATGTTGCCATGTTTCTAAGGTCTGAACAACAGCATATAATTCTTTATCATAAGTAGAATAGTTCAGACTAGGCCCACTCAATTTTTCAGAAAAGTATGCAACAGGTTTACCATCTTGTAATAACACACCTCCTAATCCAATTCCACTAGCATCACATTCAAGCTCAAAAGTCTTATGAAAATCAAGAAGTTGGAGTAAAGGAGCATGTGTCAACTTGTCTTTCAACACCGTGAAGGATTCTTCCTGTGCGGTACCCCAAACAAAAGGCACATCCTTCTTTGTAAGCTCATTGAGAGGTGCAGCAATGGTGCTAAAATCTCTCACAAAATGCCTATAGAAACCAGGGAGTCCAAGAATACTCCTCACTTGTGTGACCGTCTTGGCCTGTGGCCAACTCTCAATAGATTCAATCTTGGCTTTTTAAACTTCAATTCCCTGTGGAGTAACAACTTGGCCAAGAAAAGACACTCGGTCGGTGCAAAAGGTGCACCTCCCAAGGTTACCAAACAAACGTGCATCACGTAGAGCAATAAAAACAACACGTAAATGTTCCAAATGTTCTTCCAAAGATTTGCTATAAATCAGTATATCATCAAAATAGACTACCACAAATCGTCCAATGAAAGCCCGTAAAACTTCGTTCATTAATCTAATGAAAGTACTAGGTGTATTAGTTAACCCAAAAGGTGTGACTAACCACTCATATAAACCAAACTTAGTTTTAAATGCGATTTTCCATTCATCTCCCAATTTCATACGAATTTGATCGTATCCACTACGAAATCAACTTTGGAGAATATTGTAGAGCCACTCGATTCATCAAGCATATCATCTAGCCTAGGAATAGGATGACGATAATAAATAGTAATATTATTAATGCCTCTACAATAAACACACATACGCGATGTACCATCCTTTTTCTACACTAGAATAATAGGAACATCACAACGACTAAGGTATTCACATATATAACCTTTGTCGAGCAGCCCGTGGACTTGACGCATAATCTCCTTCGTCTCCTCTGGATTGGTACGGTATGGTGCACGGTTGGGTAGCGATGCACCGGGAATTAAGTCAATCTGATGCTCAGTCCCTCGAATAGGTGGTAATCCCGGTGGCACGTCTTGTGGAAAGACGCCAGGGAACTCCTGCAACATGTTAGTAACAGCAGGAGGCAAAGAGGAAGGCACGTCCTCGAATGAAAATAATGCCTCTTTGCACACAAAAGCATAGCAAATAGATTTGCTACAATCTAGCTCCTCAATATCAGATTTGGTGGCAAGTAAACATGCACTTTTCAATTTAATTTCAAAAGCAACACTAGATGGTTTATTATCATGCTTCATTTGTTACTCAAATTCGTTTGCCACAATATGATTTTAACTCTTATTTTTCTCCTGTTTTGCTTTATTAGCTCTATTAATATCATCTTTCAAAATGGAATCAGGAGACTTAGGAAGCAAAGTAATAAGTTTATCCTTATGAACAAGAGTATACTGATTGTTTCTACCATGGTGTATAGAATTTTTTATCAAATTTCCATGGTCTATCAAGTAATAAGGAACATGCTTGCATAGGTACCACATCACAATCAACATAATCAGCATATGTAGAGATATTAAAATGCACACGAATATTACGTGTTACCTTAACCTTGCCGCTGTTGTTAAACCATTGGATGTAGTTAGGATGTGGACATGGTCGTGTGGTGAGAGATAGCTTCGCCACCATCTCCATGCTAGCCAAGTTGTTGCAGCTCCCTCCATCTATGATGACACAAACAGAACGTTCCTTCACTACTCCCTTTGTATGGAACAAATTATGCCTCTGATTTTTCTCAGCTTGTGTGACCTGCACACTCAAAACATGTTGAGCAACTAAACATTCATACCTGTCAGCGTCTTCAGGAGCCATGTATTGCGTCTCATGATCAGAATCATCTTCACTGTGTTCTTCACGTGTAATAAGAGCCAAAGTCTCCTCATCATTGTCACTAGCGGACTCATACCCACCATCCTCAGTAGCAATCATCACACGCTGAGATTTGCATTCTCTCACATAATGACCTCGTCCCTTACAACAACGACAAATAATATCACTTGTATGCCCTATTGATGCCATGGAAGAAGAAGAACTCTGTGTAGGCCCAGCAGGTGTGCTCTTGGCAGATAGTGGTGGTTGTGCCTGCTTTCTTGTATCACGGCTGGAAGTGGCACCTGATGAAGGTGCTCGTGTAGTGGAAATAGTGGATGCACACGATGTCCATGATGAAGGTCAACCTGCAGAAAAGTTAGTCCGCGCCAATGCCTGTCGATCCTGCACTTCACGTTCATCTTTACAAGCAAGATGGAATAAACAAGTATATATATGTGCTCCTCCCCGAAAGTTTCGCGCTCTAACCCTAGCCATCTCCTTCCTCGTGCCGCCGGACACGTCCATCCCGCGTCGAACATGTCCACCGCCGCCGCCATGTTGCTCCGGTCAATGAGAGGCCGCCACGTCACCTCGCCGTCGCTCTCCTCCAACCACACGCCGCCACCTGTCCCTCTCTCTCCTACCACTACACCGTGGCCCGCATGCCCGCCCTCTCGCCACCTCGCACCGCATGGCGCCTGATGCGTCGCCGCCCCACCACCCGCATCCGCCTCACCGGCGCATGCCACCGCGTCGCTGCCGTCCTTCCTGCGCCGCCGCCCTGCTCGCGCACCAACACCGGTGCCGCTAAGCCATGCGCATCTCGCCGCCCAGCGCCGCCCGCCGGGGCTTCGGCCTCGCCTCCCCCGCCGCCGACCGTCACAGTATCTGGCCGGGGATGAGGCCCCAGCGCCGGATCCCCCGGTCCCCGTGCCGGTCATTGCTTCTATCACTGCCCCGCGCCCCGAGGTTCGTCGCCAGCATCGATCTGCACGGCAACAACCCTGAACGGCCACATCCCCGAACCAAACACCGCGTCCGCGCCCCGGATCTCTCTGTCCCGGATATCCTCGTCCCGTTGACTTTTCGGAGGGTAAAAATTTCCACCAAGTCCCCGAATCTGCATTATTTTTATGCCTCCTTCCACATGTCATATCTCGGTGACCGTAGCTCCAAATCTTGCATATGATATATCAAATTGTTCGTCTCATTGAGCTCTTCACATTAGAAGCATTTCCATGAATTTTGTTGTCTGTTATGATGCCATTTTCATTGATGCAAGAGTGATATAAAATGCTAACTGTTGGTACTTATCAGATCATCGTGATTTGTCATTTTTGTTACATTTGATGTGAGCATCCTTTGAGCATGAGGTATACATGTGTGTTGAACTACTTCATTCCATCTTTACAGGGGTGCTTGTCGTATTTTTTTGATCTTTGTGGTGACTAGCACAAGCTTACAAACTAGGCTCCATGATGTTGCTGTTTTCAGGGACTTAGGATTTTGCAAAGTCTTTTCCTGCTGTTATTTTGATACCATGTAAACTTGATGCTACAGTGATATCCATGCTTGTTTTAAGATACTTCAGTAAGGATATTTTGAACATGTGGTTATGCTCTATCCATCCATGCCTCTATTTGCATTTATGGAGTGCTCTAGCATATCTTGTTCTGGCTCTACTTTCGCTATAAAATGTTCCTGGAGTATGTTAACATGTTAATCAATATTGCCATGGTTGTTGCTAGTGATCCTTGCATCCTATGAACTTGATCTTGCAATGGTTAGCTTCATGAATATGTCATCTTGTAGTTGGTATGCTTGTTTTGTCATGCAATGCTTTGTGGTGAGTGGCATGAGCTCGCAAAGTTTCCTTCATAATTCTGTTTATGCCATGCTTTGTTTTTCTGCCAAGTCTGATACTCTTAATAAAACTTGCTATGTTTACATGGTTGCCATCATATCTTCTGTGCCTTTTTGGCTCATGATCAGTAAGGGACTTCTATTCTATGCTTTTAGTAGATTCATGCCATGCATTGGTTGGCTATGATACATTCCTGTAGCATGAAGTTTGCTTGCTCTAAACATTGCTTCCTGATATTGTTTTTGACATGTTAGTAATTTCACAAAGTCTGTGAAGCTGATATCTTTTGCACCTTTGCCATGCTTGTTTGAACCTATTCTAGTGTGATTTAGCCGTACCTCAATGAACATGTTTGTCAATCATCTCTTGTACATCACTGCCATATTCCTTGTTGATATGTTGGAGTGCAGTAGCTTAGTTTCTTGTTGCATTCTAAGTGGCCTCATGCTGTTAATCGCAGTTTTGTGTCATTCTTATTTTGCTTGCCATTTGCAAACCGTGCATCCGTTTCCGGAGATCTTTATATCGATTTTACCCGAAATCATCTCATCTTTCCAGCGGCACACTTGGTTTGCCAAGTTGATGCCTTGATCATCCTTTCCCTTCTGGAGCACGCATATGCATTGCCTATCATGTCTTGCATGTCATGTCATGTTTTGCATCATGTTGCTTGTGCATTGCATCGTGATTGATTGTTGTTCCATTGCTTGTGTTATTGCTTTGGATAGAGCCAGGAGACAAGTATGTGACCGAGGAACCTGTTGAGTATGCTTACGAGGATCAAGCTTTCGACAACTCTGAGAACTTTGCAGGCAAGATGACCATACCCTCGAAATCACTTCTATCTTTGCTTTGCTAGTTGTTCGCTCTATTGCTATGTCGCGCTACCTACCACTTGCTATATCATGACTCCCATATTGCCATGTCAAGCCTCTAACCCACCTTCCTAGCAAACCGTTGTTCAGCTATGTTACCGCTTTTGCTCAGCCCCTCTTATAGCGTTGCTAGTTGCAGGTGAAGATGAAGTATGTTCCATGTTGGAACATGGATTTGTTGGGATATCATTATTATATCTTATTTACTTTAATGCATCTATATACTTGGTAATGGGTGGAAGGCTTGGCCTTATGCCTGGTGTTTTGTTCCACTCTTGCCGCCCTAGTTTCCGTCATACTGGTGTTATGTTCCTTGATTTTGCGTTCCTTACACGGTTGGGTGTTATGGGAACCCCTTGACAGTTCGCTTTGAATAAAACTCCTCCAGCAAAGCCCAGCCTTGGTTTTACAATTGCCTAACAACCTGTCACCTTCCCTTGGGTTCTGCAGACCCGAGGGTCATCTTTATTTTAACCCCCCGGGCCAGTGCTTCTCTAAGTGTTGGTCCGAACTAGAGACCCTTGCAGCGCCACCTTAGGGAAACTTGAGGGTTGGTTTTAGTTGTACGGATTGCTCATCCAGTGTTGCCTTGAGAACGAGATATGTGCAGCTCCTATCAGGATTGTCGGCACAATGGGCGGTTTTGCTGGTCTTGTTTTACCATTGTCGAAATGTCTTGTAACCGGGATTCCGAGACTGATCGGGTCTTCCTGGGAGAAGGAATATCCTTTGTTGACCATGAGAGCTTGTGATGGGCTAAGTTGGGACACCCCTCCAGGGTATAAACTTTCGAGAGCCGTGCCTGCGGTTATGTGGCAGATGGGAATTTGTTAATATCCGGTTGTAGAGAACTTGACACTTAACTTAATTAAAATGAATCAACCGCGTGTGTAGCTGTGATGGTCTCTTTTCAGCGGATTCCGGGAAGAGAACACGGTCTCGTGTTATGCTTGAACGTAAGTAGCTTCAGGATCACTTCTTGATCACTTATAGCTTCTCGACCGTGCGTTGCTTCTCTTCTTGCTCTTATTTGCGTATGTTAGCCCATATATGCTTAGTGCTTGTTGCAGCTCCACCTCACTACCCTTTCCTACCCATAAGATTAAATAGTCTTAATCTCGCGGGTGTGAGATTGCTGAGTCCTCGTGACTCACAGATACTTCTAAACAGTTGCAGGTGCCGATGATGCCAGTGCAGGTGACGCAACCCAGCTCAAGGGGGAGCTCAATGAAGATCTTGATAGTTGTTTTGTTTCGTTTCCTATTGACAGTAGTGGAGCCCAATTGGGACGATCGGGGATCTAGCATTTGGGGTTGTCTTCTTTTATTTTGGTTCCGTAGTCGTACCTTGATTGTACGTTGGATGACGTATGTTTAACTTGTATTTATGTGAAGTGGCGATTGCAAGACAACTCTTTATCCCTTTCTTATTCAGTACATGGGATGTGTGAAGATTACCCCTCTTGCGACAAGCATACCATGCGGCTATGCCTCTAAGTCATGCCCCGACACATGGGAGATATAGCCGCATTGTGGGCATTACAAGTTGGTATCAGATCCATCCCCGACTTAGGAGCCCCCTGCTTGATCGAATCGCTGACGTTGTTGCGTCTAGAACAAAATGTTTTGAGTCTTAGGATTATATTTATCGGAGAGTATGATTCTTTTTACTCCTCAGTCCCTTCGTCGCTCTGGTGAGGCGTCCTGACGTAGAAGTTTTTAACTCTCCTCTCCTCAAATTTCACGAAAAAATTTAGGATCACGCGGGTATCTTGGAATTGTTCCGATAGTCTTGTGATGAGAACATTGTTCTTGGTGCCTCCTGACATTTAGGGGTTGTGGCAGTGTCCCTGGGAGTTGAGCTCTGAGGTGTTGTCGTCACAATTTTATCGTTGCAGTTCTGGAATACCTGAGTTCGCCGACATCGAAAATCTCTTTCATGCACTTGTTGGTGAGATAACCTCGACGCCACCCAGTACTGGGGCGGGAGTTCGGGAGTATTGCCATAACTCGTATAACGGATGCTTTTCGAAGGTTGAGGTACACAATTTATGAAGGTTTTTTGGTTATGTGTTGAAGGATGGATATAGCTGGATGTAGGGATTGTTAGTTTGGGTGAGATATTATGCTTCCCCTGTATTCCCAACACCTGATTGCATAACCAGCAAGTTTCGAGAGTTTATAAGTGGGATTTCAAGTATCTCGTAGGATATCCTTCCAACAGATACATGATACGATACGGGATCTATCATATGTTTGTTTCCGGCTTATTCTGCGAGCCAAATATTTTGTTTTTGTTTCAGTTGTGGTATTCGAGTTGCTTCAATGTCAAGTGTTAATTCCATACCTTCCCTAAGTGGTGTTCTCACACTTCTATGTGAATACCAATCCTTCTTGATCATCGAGGTTGTCATGTCAATTCTTTCCAACCGGTGTGATTCTCTTCAAGATAATCCTATCATTTTTTCCATCCGCAAGATCAACTCAAAGTCTTCTCAATGTTATTTGTTTCATCCGTCCCAAGTTTCCTTTGTTTTCCCACCCTCCCACCCTTTTCCTACAAGGAATCAGATGTCTTAATCAAGTATCCATTTTACTCATGTGAAGTCTCTTCATTATTTTCAATCAATGTTCTTACCCGGTGGTTCTCATGAAGATGCTCTATAAGTTCATCATTGATCATTCTTTTCTTCTCCGGTGGATTCAATTCAAGCTTTGTTGATCATATCCTTTCCTCGGTTCAAATGCTTTCTCATGCCGGTGCAACTCTTAATCGTTCATCTCTTTCTATTCATATCCGAAGTGCTGAAGATATCTCAGGAGATTCAAGTTTCCATTCTCGATCCGTTCAAGTTCTTTTGAGGATGTTATCTCATTCAAGCCGTCTAATTCAAGCGATGCAATCTTTCTTTTCAAGCAATCTGCTCAACGGTCTTTCTTTTGAGTGGGCCCTAACTCACACGACTTTTCCTGGGTCTTTTCCCAGGATCTTACCCAACTCTTCTATTTCTGGAGTTATTCTCAAATGCATTTCAAAGTTTGACGTAAGAATGAGTTATCATCAGTCAAATGTCTTTGTCCAAGATCTTTCAAATTATTTTCATTGTTGGTTCAACCTTTCTATTTTTCATTCCGGAATGCCTCAATAATTCATGGTGTTGTTTCCCATCGTCATTCTCTGCATTTGAAGACCGAAGAAGAGTTTCCATGCAATCATATCCGTTCTCTTGAAGATTCATGGTTCTAGCTTTATGCCATCCTCTCATAATTGTTTTGACTGTGAGAATTCTTTTCAACCATCCGGAGCAATTCAGGAGTCTTTTCAGTTCGATCCTCCGAGGGCCATCATTTCGGGTTTATTCATTTCAGCTTTCAGCTATCGTTCTCCAAATCTTACCGGTGCATCATTCAAGTATTCTCTAATAAGTTCACGATCTATTCGTTCTCTTGCATCTTGATTCACTCAAGTATCTTCGTTCTTTTAAATTCTTACGGTGGTTCATTCATGATTACTTTTCCTTTGCTATCATATCAATTCATTCGTTGTTTCCAAATCCTACCGGTGGTTCATTGAGTTTACGATATATCTCTCTTAAAACTTTATACGAGAATAAGTAGTATGCCAAATCCGTTGCTTGTCATCAATTTATATTGGTCAAGGATGAGAATAACATAATTCTTATTCTTGTTTCACCCAAATGATTAATTCCTTATTCCGGAGGTTCATCAAAATCCTTGATTTCATTTGTTCATCTTTCTTTCCGGAGTTCCAAGTTTTTTCTTGGTTGTATCATCGCGAAGCTCCATTTAAATCATTGCAAGGATTCACCTTGTGTTTGCAACTTCTCTTTCTTTTTATCATCCTTTTATTAGCGGAGTTCTTCATGGAGGCTCTGCATGATGGTTCGTCAAGGATTTAATTCCTTCTCGAAGTGTTCATCGAGATTCTTTTCAGAGGAGTTCAAGTATTCTTCATCTTGCATTCCGAAGTGCAATTCTTTCTACCTTAACTTTTGAGATGGTGTTATGTCACTCTTGACAATTTCCCTTCGTGTTTCATGATTCACAAGTTGTCCGGAATGACATATGTTAAACCCATCATTTTCAATTCATTCATGAGATCCTTTGCAACCCATCAATCTCTTCATTGGAATTATCTTGGGTTATATTTCACCTAAAGCTTTCCCTAAGGATTGTTGCTATATATGGTGCTTATAAATGACCCAAGTTCTTCATTTATCCTCCCAATGAAATAAGCTTCTCATCTTCTTGTTGATATCAATCCAATCTTTTGTTTCCATAGTGGCAGAATTTCACCTCAATTTTGAGAAGTTTTCCATAAGCCAACTACAAGTTTATTCGTTTCTTTGTTGGTTTACCAACAACTCCGATATAACCTTCTTAGAAGGGTGCTCTCCAAGTTCTATTGTGGCAGAAGTTGGCATTTTCTTCTCCATTCTTTCATTCCAATGATCTATCTTCTATTATCTCTACCGGAGGCATTGTGATGTCGCTCTCTTCACTCATCATCTTGAAGTATGAGGATCGTGTTCTTTTCATGCTTATCATTTAACCAGAGTGTTGTGTCCTCTGCTCAAGCTCTTTTCATCTTATCATGTATTTCATCTCTTTTCACCCGGAGTGCTGTCCGAATTTGTTCTTCCTTGTTCCTCTTTTCTAATGGAGTGTTTTCAACTTCGCTCATCTCCGTTGTATTCTTTTCTCAAATGGTTTAACCTATCAAGGTTCTTTGGTTTCACTCATTTGTCAAAGAAGAAACTTTGTTTTACCTCTTCTCTCCCTCTTCCGTTCTCTCTAGTGCCATCCTAGATCTCGGGACGAGATCCTCTTCTAGTGGTGGAGTGGTGTAATGCCCCGGATGCAACTTTCCATATTTGTAACTCTGACTCTTTCCACTTCCGGAGATGTATTTTGATATTCCCTTCGTGGTCGGGTTTTATCTTCTTTTTGCATTTTGTTCATGTCATGCATTTCATATCATGTCATCATGCCCCTCGCATTTTCATTCGTGTTCGTCTCACGCATCCGAGCATTTTCCCCATTGTCCGTTTCGCAATCCGACACTTCCACATGCACCGGCGCACCCCTCTTGTCTCTTTTCATGAGAGGGTGTTAAACGTTATCGGAATGGACCAAGATTTGCCAAGTGGCCTTGGTACACCACGGGTGGACCGCCTGTCAAATTTCGTTTCATTTGGAGGCCGTTTGATGCTCCAACGGTTAACTGGGTAACCGAAAAGGCTTCTTGTGTGTTGCAGCCCAACACCCCTTCAAAACGGCCCAATAACCCATATAAACCATCTCCATGTCCTCCGTCATCGGATCACGATCGTGTGGGCGAAAACCGCACCTCATTGGACACTCCTAACTCCATCTACCTATATATATGTGCTCCTCCCCGAAAATTTCGCGGTCTAACCCTAGCCAACTCCCTCCTCGCGTCGCCGGACACGTCCATCCCGCATTGGACGCGTCCACCGCCGCCGCCACGTCGCTCCGGTCAAAGAGAGGCTGCCACGTCACCCCGCCGCCGCTCTCCTCCAACCGCACGCCACCACCAGTCCCTGTCTCTCCTCCTACCACGCAGCGGCTTGCCGCAGCCCATAGCCGGCCCGTCCCAGCACGCCGCCGGGCCAGCGCGCCCGCCCTCGCACCACCTCGCACCGCATGGCACCCGATGCGTCGCCGCCCCGCCGCCCGCATCCGCCTCGCTGGCGCGCGCCACCGCGTCGCCGCCGTCCTTCCTGCGCCGCCGCCCTGCTCGCGCACCACCACTGGTGCCGCTCCGCCGCACGCATCTCGCCGCCCAGCGCCGCCCGCCAGGGCTTCAGCCTCGCCTCCCCGGCTGCCGACTGTCGCCGGATCTGGCTGGGGACGAGGCCCCAGTGCCGGATCCGCCCGTCCCCACACTGGTCATCGCTTCCATCGCCGCCCCACACCCCGAGGTTCGTTGCCGGTGTCGATCTTTACGGCAACAACCCTGAACGATTGCATCCGTGAACCAAACGCCGCGTCCGCGCCCCGGATCTCTCCGTCCCGGATATCCTCGTCCCGTTGACTTTTTGGAGGGTAAAAATTTCCACCAAGTCCCCGAATCTGCATTATTTTTATGCCTCCTTCCACATGTCTTATCTCGGTGACCGTAGCTCCAAATCTTGCATATGGTATATCAAATTGTTCACCTCGTTGAGCTCTTCACGTTAGAAGCATTTCCATGCATTTTGCTGTCTATTATGATGCCATTTTTATTAATGCAAGAGTGCTATAAAATGTTAACTGTTGGTACTTATCAGATCATTGTGATTTCTCATTTTTGTTACATTTGATGTGAGCATCCTTTGAGCATGAGGTCTACATGTGTCTTGAACTACTTAATGCCATCTTTACAGGGGTGTTTGTCTTGTATTTTTGTGATCTTTGTGGTGACTAGCACAAGCATGCAAACTAGGCTCTGTGATGTTGTTGTTTTCAGGGACTTAGGATTTTGCAAAGTCTTTTCCTGCTGTTATTTTGATACCATGTAAACTTGATGCTAGAGTGATATCCATGCTTGTTTTGAGATACTTCAGTAAGGATGTTTTGAACATGTGGTTATGTTGTATCCATCAATTCCCCTGTTTGCTTTTAAGGAGTGCTCTAGCATGTCTTTTTCTTGCTCTACTTTTGCCATTAAATGTTCCTGGCAGAATGTTAACATGTTAATCAATATTGCCATGGTTGTTGCTAGTGATCCATGCATCCTATGAACTTTCTATTGCCATGGTTAGCTTCATGAACATGTCATCTTGCTGTTGGTATGCTTGTTTTGTCATGCAATGCTTTGTGGTGAGTGGCATGAGCTCGCAAAGTTGCCTTCATAATTTTGTTTATGCCATGCTCTATTTTCCTGCTAAGTCTGGAACTGTTAATAAATCTTGCTATGTTTACATGGTTGCGATCATATATTATGTGCCTTTTTGGCTCATGATCAGTGAGGGACTTTTGTTCTACGCTTTTAGTAGATTCATGTCGTGCGTTGGTTGGCTATGATATGTTCCTGTAGCATGAAGTTTGCTTGCTCTAAACATTGCTTCCTGATGTTGTTTTTGACATGTTAGTAATTTCACTAAGTTTGTGACGCTGATATCTTTTGCACTTTTGCCATGCTTGTTTGAACCTATTCTATTGAGATTTAGCCGTACCTTAGTGTTCATGTTTTGTCAAGCATCTCTTGTACATCACTGCCATATGCCTTGTTGATATGTTGGAGTGCAGTAGCTCAGTTTCTTGTTGCATTCTAAGTGGCATCATGCTATTAATCGCAGTTTTGTGTCATTCTTGTTTTGATTGCCATTTGCAAACCGTGCAACCGTTTTCGACGGCACAATTGGTTTGCCAAGTTGATGCCTGGTTCAATCTTTTCCTTCCGGAGCACGCATATGCATTGCATATCATGTCTTGCATGTCATGCCATGTTTTGCATCATGTTGCTTGTACATTGCACCGTGATTGATTGTTGTTCCATTGCTTGTGTTCTTGCTTTGGGTAGAGTCGGAAGACGAGTACATGACCGAGGAACCTGTTGAGTACGCTTACGAGGATCAAGCTTTCGACAACTCTGAGAACTTTGCAGGCAAGATGACCATACCCTCGAAATCACTTCTATCTTTGCTTTGCTAGTTGTTCGCTCTATTGCTATGTCGCGCCACGTACCACTTGCTATATCATGCCTCCCATATTGCCATGTCAAGCCTCTAACCCACCTTCCTAGCAAACTGTTGTTTGGCTATGTTACCGCTTTTGCTCAGCCCCTCTTTTAGCGTTGCTAGTTGCAGGTGAAGATGAAGTATGTTCCATGTTGGAACATGGATTTCTTGGGATATCATTATTATATCTTATTTACTTTAATGCATCTATGTACTTAGTAAAGAGTGGAAAGCTCGACCTTATGCCTGGTGTTTTTTTCCACTCTTCCCCCCCTAGTTTCCGTCATACCGGTGTTATGTTCCTTGATTTTGCAATCCTTACGCGGTTGTGTGTTATGGGAACCCCTTGATAGTTTGCTTTGAATAAAACTCCTCCAGCAAGGCCCAACCTTGGTTTTACATTTGCCTAACAACCTATCACCTTCCCTTGGGTTCTGCAGACCCGAGGGTCATCTTTATTTTAACCCTCCCGGGCCAGTGCTTCACTAAGTGTTGGTCCAAACTAGAGCCCCTTGCAGTGCCACCTTGGGGAAACTTGTGGGTTGGTTTTAGTTTTACGGATTGCTCATCCGGTGTTGCCCTGAGAACGAGATATGTGCAACTCCTATCGGGAATGTTGGCACATCGGGCCGTTTTGGTGGTCTTGTTTTACCATTGTCGAAATGTCTTGTAACCGGGATTCCGAGACTGATCGGGTCTTCCTGGGAGAAGGAATATCCTTTGTTGACCGTGAGAGCTTGTGATGGGCTAAGTTGGGACACCCCTGCAGGGTATAAACTTTTGAGAGCCATGCCCGCGGTTATGTGGCAGATGGGAATTTGTTAATATCCGGTTGTAGAAAACTTGACACTTAACTTAATTAAAATGAATCAACCGCGTGTGTAGCTGTGATGGCCTCTTTTCGGCGGAGTCCAGGAAGAGAACACGGTCTCGTATGCTTGGACGTAAGTAGCTTCAGGATCACTTGTTGATCACTTATAGCTTCTCGATCGTGCGTTTCTTCTCTTCTCGCTCTTATCAGAGCCATCCCCAACTTAGGAGCCCCCTGCTTGATTGCATCGCTGATGTTGTTGAGTCTAGAACCAAATATTTTGAGTCTTAGGATTATATTTATTGGAGAGTAGGATTCTTTTAACTCCTCAGTCCCTTCATCGCTCTGGTGAGGCGTCCTGACGTAGAAGTTTTTGACTCTCCTCTCCTCAAATTTCACGAAAAAAATTTAGGATCACGCGGGTATCCTGGAATCGTTCCGATAGTCTTGTGACAAGAACATTGTTCTTGGTGCCTCCTGACATTTAGGGGTTGCTGCAGTGTCCCAAGGAGTTGAGCTTCGAGGTGTTGTCGTCACAATTTTATCGTTGTAGTTCTGGAATACCTAATTTCGCCGGGCATGAGGGAAGGCCTATACAAAGGGGTGGCTGCCGGGCAGAGCCCGAGAGCCGCACCTTATGGGTAGAACTTGCGGAGATGCTCAATATTCCATGAGTTTTGCAACTGAGTGCCATCGCCAGTCTCCGAACGGACTGCGCTAGGTCTGGTGACTCGTACTACCCGAAAAGGGCCTTCCCACTTCGGTGACTAATTGTGTGTACCCTTGGCGGATTGAACAAGCCTAGGGACAAGGTCACCTTCCTCAAAACACCGGGCATGAACCCTGCGGCTATGATAGCAACGCAGGGCTTGCTGGTAGCGTGGAGCACGCGTAGCAGCCCGGAGACGGTTCTCCTCGAGTAGCACAACTTTGTCATGTCGGTGCTGATCTTGCGCTACTTCATTGTTGGCAAGCACTCGAGGCGACTCATAAATGAGTTCCATGGGGATAACTGCTTCTTCCCTGTAGACCTGGGAGAAGGGAGTTTGCCCGGTAGCCCGGTTTGGTATCATTCTGAGGGACCAAAGGACTACCGGCAGCTCCTCGATCCACCGCCTATTGTGCTTCCGCAACGTATCAAAAGTTCTCGTCTTGAGTCCACGTAGCACTTTAGCGTTCGCTCTCTCAGCTTGTCCATTGCTTTGGGGGGTGCCACAGAGGCGAATGAGATCTTGCATCTGAGGGCATGAACATACTGGATGAAGGCGTGGCTCGTGAACTGGGTGCCATTGTCGGTGATGATCCTTGCCGGAACTCCAAAACAACACACCAATTCTTTCGAGAACTTGATAGCTGACTGAGCAAACACCTTTCTCACGGCAGTCACTTCCGTCCACTTTGTAAACTTGTCGATGTCAACGAACAAGAATTCAAATCCCTCGATTGCTCGGGGGAAAGAACCGAGGATATCGAGTCCCCAGACTAAAAATGGCCATGATAGAGGGATTGTTTGAAGAGCTTGGGCAGGCAGGTGTGTTTTCTTGGAATGGAACTGACAGGCTTCACATGTCGTGACTAGCTCGACCGCATCTTGGAGGGCTGTGGGCCAATAGAATCCTTGCCGGAATACTTTACCAACTAATGCCATTGATCCAATGTGGGAGCCGCACATTCCTCTATGAATCTCAGCCAGCAGTTCATTTCCTTCTTCCTGGTAGACACACTTCAATGTCACACCATTGGGCCTTCTTCTGTATATAGTGTCACCGACAAACTGATACATGTTGGCCCTCCGGGCTACTTTTTCAGCTTTGTCTTGGTCGCCCGAAAGCTCTCCGGTTTGGAGAAAGCGAACAATGTGCCTTGCTCAAGTGGGAGCCAGGGGCTCGGCAACAAGGACTAGCGGCACCTCCTTTCCTGTGGGAGCACCAACTTCGTTCGCGGGGTTCACGGACCCGGTTGGACGGGATGGTCCGGCAGGCTATGAGGAGTTGTTTCCGGCAGGGTCTTTGCCGGGAGCGGACGATTCTACTGGGAGAGGCTTACCCTAGTCCAGCTTTCTCCTCTTCCAATCCATTGTTGCTGGGGATACGGTGGGCTGAGTGTGATGGAGAACAAAAGTTCCTGGTTCCACAAGAAGCTTTTGCGCAGCACACTTTGACAGATGATCAACTATGATGTTTTCCGCACGGGGTGAAGGAAATATGCCCTAGAGGCAATAATAAAGTTATTATTTATTTCCTTATATCATGATAAATGTTTATTATTCATGCTAGAATTGTATTAACCAGAAACTTAGTACATGTGTGAATACATAGACAAACAGAGTGTCACTAGTATGCCTCTACTTGACTAGCTCGTTGAATCAAAGATGGTTAAGTTTACTAGCCATAGACATGAGTTGTCATTTGATTAACGGGGTCACATCATTAGAGAATGATGTGATTAACTTGACCCATTCCGCTAGCTTGGCATGATGATTGTTTAGTTTGTTGCTACTACTTTGTTCATGACTTATACATGTTCCTCTCACTATGAGAACATGCAACTCCCGAATACCGGAGGAACACTTTGAGTGCTACCAAACATCACAATGTAACTGGGTGATTATAAAGGTGCTCTACAGGTGTCTCCGATGGTACTTGTTGAGTTGGCATAGATCGAGATTAGGATTTGTCACTCCGATTGTCGGAGAGGTATCTCTAGGACCTCTCGGTAATGCACATCACTGTAAGCCTTGCAAGCAATGTGACTAATGAGTTAGTTGCGGGATGATGCATTAGGGAATGAGTAAATAGACTTGCCGGTAACGAGATTGAACTAGGTATTGAGATACCGACGATCGAATCTCGGGCAAGTAACATACCGATGACAAAGGGAACAACGTATGTTGTTATGCGGTTTGACCGATAAAGATCTTCATAGAATATGTAGGAGCCAATATGAGCATCCAGGTTCCACTATTGGTTATTGACCGGAGATGTGTCTCGGTTATGTCTACATAGTTCTCGAACCCGCAGGGTCCGCACGCTTAATGTTCGGTGATGATCGGTATTACGAGTTTATGTGTTTTGATGTACCGAAGGTTGTTCGGAGTCCCTGATGAGATCAGGGACATGACGAGGAGTCTTGAAATGCTCGAGACGTAATGATCGATAAATTGGAAGGCTATATTCGGACATCGGAAAGGTTCTGAGTGGTTCGGGTATTTATGGGAGTACTAGAGAGTTACGGGATTCGCCGGGGAGTATATGGGCCTTATTGGGCTTTAGGGGAAAGAGAGAGGGGAGGCTACATGCCCCCCAAGGCCTAGTCCGAATTGAACTAGGGGGAGGGGCGGTGCCCCCTCCTTCCTTCTCTTCTCTTTTCCCTTTCCTTCTCTCCTACTCCTACTACATGGAAGGGGGGGGGGAATCCTACTCCTGGTGGGAGTAGGACTCCTCAGGGCGCGCCATAGTAGAGGGCCGGCCCTCCCCCTCCTCCACTCATTTATATACGGGGGAAGGGGGCACCCCATGGACACACAAGTTGATCATTGATCTTTAAGCTGTGTGCGGTTCCCCCCTCCACCATAACCCACCTCGGTCATATCGTAGCGGTGCTTAGACGAAGCCCTGCGTCCGTAGCTTCATCAACATTGTCATCACGCCCTCGTGTTGATGGAACTCTCCCTTGAATCTCTACTGGATCGTGAGTTCGTGGGACGTCACCGAGCTGAACGTGTGCAGATCGCGGAGGTGCCGTACGTTCGGTACTAGGATCGGTCGATCGTGAAGACGTATGACTACATCAACCGCGTTGTCATAACGCTCCCACTTACGGTCTACGTGGGTACGTAGACAATACTCTCCCTCTTGTTGCTATGCATCACCAGGATCTTGCGTGTGCGTAGGAAATTTTTTAAATTACTGCGTTCCCCAACAGTGGCATCCAAGCCAAGTTTATGCGTAGATGTCATATGCTTGAGTAGAACACAAAGGAGTTGTGGGCGTGGGTATATACATATTGCTTGCCGTCACTAGTTGATTCTTAGTTCAGCGGCATTGTTGGATGAATCGGCCCGGACCGACATTGTGCGTACGCTTACGCGAGACTGGTTCTACCGACGTGCTTCGCACATAGGTGGCTAGTGGGTGTCTGTTTCTCCAGATTTAGTTGATTCGGATTAAATGAATAGGGTTCTTTCTGAAGATCAAAAAGCAATCACTATACCGCGTTGTGGTTTTTGATGCGTAGGTAAGAACGGTTCTTGCTCAGCCCGTAGTAGCCCCGTAAAACTTGCAACAACATAGTCGAGGACGTCTAACTTGTTTTTGCAGGGCATGTTGTTATGTGATATGGTCAAGACGTGATGAGATATAAATTGTTGTATGAGATGATCATGTTTTGTTAAAGTTGTCAGCAACTAGCAGAAGCCTTATGGTTGTCTCTTTATTGCATAAGATGCAAGCGCCATACAATTGCTTTACATTATCGCTATGCGATAGCAATAGTTGCAAAAGCAATAGTTGGTGAGACGACCATGTGACGACACATTGATAAGGATCAAGATGATGGAGATCATGGTGTGAAGCCGGTGACAATGGTGATCATGACGATGCTTTGGAGATGGAGATCAAAGGCACAAGATGATGATGGCCATATCATATCACTTATATTTGATTGCATGTGATGTTTATCCTATATGCATCTTATTTGCTTAGACCGACGGTAGCATTATAAGATGATCTCTCACTAAATTTCAAGGTATAAGTGTTCTCCCTGAGTATGCACCATTGCGAAAGTTTGTCGTGCCAAGACACCACATGATGTTCGGGTGTGATAACCTCTACGTTCACATACAACGGGTGCAAGCCAGTTTTGCACACGCAGAATACTCGGGTTAAGCTTGACGAGCCTAGCATATGCAGATATGGCCTCGGAACACGGGGGACCGAAAGGTCGAGCGTGAATCATATAGTAGATATGATCAACATAGTGATGATCACCATTGAAAACTACTCCATCTCACGCGATGATCGGACATGGTTTAGTTGATATGGATCACGTGATCACTTACATGATTAGAGGGATGTCTATCTAAGTGGGAGTTCTTAAGTAATATGATTAATTGAACTTTAATTTATCATGAACTTAGTCCTGATAGTATTTGCATAACTATGTTGTAGATTAATAGCTCGCGATGTAGCTCCACGTTTATTTTTGATATGTTCCTAGAGAAAAACTATGTTGAAAGATGATAGTAGCAATGATGCGGATTGGATCTGTGATCTGAGAATTATCCTTGTTGCTGCACAGAAGAATTTTGTCCTTGATGCACCGCTAGGTGTCATAACTATTGCAGGAGCAAATGCAGATGTTATGAACGTTTGACAAAGCTCGGTATGATGACTACTTAATAGTTTAGTGCACCATGCTTTATGGCTTAGAACCGAGACTTCAAAAAAGTTTTGAACGCCATGGAGCATATAAGATGTTCCAAGAGTTGAAATTGGTATCTCATACTCATGCTCGTGTCAAGAGGTATGAGACCTCTGACAGTACTTTTCCTACAAGATGGAGTAGTATAGCTCAATGAGTGAGCATGTGCTCAGAATGTCTCAGTACTACAATCACTTAAATCAAATGAGAGTTAATCTTTTAGATAAGATATTGATTGAGAGAGTTCTCTAGTCACTATCACCAAGTTACTGGAACTTCGTGATGAACTATAAAGGGATAACAGAAATGATTCCCAAGCTCTTCGTGATGCTGAAATCGACGAAGGTAGAAATGAAGAAAAGAATCAAGTGCTGATGGTTGACAAGACCACTAGTTTCAACAAAAAAGCAAAGGGAAGAAGGGGAACTTCAAGAAGAACGGGAAGCAAGTTGCTGCTCAAGTGAAGAAGCCCAAGTCTAGACCTAAGCCTGAGACTAAGTGCTTCTACTACAAAGGGACTGGTCACTGGAAGCAGAACTGCCCCAAGTATTTGGCGGATAAGAAGGATGGCAAAGTTAACAAAGGTATATTTGATATACATGTTATTGATGTCTACTTTACTAGTGTTTATAGCAACCCCTCAGTATTTGATACTAGTTCAGTTGCTGAGATTAGTAACTCGAAACGGGAGTTCAGAATGAACAGAGACTAGTTAAGGGTGAGGTGACGATGTGTGTTGGAAGTGGTTCCAAGATTGATATGATCATCATCGCACACTCCCTATAATTTCAGGATTAGTGTTGAACCTAAATAAATGTTATTTGGTGTTTGCATTAAGCATGAATATGATTTGATCATGTTTATTGCAATACGGTTATTCATTTAAAGTCAGAGAATAATTGTTGTTCTGTTTACATGAATAAAACCTTCAATAGTCATACACCCAAGGTGAATGGTTTATTGATTCTCGATCGTAGTGATACACATATTCAAAATATTGAAGCCCAAAGATGAAAACTTAATAATGATACTGCAACTTATTTGTGGCACTACCATTTAGGTCATATTGGTGTAAAGCGCATGAAGAAAGTCCATGCTGATGGGCTTTTGGAATCACTTGATTATGAATGAGTTGATGCTTGTGAACCATGCCTCATGGGCAAGATCACTAAGACTCTGTTATAAGGAACAATGGAGCGAGCAACAGACTTGTTGTAAATAATACATACTGATGTATGCACTCCGATGAGTGTTGAGACTCGCGGCAGGTATCGTTATTTTATGACCTTCACAGATGATTTGAGTAAGATATGGGTATATCTTCTTGATGAAACATAAATCTGAAACATTTGAAAAGTTCAAATAATTTCAGAGTGAAATGGAAAATCATCGTAACAAGAAAATAAAGGTTCTATGATTTGATAATGGAGGAGAATATTTGAGTTACGAGTTTGGTCTTCATTAGAAACAATGCGGAATAGTTTCGCAACTCACGCCACCTGGAACACCACAGCGTAATGGTGTGTCCGAACATCGTAACCACACTTTGACAGATGATCAGCTATGCTGTTTTCCGCACGGGGTGAAGGAAATATGCCCTAGAGGCAATAATAAAGTTATTATTTATTTCCTTATATCATGATAAATGTTTATTATTCATGCTAGAATTGTATTAACCGGAAACTTAGTACATGTGTGAATACAAAGACAAACAGAGTGTCACTAGCATGCCTCTACTTGACTAGCTCGTTGAATCAAAGATGGTTAAGTTTACTAGCCATAGACATGAGTTGTCATTTGATTAACGGGGTCACATCATTAGAGAATGATGTGATTAACTTGACCCATTCCGCTAGCTTGGCATGATGATTGTTTAGTTTATTGCTACTACTTTGTTCATGACTTATACATGTTCCTCTCACTATGAGAACATGCAACTCCCGAATACCGTAGGAACACTTTGAGTGCTACCAAACGTCACAACGTAACTGGGTGATTATAAAGGTGCTCTACAGGTGTCTCCGATGGTACTTGTTGAGTTGGCATAGATCGAGATTAGGATTTGTCACTCCGATTGTTGGAGAGGTATCTCTAGGACCTCTCGGTAATGCACATCACTGTAAGCCTTGCAAGCAATGTGACTAATGAGTTAGTTGCGGGATGATGCATTATGGAACAAGTAAAGAGACTTGCCAGTAACGAGATTGAACTAGGTATTGAGATACCGACGATCGAATCTCGGGAAAGTAACATACCAATGACAAAGGGAACAACGTATGTTGTTGTGCGGTTTGACCGATAAAGATCTTCGTAGAATATGTAGGAGCCAATATGAGCATCCAGGTTCCGCTATTGGTTATTGACCGTAGATGTGTCTCGGTCATGTCTACATAGTTCTCGAACCCGTAGGGTCCGCACGCTTAACGTTCGGTGGCGAGCGGTATTATGAGTTTATGTGTTTTGATATATCGAAGGTTGTTCGGAGTCTCGGATGAGATCAGGGACATGACGAGGAGTCTCGAAATTCTCGAGACATAAAGATCAATATATTGGAAGGCTATATTCGGACATCGGAAAGGTTCTGAGTGGTTCGGGTATTTATCGGAGTACCGGAGAGTTACCGGAATTCGCCGGGGAGTATAGTGGCCTTATTGGGCTTTAGGGGAAAGAGATAGGGGAGGTTGCGCCCTCCCAAGGCCTAGTCCGAATTGGACTAGGGGAGGGGCGGCGCCCCCTCCTTCCTTCTCTTCTCTTTTCCCATTCCTTCTCTCCTACTCCTACTACATGGAAGGGGGGAATCCTACTCCCAGTGGGAGTAGGACTCCCCAGGGCGCGCCATAGTAGAGGGCCGGCCCTCCCCCTTCTCCACTCGTTTATATACAGGGGAAGGGGGCACCCCATGGACACATAAGTTGATCATTGATCTTTTAGCCATGTGCGGTGCCCCCTCCACCATAATCCACCTCGGTCATATCGTAGCGGTGCTTAGGCGAAGCCCTGTGTCGGTAGCTTCATCAACACTGTCATCACGCCATCGTGCTGAAGGAACTCTCCCTTGAAGCTCTACTGGATCGTGAGTTCATGGTACGTCACCGAGCTGAATGTGTGCAGATCGCGGAGGTGTCGTACGTTCGGTACTAGGATCGGTCGATCATGAAGACGTACGACTACATCAACCGCGTTGTCATAACGCTTCCGCTTATGGTCTACGAGGGTACGTAGACAATACTCTTCCCTCTCGTTGCTATGCATCACCATGATCTTGCGTGTGCCTAGGAAATTTTTGAAATTACTGCGTTCCCCAACATGGGGTATGTGCTCTATTTTCAATCCATCAAAGCGCTCCTCCAATCGCCTCACTTCCTCGACGTATGCTTCCATCAATGGACTTTGATAATCCTTGTTGACTTGTCTCACCACAAGCTGTGAATCTCCTCGAATGATCAGCTTCTTAATTCCCAATTCGGCTGCAATCCTAAGCCCAGCAAGCAACCCTTCATACTCTGCTTTATTGTTGATTGCTTCTTCCTGGGCAAAATGCATTTGCACGATGTACTTCAAGTGCTCCCCGGAGGGGGCGACAAGAAGCACGCCAGCTCCTGCACCTTGCAGGTTAAAGGCACCATCAAAATACATAATCTATTCTTGGGGCGATTCCTTGCCGGGGATAACCGTCTCTGTCACCTCCTCATCAGGGGTTGGCGTCCATTCTGCAATAAACTCTGCCAATGCCCTGCTCCGAATAGTTGATGTGCTCTCAAACTTCAAACCAATGCCAGATAACTCCAAAGCCCACTCCACTATCCTGCTAGTAGCCTCATGGTTTCGGAGTATCCTTTGCAATTGAAAGCGAGTAAAAACTGTGATCTCATTGGCTTGGAAGTACTGGCTAAGTTTCCTTGAGGCCATGACGAGACCAAAGATCAACTTCTGCACGCGAGAGTACCTCGATCTAGCCCCCTGTAACAGGGAGCTGATGGAGTACACTTGGCGCTGCACCACTTTCTTCCTTGCCGCGTCCTTGGGGTTGCTCTCGTTGTTGTGCTTATTGTTGTCCCGAGCCTTCTCTAATCCAACAGTCTCTTCTCACTTTCTGCCTCATCGACTTCCCGTTGCGCTACTAGGGCCGCACTGACCACTTGGTTGGTTGCCGCCAAGTATAGCAACAATGGCTCCTGGGGTTTGGGAGCCACCAAGGTAGGCATAGAGGACAAATAAGCTTTCAACTCTTGCAAAGCTGCATCTACTTCTGGGGTCCAGTTCATAGGGCCGGCCTTCTTCAAATTTTTGAAGAACGGTAGGGCGCGCTCGGCAGACTTGGAAATGAATCTACTTAGTGCGACAACACATCCTATCAGGCGCCTCACATACTTAACTGTCTGTGGCGCATGGATCTGCTCGATGGCTTTGATCTTGTCAGGGTTGGCTTGAATCCTGCAATGGGATACAAAGAAACCAAGCATCTTGCCAGAGGGAACACCAAATACACACTTCTCCGGGTTGAGCTTCAGATTGATCTTGCATAGATTATCAAATGTCTCTTCCAAATCCTGAATAAGGGTGGCCTTATCCTTGGTCTTGACCACAATATCATCCATATTTTCTCTGCAAATGTGGCTCAAAACCAATCTGGATTGCCCTTGCAAAAGTGGACCCAACACTCTTTAATCCAAATGGCATGCGGACAAAGCAGTACGTACCACAAGGAGTGATAAACGATGTCTTCTCTTCATCTTCCTTGGACATGAAGATTTGATGATACCCAGAGTATGCATCCAGAAAGGAGAGAAAATCATAGCCTGAAGTGGAATCCACAATCTGGTCGATGCGCGACAAGGGAAATGGGTCTTTCGGGCAAGCTTTGCTGAGATCTGTGAAATCTATGCAGAGTCTCCACTTCCCGTTAGCCTTGCGGACTACCACTGGATTTGCCAACCATGTGGGGTGCAGTACTCCTCTGACCAAACCACTTGCCTCAAGTTTCTTGCTCTCTGCTGCAATAAACTGCTGCCTCTCCAATGCCTGCTTCCGGACTTTCTGCTTGATAGGTCGGGCATGTGGGCACATAGCAAGGTGGTGCTCGATTACCTCCCTGGGAACAACAGGGATATCGGATGGTTGCCAGGCAAACACATCGATATTCGCTCACAGGAAGGCAATGAGCGCGCTTTCCTATTTGTCATCGAGGGTGGCGCTGATAGTGAAGGTACCATCAACACCAGCCAACCCTGTCGGGACCTTCTTCACTTGGGGTGCAACAACCTTGGATCTCTTGCTGTTGAACACTCTGGCACGTCATCAATGGGTGTCGTGCACTAGGTGGGGGCACGCTTCCCGGACTCTTTGCCGGAGTCTCTACAGTCTCTCTTCTTTCCTTCACTTTCCTTGGCGGGAGCCGCCGCTGCCTTTGCCGTGACTGCGTCCCGGTACATCTTGTCCACACAAAAAATTGCATCCTTCTCATCTGATGGGATAGTGATGACTCCCAGTGGCCTAGGCATCTTCAAGGTGTTGTAGGCATAGTGGGATGCCGCCATGAACATAGCCAAAGCCGAGCGTCCAAGAATCCCATTGGACGGCAGGGGGAGATCAACCACATCAAACACAATCCTCTCAGTTCGGTAGTTCAGTTCTCCCACGAACATCACCGACAATGTGATCTTTCCCTTAGTATGGCTCGTGCCGGGATTAACTCCTTGAAACGTGCCAGAAACCTCTAGCTCTTCTTATCCTATCTAAAGCTTATTGATGACTGCCGGAGAAATCAGATTCAACCCGGCCCCGCCGTCCACCAGCATATTTGTGACTTTGAGGTTACGGATTGTTGGAGAGACCAACAATGGCAAACATCCTACCGCAGTGGTATAGCCAGGATGGTCCTCTTCGTCGAAGATGATAGGCATGTGGGACCATTTGAGCGGCTTCCGGGCCTCTGGTGCTGGCTCCACAACATTGACTTCTCGCGCCCATCGCTTGAGCTGGCGGTGAGAAGTGTGTAGGGATGCACCTCCGTCAACGCACATGGCGTCCGTTGCTTTCTGAAACTCCTTCTCACTGGTCTCCTCTTCATCCCCTCCATCACTCTCATCATCACAAGTTTCCTTCTCTTGACCCCTGGCGGGCTTTCCTTGGTTCCAAAAGGGTTTGCCTGGGTGGTTTGCTTCACCACCTCGGCCCTTACCACCAGTAACATTCTGACCTTTTCCTTATCACGCTTCTCGTACTCTTCTTTCTGTTTCTTTACAAGCTCTTCAAATTGGTAACACTCTTGAAGGTCGTGGCCCTTGGTCCAATGAATCTTGCAGTACGTCCCATGACCCTTCCCAGCTTTCTCATCAGCAGCGGCTTCCGGGCAATCAGTGCACGCAGCAGATTCCTTGTCGGGGCCCTAAGATTTGGCCTTCTCGGCTCCTCATGGTGCCAGCAGCGGTAAGGTTGCGCCCACGCTGTTGCTGCGGAGTGACCACCTAGATGTGGTTTGGCGAAGGCGCTCGAGGGCCAGCGGCTCCATCGGGCACAATGGCTTGGTCAGCCTGTCCCGGGGGAGGTGCGCGCGCCTCGGCCGCACCCGTGATGTGGGCGGCCGGAGGGGGCGGTTCTCCCTAGTCTGAGCGTCATTGTTGTGGTTGTGCCCATCGGCGGGGGAGAGGGGCGCAGATGGAGTGACCGCCTCACCCATACCTTGGGGAGCATGGTCGTCGGGGTGTTGTTGATGCTGCTCTCCCCCGGCACCTCCAGCTCTAGCGTCGGCCATGGGGGAAGTGGTGATGGCGCCGCCTGCTCCGACAACTTCCCCAGTAGAGTCCGCATCCTCGCGTGCTCCCGCACCCCCCGCGGCGTTGGAAGCTGCGGGCGGCGGAGCCTTCGAGGTGGATGGATGAGCTAAGGGACCAAGCTTCTTCTTGGGCACCATGGTTGATGGCGTCGCCAAAGATGACGATGGTGATGAAGTCGACGTGTTGTGCACGCCTTTAGATTTGCGCAAGCGAGCCCCCTACTTGGCGCACCAGAGATGTCGCGGGAAACCACAGTGACCTATGGGACCAGGAGGTCCCTTGCTGGTTCGGCAGGGGGCGATGCGTTGCACAAAGAGTAGACCAGCATGGGACAACACGGCAGAGATCATGTGGGTGATTTACCCAGGTTCGGGCCACCGTGAGGCGTAAAACCCTACTCCTGGTTTCGTGGATTGATGGTGGAAAAGGTGGTGGTGAGCGTAGTAAACTTGCCCGTCAGGGGTCGCCTTGGGGTAGCATCGACTACGCGCGTATGGGGGTGTGAGTTATCCAACTTTCTAACCCTTTCTACGGTTGCCATGGGCCTCCTTTTATAGATCATGGGGTAACCATAGTGGCAAAGTAGTCATTACACATTGATAAGATAGAAAATAGTGCTATCATACCTAACTCTGTGGGCTGACAGGGTGCATTAAATGCACCGCTTAACATCACATCGTGGGTTGGCTGGCAAGGCTTGCCGGTCTATCTCGCCAGATCCGTGCCTGTTCTCTTGACACATCGCAAGATGGGTGTCATCTGTGGGTTTCTTCTGTAGGAAATGGCTGGAATGTGGCGAATGGTTGTCACTTAATCACTTTGTGGTTTGACAACACACTGATTGATGACGTGGGTCGTGGTGGAGTGGTTGGTGATGTGGTTTTGCCTCCGTGAGCCCCGGCAGGCCCTGCCAGGGCTCCTCGGTTGTCTACTTCTGGGGGTGGCCTCAACCCTTGCCGGGATCGCCTGCCTGACAAGTGATATAGGCAAGGGTGTCCCGATCTTTCGATGAGATGATAGCTATCGATTTGGTGGAGTCGACTTTGACGATCCGACTACAAACGTGCATGACGTTGCGCCTTAGCAATCGCTAAACTAACTTCGAGAGGTTATTGACCACACCGGAGCACGATCAACCTGACCACGAAGGTCTATTCCTCCAAGTAATCGAAGAACAAGCAAGAATATGATTAAGTAATCTAAATATTGCGAATATCATATGAAGTATTGATAAAAGTGGGGTTTCATAAGCAGTCTTGGTCTGGTCGTTAGACACAAACGAAGTACACGAAGTTGCAGCGATGGCTAAATTTTAATTAAATACCCAAGTCTAAATGATGCCTTAAGACCTATATTTATAGGGAAAAGAGAGGGGATTTTGTCCACCCTAGGAGAGGTGGGACTGAAACACCTCCTAAGTCGTTTCCCCTACAATATGGACTCTAAAAATAGATTACATGGGCCTGGCCCAAAATAAGGTGGCGCAACACCAATAATAAGCTATGGATGGAATTTATGAAAGGCCATCTTGTATATTTTGTCCACCTTCTTGTATGTCATCATGGTGGCTACAAAATCCGGAAATCTCCACTTGAACCTCCATTCTTGTTCTCTTCGCACGCACCTTCATCTTCTTGCTTGACCATGCTCCAATGTTCATCCTTCTTGTCCGTTCTAGGCCCTTCAATTGCAAACAACACAAATGTATCTAAGTTAGGTAGCATCATATTCTCATGAACACTAGAAACATTACCAAGAAACGAAAGTACCTGATAATTTAATTGGCATATGCGAGCTCTAGCAGTTGTTACAAGGGATATGGGTGTAACTGTGGTAGCCATGTCCTCATCCTCCTCCCCTTCTTGAAAACAAAGTTGTCCTCGGCGTTGCTTAGTCTGAAATGTGGCTAACAAAAGAGACAAGATGTACACACTGTATATGTATATGTCATCCATTTTTACTGATCTCAGTTGGGGAACATGTGGCACGATGATACAAGAGCACCCTTCAAAAGTCATGAAATATAAAGCCAATATATTATCACAAGAAGTCAAAGGCATGGAAATATTGCAACTCAGTTTGCACATATAAGTGAAGCTCGTATTCATATTAAAAGATTCACAATGCTTATCATTAAACCATCCCAACATTGATGAACCATCACCAAGATTAGAGGTCATGTCAAAATGATTAAACATTGGCACAATTATTTTCAAACGTATTTGATGCAAATATGATTTATTCCCTGATTCACATGATCATTTTGCATCAATAGTTAATTCAATGGGTTCACTCAAAATTGTTTGATCGCATGGCAAAGTCAAATCATCAACATAGTCCTCTCAAATAACTGGTGTGATCAAAGTAGTGGGTAGCTCATTGCATGGTGCATTTGAATTGACAAGGCATGCATCATACTCATGTGGAGGTGGAAGATCGGTACCTTTGTCATTACCTATTACGATCGACTCAGATGATGTAGGCACTCTCGGCGGAGGTGATGTAGTCCTCACAACAATGGATGTGGTTGTCATAGTATGCCTAGTAGTTGAAGGAACAACCGTATCAACTCTTGGAATGTGCACCGTGCACTTGTTCTCCTTGTGGGCAACACATTGTTTTGTTTCCTGTTCAGCTTTGCAAGCAAGACGAGATAAATGGTCCATAGGATAACATTCCTCATGAATTAGTATCTCTTGAATATCACGGTTTAGTCCTCCCCAAAATCTATCCATAAAATCACCTTCACTTTCCTCTAGCAAGGAGTGCGACAAGGTAGTTCATAAATCATCATAATATGTTGTTACAGTGTCACTACCTTGTTTTAAATGTTGTAGTTTTTAATCATTTCACGAGTATAATGAACATCCACAAATCTATCTCTCATGACAAGTTTTAAATCATCCCAAGTAGTAGGTATATAATCAGGGTGTAACCGACAATATTCACTCCACCAAACTAAAGCATAACCAGTGAAAGAACCAACCGCAACCTTAAATTTTTTACATTCATCCAAATTATGGGAAGCAAATATATTATTTATGTTGAACTCCCATTCAATATATAAAGCAGGTCTAAAACGGCCATTAAATTGTGTATAGAAACATTAACCTGATCATGTGCATTTGGATGTTTGTGCACCTCTCGTGACGGTTGTGGTATTTGCATAGGTGGTAGCACGTCTCCCGCGATCGACAAAGCCCATGAATTGACTCTGGATCCTGTCATGATTAATAGAAACAAGAAACAAAATCCAAAAATAATGTTCCTATAACAACTACAATGTGGTGGTAAAACGCTCACAGTAAAGCAAATTTCAATGTCTTACAAGTTCTTACCATGCACCAGGCGGTGATCGGCAACCAGTAGTGTCTGCAGCCCGTTTGGCTGTGGCTGGAGCGAGATGGCTGCTGCAACCAATCTTCATGGGCGGAGGCTGAGGTCACCCCTCGGGCTACGTCCTAACCCACGGGTGGCAACGATTGCCCGCGCCCGTAGCCTGAAGGGGAGGCACACCCTCCACTTCAAGTTCGATGGGGTGATGACGCACTTTGTGATGATCTTCGGGGAAGACAGCAGGCACCTAGGGCGCATCTTAGAAGGCGACGACAGCGGTGGGACCACCTTTCCAATGACGACGGCCAACGGGGAGGCGGCATCCTTGGGGGTGTTCTTGCCCTTGGCGATGGTCGCGACACCTCCAGCAGCGACGATGCCTCCCCTAGGCGGAGCCCGGGCGACGACGACTACAACGAGCCACCATGCCATCCTGCCCCGGTCAAGGACGAGGACTTCGAGTAGGCGCCATGTCGCTGGAGTCAGCGCCTCCTGAGCTGTGGCCCTCGGGAGGCCGTTTTCTTTTGTTTTATTTCCTGCATCAGAGTCATGAAGAGCCCTGCGAGGGCGTGTAAGGAACTGTGGTGCTTGCGCCTTTATCTTTAGCATTTCTAGCTCATGTTCTCAAATTGCATTTGCATCTGTCACTTGGACATGTGTTCCCTTTTTGTTATTATGGTAGCTTGGTGCTCTGCGTCGACATGACCCAGTCCCCAGGTAAGCTTCGATAATTGCTAGTACGCAAGGTCGCGATGTCGTGTGCAAAGCCAGGAGGTAAGCGACCCAAGGTCCGGTAAGAGCTCCTAAGACACGATGCTCATGAGGTCCCCTTTGGTGCGTGAGTGGCTCCAAAAAGATTAAAGAGGGGGATTCCTTTCCCGAGCGAGGTTGCGAGAGTCTAAGTAAGGCATTAGTGGTAAGGTTCATGTATGGCGTGAGTAGGATAACTTAGCTTGATGCGCTCGCGGCCCGTGGTGGGATCTTACATCGTGAGGGCGCACTTCTCTCAAGCTTTTGATCCTACGTGTGCTTCCTGCTCTGTAATTAACTAGCACAAGTCCCGCCAGGGGTGCGTGAAAATATTGACGCCCATTATATTTTGAAAAAACGCCTGCGCCACTAGGCCGCACCCCTCTCCCTGTATTCCCTTGTAAGGCTCACTGTCCCCTCTCTCTGCCCACCTATGCTCTACGTACTCAGGACCCAGCCCTCGAGCGGATCTTAGCCGCCACTGGTATGCCAGGTTGCGATGCCATGGACAAGGTCAGGGGGTGCGGGCTCGAGAGCCAGTAGGAGCTCCCGAGGCGCTATGCTCAAGAGCCCCCCGTTTAACATGCAAGCGGTTTGCGCGAAAAGGAATGCTTTCGTCTTGCGGGGGTTGTTAGGAAAGAGGGCTTTGGTCAATAGCCGAGGCAGGCAGACCGATTTACTTAGCCTTTGCAGGTCGAGCTGCCGCCCAGCCGAAGCCAAACCTCCTAAGGTGGTAGGGTTCGTCGAAGCTGCTCGAGGGCTTACCTCCTGAGATCTCTGCAAATTAGACATTTACGAAATACGAGAAGTGACGCGTGGTTGCTGATCTGCTCGTGACTATCCCGTGAGAAGACAAAGGCACTAAGGACCTGGTGAGGTGATGTGCACGGGGCCGACCTGTGAGCCGGAGTTCAGTCTCTTAGATTTATCAGCGCTGCTAGGACGGACCCGAGCACAGGCGCCGTGCCGGTAGCCCCCTCTCGTGGGAGGTTCAAGTGGAGAGGTGGCAACACGCGAAGCCCACAGTGGTGGCTCCAGGAGTTACATACCTCCAAGCGCAGGGTTAATAATCACAGTAGCTCATGAAAGCATGGCAGGTTCAGGCTACATGAATGAAATGACATGACCGTAGTGGCGGGCCCTGACAGCCTACGTATAATGCAGCCCGGGGGCGCCCTCAATCGAACAAACAAAAAGTCACCTGACACCGGTGTTGTAGGAGCGCAGAGGTATCTAAAGAAGCATGCCGTGTAGGTCACCCATCATGAGCTGAGCGGCTCCAGAGGCCTGGGGAGCTCATGAGCCCCTGGGGGCTCGTGTGGGTCTGGGGCCTCTTCAGACGCGATCACCAAACGCCTGGCTCGTGAGATGCCATAGCATGCGCCAAGCGCTAGTACGAGGCGCCCACGTTCAGCAGGTGGAACAACATGCATACGTAGTTGCAGGGGTAGCCCCGCTCCAGCTGACGGGCGACGGCCAGAAGAGGTCCTACGAAGCGGCCCTGTTAAGGCCCAAGATGTTGACGCAGACGCGCAGTCTGTCACGCATGCCAGGAGCGGCAGTTGCACCTGCAGGGGGTGCAGGGAGGCGCTCGCCATGCATGGCTTGCACCTCCTGAAGCTCCTCCATCTCCTTGGTGATGAACTCTCGTTCTCTGAGAGCCTTGCACCGTGCTCCTTGCTTGAGGGGGCGCGCATCGAGGCACACCTCCAAGTGGTGCCTGAGCACCTACCTCGTCATGCTGGTTAGGTCCGAGGCTCTCCTGATGGAAGCCACCGAGCCCATCCTAAGGGCGGCGCTGGGTGCGCCTTCCGATGCAGGAGGAAGTGGCGCCCCGATAGTAGGCACGGAGCCTGAGGCGCTGCCAGTAGGCTTCTCAGCCTTTGGACGGCTCTTGGGGAGGAGCTACTTCTTCGTGGGGGTGGCCTCGGGAGGCAGGATGCCACCCTTGTCATTAGAGTTCTTGGCCACTGCAGTACGGTAGGCATGCTCGAGGGAGCAGACTACATCCTTCTCATCGCATGCAACGGTGATGATGCCGCTACACCCTGGCATCTTAAGGATGTTGTAGCCATGATGAACGGACGCCATGAACTTGGGAAGGGCAAGGTACCCCAAGATGGTGTTGTACGGGAGGCCGATGTGGGCGACATCAAAATCAATGATCTCGGCGTGGTAGTTGTCGCGCTTGTCGAAGGTGACAGGAAGGCGCACTTGCCCCTGGGGGACGGTAGAGCCATCCGTCACTCTAGAGAACGGCCTAGTGGGCATGAGCTGATCATAGGGCACCTGAAGCCTCTTGAAGGTCTCAATGGAGAGCACATTGAGACCAGCACCGCCATCGATGAGGGTCTTGGTGACAGAGACGTTGCTGATGGTGGGCGTGCAGAGCATGGGAAGCACGCCAGCAGCGGCCGAACACTTGAGGTGATCCTTGGAGTCGAAGGTACTGGCATACTACGACCACCAGAGGGGATGTGCGACCTTGAGCCTCGGGAGGGCCGCCTTCACCTCATGTGAGAATTGCTTGAAGATGCGGTTTGAGGCAGGGGCCTGGGCACCACCGAGGATGCAAGCGATCACACGAGTCTCCTAGAAGGCCCCAGCCCTATCGTCATGATGGTTGTCGTTGTTCCTCCCTGGCAAGGGTTGCAGTTGTCCCAGCAGCCTCCACCACGCACTCCTCCACGGCCGAAGCCTCGGTCTCCTTGCTCAGGGCGGTGGCCCAGGCGCTCATCCCGGAGCGCCCTCAGCTCCTGGCAGTCAATGGTGTTGTGGGTGTGAAGATTGTGGAAGACACAGTACGGGATGTTATCCTTACCTGGCTCGTCGCGGTTGCGGCCGCGCTTCAACTCAGGCTCAGCTGCGAGAATGGTGGGGCCCTTGCGTTTCACCTGCTTGGCCTTCTTGTCTTCATAGTCAGTGTCAGAGTGCTTTAGGAGAGAGTGGTGACACTCTTCCGCCCTGGCGCATCTGTCTGCGATGTTGAACATCTCCAGTGCCATTGATAGGTCATTGTGGATAGCGAGTTCTTCACTCATCTTGATGTCGGTGACGCCCTCGGTCAACGCTGAGATAATGGCTTTGTTTGTGGCCTTCGAGATCTCGAGGCGAACGTTGGTGAAGCGCTGAATGTAGTTGCAAAGGGTCTCGCCCGGGTGCTACTTGACGCACCGCGGGTCGTTGACGGTGAGGGCGCGGTCGCTGGTGCCCTGGAAGTTGGCGATGAAACGCTCATGAATCTCATCGCAAGAGGAGATTGACCCCTCCGAGAGGTGCAGGAGCCAGGAGCGTGCACCATCATTGAGAGCCATGGGGATCCAGTTTGCCTTGACCTTGTCGTCGTTGTTCGCCGCCTTGATCCTCAGTGAGTACAGCTGGAGAAACTATGCAGGGTTAGGGGTGTCATTGTAGCGCGGGCGCAGGTCCGGCCTGAACTTGCCAAGCTAAAACGACGCGGCACAGCTCATGGGTGAAGGCACAACAGCCCGCCGTGCTCACGGGCATGGCTCGCGTGGGGGGGGGCATGGTGTTGGCGCCCGTGTGCCACAGCCTCTGGAGCCGCCCTATCTTGTTGCTGGCGTGGCGGAGCAGGGAGAACATGCACGTCGTATTGCGGATGCTACACCACCTGGCAGCTGGCCTCGTCCCGTGCCAGTGGCGGCACCCCACGAGGCCGGTCGCGCGGACACGCGTCGCGCCTGGACTAGACGTCGAAACTACACAGAGGAGGAGGGGGAGCAACATGAGCAACATCGCCCGCGCGGGAGGGCGGGGGATGAAGCGAGTGGGAGGGCGCCAGGGCCTCGCCGGTGGCATTGACGAGCTCGGTGATGCGACCTAGCCACATGTCATAACCTTTGATGGCGGGGCGGTAGCACAGCAGCTCGCGCGCCATGAGCAGCGCAGCCTTCGCGTTCGCCGGCCCGCTCTCACAACCCTAGAATAATGCTTGTAATTAGTGGCATTGCATCCATGCATCATCTTTAAATTTTGTTAAACTTGAAATGGGGATGTTCAAACCCTAGCACCAAATAGAATTCAACCCGGCTCAATTTGAAATCGTTTCAATGAACCCAAAATGCCATTCTGAAAAGTTCATCATTTTTTAATTGGTCCATAATCTCTGCCAAAAATGGTGCACATTTTTCTAGGTCACTCTGGATTTTTGAATTAAATCATTATGTATTTGAATTTGGGCATTTAACTACTATAATTATGGTAATTGCTCAAATAATTCTGGAACTAAAAGTGGGCTGTTGGAAATAATCCGAACAATGCCCACAAATATTTTCAGGATTTTTGAAAATGCTCTCGCATTTTTAATAAAGCCAAAACAACTGCAGAAATTAGAAAATGGAGAAACATAGTAAAACAGAGAGAGAAACTACCTGACTCACCTGGCGGCCCACCTGGCCGGCCCAACACTGTGCTGCCCCGTGCCAGTCATCCTGCTCCTCGTGCCAGAAGGACGAGCATGCGCGCGTGCCCGATAGTGCCACACCACCAAGGAGTTTGCCTGCGTCCCCAAGGCCAGCTCGACACTGCGGCCGAGCTCCTCGGTGCTGTCCTGATCTCTCAGACCTCTCATTCCTTCCCCTGCTCTCTTCCTCTCCCTCCATCGCCATGGCCGAGCGTCTCGCAGTGCGCCACCGACCACCACCGCGGCCACTGGCCACCCCATGCCCCGCCGACGTGCCAAGAAGCTCTGCCACGATGCCCTCTTCCTCCTCATCGAGATACACTTCTCCGGGAGCACTTCATCACCGTTCCGCCATCGTCTTCCTCCTCGGATCATCGGAGATCATCTCTGCCGTTCTGCCTGCACCGGACCTTCCCCGAGCTGCTGAGACCTCCGCCGGCCTCGCTGTTAGCTCCTCTGCCTCTTTCCCCCGCTCCCGTGCTCAGCTTCTCATTGTAGCCGTTGTTTGACCGAATCACACCACCGCCTGAGCTCCTCGCTGCCGTGGCCATGGTCACCCTAGCCTCCAACCGAGCTCACCCACGTGCCCGCCGTGCCTCGGAGGTGCCGTGGGAGCCAAGCACAAAACGCCACGGCCACCATAGCCTCGTTCCCGAGTGCGCCCGAACTCTGGCCGCCGCCTACGTCGCCGCCGCCGTCGTTTGGATCCTCCCCGGGGTGAGCTAAAGGCTCTGCTGGACGCGCACGAGCCCCAGCTACGCATAGGACCAAACCGCAGTCAATTTGGTCATCTGTGGGCAAACCCCAAGCCCCTCTGCCGTCTCGAGCTTCATCGGCGATGACCTGTGGGTCAACTCCGATGAGTTTGACCCCGGTTGACCGGGATTTGACCTCCCTAGGTCACTGACACGCGGGCCCGGCCCTGCTAATTAAACCAGGATAGTTTAGTTAGTAAATCACCGCGGGACCCACTTGTCAGTTTGACCTGGGCCGCTCCGTTGACCACTGACGTCAGCTTAATGTCATGCTGACGCAGTAAATCATTTACTGGATTTTGTTTAATTCTAAATAACCAGAAAAACTGAGAAAATGATTTGAACTTCAAAAATTCATACAAATTAAACCATAACACCAAATGAAATAAATTATATCTGAAAAATGATCAGAAAAATCCAATCTTTCCATATGTACCATTTTCATGCATGTTAGAACAACTTATGGCTGCTGTTTAAGACAAATCATATAAATGGCATATGAACATTAACATATGGAGTTTGAATTTGAATCTTGTGTTCAAACCAACTCCATTTAAATTGCTGCTAGTTGGAGTAGCTCAAATCACAGCATGTTGCCATGTCATGATCATGCATCATATTGTTACATTGCATTAATTGTGTTCTTTCTCTGTTGCCGGTGTTTGTCCCCTCTTAGTAGACATTGTTCCGATGATGTGTTCGATGACACCGATGAAGAGCTATACTATCGTCAGAAGTGCCAGGCAAGCAAAACCCACTTGTTCATTCTTATACAATCCCACTCTCTCGCTCCTGCTCTCTTTTACTGCATTAGGACAACAATGAATCAACTATTACATGCTGCGGTAGTTGAACCCCTTTCCTCGGCATGACCTGTCATTGCCACAGTAAAGAGATGAAACCCACTAGCATGATTAGGAGTTGTTTGAGCCCTGATGTGCCTACTCATTCATGCTTTTTTGTCATGCCTGCTACTGCTTAGAGTTGAGTCAGGTCTGATTCATCGGGGATGAATTGGAATGTGGTGAACGTGTCCTACTGCTGATAGCTAAGTGTGTGAACACAATTTGGTCAAGGTAGAGGTGAGAGGCCATGTGGGAGTACATGGTCGGTTGTCTCATTAAAGTCGTCCTCAGGAACTGAGTTCTGTGTTTATGATCCATGAACAGCTACTACCACACGTTGGGCACAGAAATATGACCCCGCTCAACTTATTAATCCCCCTGTCCTCTGTCTAGGAGTTGCAAGTAGTTTCTGGTGTTTGTAGTATGCTGGAGGCCGTGCGCAGTGCTGACCCGAGGGGTGGGCTGTGATGCGGTAGGCACATGGCACAGTGTACTGGGACGCCCGTTTGGTGCCTTGGAACCCTACCCACATCGTTCGGGGTCGTAGTGGAAACCTCGGTCGGACTCCCTGCGGATGGAACCTGAATAGGCGATAAACCTGGACTAGGGACTTGTGTGGTTAGTCAGGTCGTGGTCTACACCCACGTCTGCTTTCGCTTGAAGTCTGCCGAGCACATGTCGTGGGCATACGCTAAGTAGTGGAAACATGTGTGAAGAACTACACCCCTATAGGGTTATTAATGATCTATTGGAATAGCCGCGTCCGTGATAAAGGACTTCTGGGTTGCCTATACAGTTCATAGACAAGAGAAAGTGGATACTCTAAAATGCGCAAGATAAGTGTGAGTGCTATGGATGGCGTTTTCGTAGTGAGACGGGAGCGGATCCATAGTGGTGTATTGATTGGTGAATATGTGGACTCGTGTGCGCCACCTCAGAAGAGTTACTTGCGGTTGTAGTTCAGGATAGCCATTGAGTCAAAGTTGGCTTGCTGCAGTTAAACTCCACCACCCCTTTGTTGATACTGATGCATATGTAGCTAGTTCTCATGTAAGTCTTGTTGGGTACATTTGTACTCGCGTTTGCTTAATTTATGTTTTGCAGAGAGACTTCAGTCTCACTAGTAGTTCTGCATGGACTCCGACATTTAGCTTGTTACCTCAGCTACGATATTGCGCCCTCGGCTGGCTCTTGTAGATAGTCAAGCTTCTTAGCCTTTTTCATTTGTAGTTGTCTGTATTCATACAAGTTAAGCTTCCACATGTGCTTATTGTTTGTATGAATTGAATGCTAGGTCATCGGACCCATGTTTTTAATATCTGGCTCCTCGGAGCCTAATGAATAAATACTTAGAGTCATAGAGTTTTGTTGTGATGCCATCTTGTATTTGCACATATCGAGCATATTGTGTGTATGTTATTGAAATGCTTGGTATGTGTGGGATCCAACAACCTAGTTGTTTATTCTTGGTAGCCTCTCTTATGGGGAAATGTCTCCTAGTGCTTCCACTGAGCCATGGTAGCTTGCTACTACTCCAGAACACTTAGGCTCGCCATCATGTGTCCTTCTTCATTCTTGTGTCTGTCCCTTCGGGGAAATGTCACGCGTTGTTCCATGAAGTCCTTGTAACTTGCTACGACTTGGGTTCATACGTTGATGACCGACACGTTCGTTGTTGGGTCATGTATGCATGTCCCTGTAAGTTAGTGCCACTTTGGATTCATGACTAGTCATGTCGGCCCGGGTTCTCTGTCATATGGATGCTAGCGACATTATCATATACGTGAGCCAAAAGGCGCAAATGGTCCTGGGCCAGGTAAGGTGGCACCCGTGGGAATACCTTGCGTGAGGCCGCAAAGTGATATGATGTGTTACATGCTAGATCGGTGTGACTTAGGATCGGGGTCCTAACACCCGCGACACGCGTGGGTGGACAACACTATGGCGGGAGTGGGGGAAGGAGTGGCGGTGCGTCCATCACGCCGCACGGAGGGTTGCAACAAAGGATCCTACTGCTCATGAGCAGTAGGGATAGTTGTAGCATTAGCTACGGGTGGAGCGGAGCGGCGAGGAACATCGCTGCCCACAGGCGCCGTCTGGGCGATACGGCCAGCCCGGCGTTCTGCGTGAACTCAGCGTTCGTCAGCCATGGGAGCGATGAAGCAGAGGCAAAGTGCAGCCGGACATAGGATTTCGACATGCCCCTACTTGGCGCGCCAAATATCAGAATCAGGGCTCCGTGGACCCAACCAACGTTCGAACTCAGGGGCCTGTGCGAAGATCTAACCTAGCTGCTGCCTCTAGCTCATTGCTCTATGGCTTGGTCCCATGAGCTCACGCGAGTGGGGGAAGAGATGAACATAGAGATTTACCCAGGTTCGGGCCACCTTGTAGTGTAAAACCCTACTCCTACTTTGTGGTTGATTGGCCTCACGAAGGGTTTGAGGATGAACTAGTACAGTGTGCGAGCTGCCTCGGGAGAGCTCAATGGCCGAAGGATTCGATCCTCTCTATGGTCGAGACTAGCCTATACTTATACTAGGCCCGGTTCTCTTCCCTCATAGATTAGGCGAGAAGGAATACCACAGTGGCCAATTTTGAAGGGAGACAGTAGTACATATTATCCTGGCGAAAGGTGGTCTTCGCCTGCAAATTTTTTGGTTGTGATGAAGTGGTGGGCTCGACGATGACATTTGTCCTGGCGAGCTAGTGGTCTTGGTCTTGTTGCACCAGAATGGAAACCTTTGGGGGATCCCTTGGGAACGTGCATACGTCCTTGCCTTCTTAGCACAAAATAGGAAACTGTCCTGGACTGCGCCCGCTCGTACCCGCCTGGCCTTGGTCGTCATGCCTCACGTCACCGCGAGCCTCGTCAGGCTAGGTACCTACATAAAGATCTTTGCTCCTCTAGAGGCAGGCTCGGGGAGCCTCTCCTCGGGAGGTCTTGACGTCGCCCGCCACGCGAGGCCAGGGGCCCTCGCGAGGGTCTTGCCCATGTCGGCTTGGAGCTGGGCCGCACTGGGCCGTCAATGAAGTCACGCGCTGGGCCGCAGGCAGGCAGGTCTGGGTGCCCCCGATCCCAGAACGCCGACACAAAGCATCAACAGTTTTCTTAAGCAACCAAATAGCTCTCTTTAAGGGGCCTTTTCTACTGTTTGGTCCAACAAAGAGAGCAACAACATCACCATGTTGATTCTTGAACAACTTATAGTTGTCCAGAGAATCATCATCAGTATAATCATGTATGGGAGAGTTATATCCCGAAAGTAATGCTGGATCGAGTGTTTTGCTCTTTCTATGTACCCACATGGTGCAAGGATATCGATGAGGTTCCCAGTATGAACCATTTTCGTTCAGTTTTCTTTCGAAACCAATACCTTCCTTCCTGGGATTTTTGTGAACAATAGATTTCTTCAGAACGTCACAAAGGGTTTAGTGCCCTTTGAGAGATTTGAACATTCCTATCTGAAGAAGATCCTTCAACATAGCATTTCCATCAGAAACAGAACCATTTTCCTCGATCGAGGGGTTAGCACTCACAGAAGATTCAACATTTGTACCAACATTGGTTTGTTCAAGGCATTTTAAGCAGGGTGGAACAAACACTTCAGGTTTCTCCTTAAGCTGTTGAGTGAGAACAAAATTTTCCTTGACCAAATCCTCATGAGCCTCTCTCAGCACCTCGAGTTCCTGTTTCCTTTTCAGGTAATCATAGGTCAATCTTTCATGGTCGGTCGAGAGAAAATCAAGACGATTTGACAGTTCTTCCATTAGTGACTGTAGAGTGGAATACTCTTCGGCCAACAACTGATTTTTCTCCATCTCCTCAACCAACAACCCTTCAGACTTCTTGAGGGTTTACTCAATTTTCTCAAGACGGTTTTGTCGAATATTGGCAATTTTGATCAACTTAGCATGGTCATCCTCATCAAAAGAATATTGATCACTGGAGTGAACCTTGTGATGTTTGGAGGATACATTTTCTTTCAAGGCCTTGGCCATTAAGTAGTAGGCAGGAGTTTCTTCATTGCTTGACGGGTTCCCTAAGAAGTTTGTTGTAGGGGATGACGCATATGCTATGCCTGCCATGCGAGAGTCGGAATCCTCATCGGAATCAATAGCTTCTTCTAAGTCTGAGGATTCTTCTTCTTTTGAGTCCATTTCCTTGTCGATGTATGCCTTGGCCTTGTGAGAGTTATTCTTGTAGTTGGAGGAGGACTTAGGAGGATTCCTTGAAGAAGATCTTAACAAAGATTTTGAGGTGGAGTTGTCCTTCTTGAAGAATTTCTTCGTTTTCTTCTCATCATCGAAGTCATTGTTCCTGCTCTTGCTTTTGCTTCGATAGTTGCTAGAATCATATCTCCCACTAGCATGAATTTCAGCTTCCCATAGAGGGCAGTCCGAAATGAAGTGTCCAGGCTTTTTGAAGTTGAAACAGGTCTATTCTCCAGCAGGTTTTGATGAAGATTTTGAACCGCCAGAGTTGCTTGAACCTTTCTTCTGGAACTGACTCTTTCTGTTGAGTCGCTGGAATCTTTTGGTGATCAGTGCTAGATCCTTGCTGAGCCTATCTGGGAAATCTGAATCTTATTCAGCATTTCCATCGGAGGAAGAATCAGCCACAACCTTGAGAGCTTGATTTTTGCAATGAATGAAGACATAGAGATATCTTTTCTATTCTTCTTGTTCCTCGTGAGTGTTTAGTCTTTCCATGACATCAGCAGAGTTGAGAGTTTTGAAGTCATAACGCTCACGAATAATCAGGACAATGGTGTCAAGTGAAATGTAAAGTGGCCGGAGCAGTTTCTTCACAACTTCATGGTCAGTGATGTCTTTGGCGCCGAGACCTTGAAGCTCGTTTGCTATGTCACTAAGACGGTCAAAGGTTTGTTGATGGCTTTCATTTCCTATGTGCTTGAAGCGATTGAATTTCGCACGAAGAATATGGATTCGAGCTTCCTTCTGAGTTGAAACTCCTTCAGTGATCTTCTCAAGGACATCCCACAAATCCTTCGTAGTTTCACACTAGCGATATCGAAGAAATTGTGCCCAAGAGAGATGGCCACCAATTTCATCTTTGGCTTGAGCATCCATCTAAATGATTTTCTTCTCCTCGTCAGTTGGGACTTGAGGTATAGCAACGGTGAACCCAACTTGCACCACATTCCACATATCATGATCTATTTTGCGGTGACGGGTCTTCATCTTCTCCTTCCAGAAGGGATAGTCCATCCCATCGAAGATGGGAATCTTGAGGTGTGATTTGTAGCTCACTAAAGACATACTTAAACTCCAAAGCCGTTAGCCTAGAATGAGCAAAGTCAAGGAGTACCTTGCTCTGATACCAATTGAAGGAACGAAGTATGCCTACTAGAGGGGGTGAATGGGAGTTTTAAATTTTCTTTGGAAAACTCAAAACTCTCAAAACCAATCAACGGAAACAAATGAAAACCAAACTACAACGAGCTAAAACTAAGTACCTAAAGGAAACTAAGCATGCATCAAAACAAATCACATGATGGAAAACATATCGAATGAAAACATGAGTAATAGAGATAACCAGTGCCGCTCGATGGCAAAAGGGAATTTGTTCGACCAGTTCGTCCTTCTGCACAAGGACTATGTCTGGTTGGAGGGGCTGCGACTTAAGACGAAAGATGAACTCTCTTCACCCTATTCTCCTCGTCAATCGATTCGTCAGCCGATGGCGATTACTCGTGGTAGATACTTGAAGGCGATCTCTGAACCTTTACAGACTTCTTCTTCGAGAACCACAATCACTCTTGGTCTCTGAAGAAATTGACACCTAACCGTCTAGAGAGTTTGCAGCTCTCAAGAGTAATAGGCGGAGCATACTAGACTTAGATTCGAGTGATGCTAACCATGATCTAATTCTTCGTCTCTAGGGGTTTTTATCTCGGTGGATTTTAAACTTGAATCGCTTGGAGAGTGGGTTGCTCAACAATCTTCTCATAATCAAATGGAGCAGCCACCGGACAAAGCTGATGTGGGGTGGCTATTTATAGACGCAGCCTTCCTAGATGTGAAATGACCATTTTGGACACGCGGTCCATCCAATGACCAACCGACATGTTTTCAATGGCTAGATTTTGGAGCAACGGTAACATTACTTGAGGAACAAGTAATGCTAACTCCTCGTTCTAAGACAATTCTCTCGCAGCGAAGAAGATCACGGTCTCTTGCTGGCAAGTATTTGCTCGGAACACAAAGAGATTTCTCTCACAACTTTCATAGGATTTGGGTTTAGCATCAGAGAATCAAAGTTTTGAACACTACACCCTCTTAATAGTACAATGGTCCTATGACTCAATGAAAGAAGAAGAAGAAGAAGAAGAAGAATGAAATAAATGCTATGTCTTCACTCCATCTTCATTCTTCCTCGAACACAGTCATTTTATTCAAACAAACACTAAACCAATTGCTTGAACTTCAGCAATTTTTAGGGGTCACTCTTGTTCACATCATCTTCGGTGATAACCTTCGCTGCAGAGCAGGGAGATTGTATTCGTCGTTTGCATCAAAATCCTTGACATCTCAGGGACCTGTTACTCTATGCGCACTAGCAAACACATAAATCCCATACTGTTTATGTCAACAAACTCCAAAACACAAGGGGCCTATCATTGCACCAACATTAATTAATGTCAACATATCTCTTGTTGGACTGATGTTTTTATCTAGTGTATTTCAGACAAGTTCAACAATGGTGTGGAAAGGACAAGAGTAAATAGAACCCCTTCAAGGTGCTAAGGACATGCATTGGCTAAAGCTCAGGACTCTTCATTTCTATTTTAGTGATCCAAGATCACATTGAGTCCATAGGAAAGCCAATATGATTAAAAGGGGATGAGGTGTTGCTTAATGGCCTGCTTGCTCAAATGCTTAGTGATATTGCTCCAAAACCCTCAACCACTTTATCCATTCAAATATGTCAAAACCCTAAACTCCAACTCGGCCCCACCGATTCTTTCTATCTGGCGCCACCGAGTTCATTTGACATAGCCATAGCCAGAAACCCTAACAGTTCGGTCACACCGAGATGGCCTTGCCAACTCCCTGTTATCAGTTGCAATTATTTTGGTCTCACCGAAATAGCAATCGGTCTCACCGAGATGGCATGACCAATTCTCTGTTTCCCGGTTGCTTCACTTCGGTCTCACCGAGTTGATGCAATCGGCGCCACCAAGATGAGGTTTGCCCTAAGACCTAGCACATCGGTCCCACCGAGTTGTACTATTCGATCTCACCGAGATTGGTCAAATGTGTGTAATGGTTAGATTTTGTGTGGAGGCTATATACCCCTCCACCCTCTTCGCCATATGTGAGAGAGCCATCAGAACGTGCTTGCACTTCCACTACTCATTTTCTGAGAGAGAACTACCTACTCATGTGTTGAGACCAAGACATTCCAATCCAACCACAAGAATCTTGATCTCTAGCCTTCCCCAAGTCGCTTTCCACTCAAATCATCTTTCCACCATATCCAAATCTGTGAGAGAGAGAGTTGAGTGCCTAGCAGAATATCATGTGAAGCACAAGAGCAAGGAGTTCATCATCAACACACCATCTATTACCTTTTGGAGAGTGGTGTCTCCTAGATTGGTCAGGTGTCGCTTGGGAGCCTCCGTCAAGTTGTGGAGTTGAACCAAGAGGTTTGTAAGCGTATGGAGATCGCCTACTTCATGAAGATCTACCCGAGTGAGGCAAGTCCTTTGTGGGTGATGGCCATGGTGGGATAGACAAGGTTGCTTCTTCATGTACCCTTCGTGGGTAGAGCCCTTTGTGGACTCGCGCAACTCTTACCTTTCATGGGTTGAAGTTTCCATCAACGTGGATGTATGATAGCACCACCTATTGGAACCACGCCAAAAATCTTCGTGTCTTCATTGCGTTTGCACACTTCAATCCCATCCCTTCACTTCAATCTAAAAACTGTTACTTTTGCTTGTTAAGGGTCTAATCACCCCCCTCTAGACCCCTCTTATCGGTCTTTTCACGCACGGGCCCAACTTACCCCGTACGCATGGGCCCATCAGGATGGTCAGCCAAGAGCTGTTGTTTGGGCCTCCTCTTCGTCCCCCTCTCCCACATACATATATATTTCATACCTAGGGTCATGTTTAGGGTTGGCAATGTATTGGATAGACATTGAGAGAGGTTCGCACATATTTCCCCTCCTCTTGGAGATCAAGACCTCCAAGGAGTAGATCCAAGACCTCCTCTTTGGAGAAGACTATCATCAAGATCTCACCTCCTTAGGAGTGGGAAGAACCTTACCTTTGTGCTTGTTTTCTTGGATTATTCTTGTATACTTGTGGATCTCATGTGTTTGCTATTCTAGTGGATGTGTTATTGAGTTTTGTTTGTGTCGAATGTGGGGTTCCGGCAAACCCTTAATGTTCGAACACTGGGGTGCGTGCGAAGTCTTTTCCTCCCACCGATCTACTGTTGGTGTCCTCGGAACGGGGGTCCCCAGACTTGCCTGCCTGCGGCCCGCGGCGTGGCTAAGCCAGTAGGCCGTACGGCCCATCTTCACCAACAAAGCATCCAAGACCCTTGCAAGGGTCCAAGCCTCGTGAGGCGGACGACGCAACACCTCCTCGGGAGTAGCCTAGCTAGGAAGGCTCACGAGGAGCGGAGATATCAAGGCGGGGCAAACCTCACGAGACCCTCGTGACATGAGCCATGACGCACGGCACCAGGCGGGCGCCAGGCAGGCGCCAGCGCATAGCATCCTTGTTTCCTCTTTGGTGCTAAGGAGGCCAGCGCATGCGAAGAGTACGGAGGCATTAGGGAAAGGTTTATATATTGGTGCAACGAGACCAAGACCAGGAGGACGACAAGACGGAGGTCATCGTGGAGCCCAAGACGGTGTCACCACCAGAGCCTTTGGCAGGCGAAGACCACTTTTGTCAGGATAGCTTGTACTAGTTGTCCCCCTTTGAATTAGCCCGCCATTGTTGGCTCCCTTCCCGCTCGATATTTGGGAAGAGGACCAGGGCCAATTTAAATAGGACTAGCCACCACCTTAGTAGGGACGGATCGTTCAGACCATCCTCACACTCACAAGCTCACCGAGCTCAAGAACACCTGAACCTCAGGAGGCTGTTCTTCCTTTGTACTGTTCACCATCAGCCCTAGAGGCAATCCACCACCACCACACTGGAGTAGGGTATTACACCACAACGGTGGCCCAAACCAGTATAAATCTTTTGTCTTTCTGTGTTGCGAGTTCGTCGAGTTCGTCCACGAGATCTTAGTGAGATAGGGCGTCGATTGGTGGGAAGGAAAGACTTCGCGCGCACCCCAGTGTTCGAACCTTAAGGGTTTGCCGGAACCCCACATCCGACATTTGGCGCGCCGGGTAGGGGTGCGCCGGAGCTCCTCCTCCACCAGCCGGCTCGTCGATGCTCCTCAACCACGATGTCCGACGAATCAAGGGCCGGCTCTGACCGCTAGGCAGCCTGGCCAGCCCGGGCAGCGCCGCCTGCCCATGAAGGTCTCGACCCTGCACTCCAGGTGGCACGGGCGCCGCCAAACTCTGCCGGGCGCGGGCAGCACGGCCAGGCGTCGTCCACCCTCACCCCACAGCAGGTACGGGCCGCCGCAAGAGCGGCGAGCCATGCCGCAGCAACGGCACCATACTCATGATGGGAGCAAGCAAACATGCGGGCAGCGCTCACCGTGGCAAGGGAGCTGCTGCGGTGCAGACTGATGGAAAGCGGTCAGGACACACTGCTGGAGCGTGTTGCTGAGCTGCTGGATGCAGCGGCGTCAGGAGCACCACCCTTATGCTATCGACTTCCTCCCCAGGCCACCACAGGGGCGCGTGGCGAACATCACCACATCCGTGCGCCATCAACTACGCCCGGGGGCTTCATCAACATCATCACGGCCAGCGGCGTAGGGGTCTCCAACTCCCCCATGCCGCACGCGGCAGGCATGGGCACAAGCGTCGCTCCCCACGGTCCCAGCCGGATGTCGTGCTGTCATCCCCAGGGCACCACCATGGGCCGAGCAACATGGATTGTGGGGCACCACGGCGAGGTGTTCGGGGTGACGGCCCCGGAAGCCTACGTGCCCCGCATGATGGACCAAGGGTACGCACCAGAGGACGACCCAAGCTCGTTCATTGGATAAGCTTGGGGAGAGGGGGCGCTAGGAGTCGAAGCCTTCCAAGAACCAACGGAGAACCACAACGACCGCGCCGACAACGGCAACTACAGTGTACCGCTAATCTCTCAGGAACAAGCTTATGCTAACCATGGGCTGCAGATGAATCGGGTTGCAGCATCGATCGACGACCCAGGCACGGCGGTGCTCATTCTGACAAGGGAGACACGCTGGAGGCCGCCGGGAGGAAGCCAGGAGCAAGGCCCCTCCCCAAGGCACGCGAAACCAGGGGACACCTGGAGGTAGGCCCTCTGTCGGGGTGGCCTCCACAACCCTTCCCCTGGTAGAGGACCAGTGGTCGCCGAGGGAACCGTTGGCGTCCCCTTTCCCTCCTTTGTGTGGTCCTGGTGACCAGTCGGCCCAAAGGAGGTCGAGGGTGGCGCAAGGCAGGGCCCTCGACTGGCGATATGAAGCAAGGCCACTACCTATGAAGAAGGCCCGGTGCCTGTGAAGCTCTCCGCCCGTGACACTCTCACGTAATAATGAGTTGGGGCTGTACACGCCCCGGAGTCTTAGGAGTGCTGGCCTCAGGCCCTGGGGCTCCCTCCCACGCCTAGTGGAAGCACTTAGCTCCGCACTGGTGAGAAGACTTGAAGACATGAAGACTAGACTAGGTGCCAGACGCGGCCTTTTGATCTGGATCTCTCTTTCTGTGGCTTTGCTTTCTCGATCTGGACTTAAGTTGAAGCTGAATTTTTATCGATGCGCGCGGGGGGTGCCTTTTCTCGTTCGAGCCGTTTCTTGCCTTCTGGATCTCGTTTGGTTTGGGACTCTTGTCCATCGCCTTTTCCTTGCAAAGCTCCTCGCGAGCCAGACCGCGCAAAGCACGCGTTAACACCGCGCCAGGTGCTCACCTCTTACGGCCCCCCCTCAAACGGAGCGATAAGCACCGCAGGATTCTCAGGAACTCATCGCCTCATGACCCAGCCGTAAGCTGGCGCCGACTAAGGTAAACCACATCGGGGAGCTCACCCCCAACTTCATGAGCTCACAAAGACACATACCCACATTGCATAGGAAAGAAAAAAAATGCAATTTTCTTACACGAGGGGCTCCCCCTCTCAAAATGCTCTTACAAGTCTTCCAAGGGCCACGCCCGACTTTTGCGTGCAGGATGAAAGAACAGGCGAACATGGGATCAGCCAGATACCACTCGCTACTGTCGGATTTCGGGTTCCGGCAGACCCTTGAGGTTCAAACACTAGGGTGCGCGCGGAGATTTCGCCTTCTACCTACCTGCACCCCTCCGCCTTGCTAAGATCTAAGCTATGGAAAGAACAACACAAGAGACACGGGGTTTATACTGGTTCGGGCCACTGTTGTGGTGTAATACCCTACTCCAGTGTGTGGTGTGGTGGATTGCCTCTTGGGCTGATGATGATGAGCAATACGAGGAAGAACAGCCTCGCGAGGGTCTGTTCTTGGCTAGGGGATGAACTGCTAGGAGGAGCTCAGTCACCCTTATCTCTCTCTCTCTCTTCTCGATTCTCTCTCCGATTTTCCTCTTAGCTAGTTTCTCTCTTGGCTTCTAGATTCTCCCTTCTTGATTCCCATCTCCCCTGGGGGTGGCTAGTCCTATTTATTGGCAAAGGCCCTGGGCCTCTTCCCAAATATTGAGCGGGAAGGGCGCCAACAATTGGCCATTTTGAAGGGGAACATCTGGTACACTTATCCTGACTAAAGTTGGTCCTCGCCTGCCAAAGGCTCTGGTGGTGACGCTGGCTTGGGCTTCACAATGACTTCCTCCCTGCCGTTGGACTGGTATTGGTCTCGTTGCACCGAAACGGGTGCCTTTTCTTGATGCTCTCGCCTGCGCTTGCTCTCTTTGCACCAAAGAGGAAAGGAGGACACTGCGCGGGCTGGCGCCCGCCTGGCACCCTTGGTCGTCATGGCTTGCGTCACGGGCACCTCGTGAGGTACCCCGCCTTGATCTCTCCTCCTCCTCGCAAGCTAGCCTGATGAGGCCGTGCCTGAGGAAGCTCCGTGTCGTCTGCCCCGCGAGGCTTGGCCCCTCGCGAGGGTCTTGGGTCTGTGTTGATGAAGATGGGCCGTGCTGGGCCCCCCTTTGAGCCACGCCGCAGGCCGCAGGCAGGCAAGTCTGGGGACCCCCGTTCCCAGAACGCCGACAGTAGCCCCCGGGCCCAAGGCGCGCCCAGACATGGCCATGCAGGGAGGCGAAAGGGCAAGGGCGAAGCGCCGCGTGCCCTAACAGCCTGTGGCCTTGGGTGCCGCGTAGCGGTTGATTGGACGTGGGCGTCTCCACTTCCCCACGGCGCCTCGGCAACTACACGGATTGGACAAGTCCCTGCATGCAAAGCGGGTCATGATTACCTGCGATCGTGGAGGTCGGCGGTTGGCCTTCACCGGCCATAAGTACGGAACGGCGCGCGCCCTTCGAGTCCATCCCTTCTTGCTTCTCCTTCTTCCCGGTCCTTGCTCCGTCTTGCTGCGATGACTCCGATCCGCCGGTTCTCGACGGCAGAGAAGGGAAAGGCTCCCCTAGAGGGACTAGACCCGCTCCCGCCGAAGAAATGGCTCGCCCTCCGCGGCCGGGACGAGGGGGCCCATCAGATGGTGTCGAGGCCCTGGTGCGAGCGGCCAGCGCCGGGGTTCCCGCTTCCCTTGTACGCCCACATCGAGGGCTCTGAAGGAGTCGATCCTGATCGCCACGGGCGGCGCCGCCGTCGGCGCTGACGGGTCACGAAGGTGTGGGTCATCCCCCCTGGGGTCCACACCGAGGGCTCCTCCCGAGAGTTCGTGCTCCACGCCGCCATGCCTCCTCAGTCTTGGATTCGCCTTCCTCCCTTCTTCGCCTCCATCATCCCGCAGGGAGAACTCCTGGAGCTTTGGCTGCAGCACGCCGGCTGCAGCACCCTCGTGACCGAGGCAGAGGTCGCGGTCATTGCCCCGGGCGAGGTCTTCATGACTCGAGGCCGGAGCGAATCGCCCGGGTTTGCAGGACAAGAGGCGCCTTCGCGATCCACTTGGAGTACGATGGTGCTTCGGTGATGTTCTTCAAGGTCTTCGATGCGAATGGGCGCCGGCTGGAGTGCTGCCCCGGGAGAGGTGGTCGGGACCCTGCTACGGCGAGGACTGGGCCCGTCGACCGCTCCCTTGGCGGCTCCTCAGGCGGCGGAGGCGGCGGAGGTTCCAGCGACTCTGGCGAGCTCTTCGCGACTCCGGAGACGAGCGACGACAGCTACGAGCCCCCGAGCCGGCGCCGCTCCTGGAGCAGGGCGGGCTCGTCAGGCCGTCGCCGACTCTGATCTGGATGGGGTTGGCGCCGGTGCTTGATGGCCCACTATTGATGATGGCGTCTTTTGCAGGGGCACGTGTAGTTAGCGTCCTTTTAGGATCTGTTCCCTGCGAGGAATCAAAGACGCGTCCCGTGGGGGCTTGTAAGGTGCCTGTGATCCTGTTTTGTTAATATAACCCTTGTCGTGGAATTGTGCGAGTTGCTCATTCCGTCTTAGCTCAGTTCTCCCTTTCGAACCTCACGAGGGCTTGGTGCTCTGCGCCGACAGGTCCCAGTCCCAAGGCGGCTTCAGCCGTCGCTGGTATGCCAGGTCGCGATGCCGTGGTCAAGGCCAGGAGGTGAGCGACCCGGGGTCCGGTAAGAGCCCCTGAGTCGTGATGCTCAGGAGGTCCCCTTTGGCGCTCAAGCAGCCATCGTTCTGTGAGAAAGGAGAGCGGCGTCGCTAACACGGGATTGCATTAGGTGCGGGGATGGTGCCATGGTAGCTGGTGCTTCCGGGTGGTGACTTATCTCGAGAATCAGGGGCTGCTCTTTGGTGTCTCGCTGGGTCCATGCATCGGCAGGCGTGAGGTTGCTTGGCGAGGTCCTCGCGTGTCCCTCCCCTCTCGCCTTTGTTGCCCTTTATGCTCTACATCCTCGGGTCCCGGCCCTCGAGCGAGTCTCAGCCGTCGCTGGTATGCCAGGTCACGATGCCGTGGACAAGGCCAGATGGTGTGGGCTGGAGAGCCAGTAGGAGCCCTGAGTCGCGATGCTCAGGCACCCCCCTTTAACGTGCAAGCGGTTCACACGGATGAGAGTGAAGGAGACACCGCAAGGGCCTCGCCTGACGCAACTCCTTTAGGAGATCCTGTAGGCATATCATAGAAAGAATGAGGGGTTGCCATGACAATTGACAGTCAGCCGTTGGTTGCTTCCGAGGGGCGATGAGGCACTGAAGGCTTGACGAGGTGGCGCCATGTGGGGCTGCCGCGGCCAGAGCTCAGCCACTCAGGTTTGTCGGCGTTGCAGGGACGGACCCATGCACAAGCGTCGTGCCATTTGGGAGCAGCTCCGTCAGTTGGCGTCAGTTGAGCGGGCAACTAGGTCAAACACATTAGCCGCGAAGGAGTGGATTCATTCAAATAGATGCTGGGAAGACGGACACCACTAGGTCAGGCCCGAGCGACTTGGGGATGATGCAGCCCGTGGGGCGACCCCAACAAAGTAAGCTAACAACATGAAATAAAAGGGATACATGCCGCAGGGACGGACCCACGTGGCCTGGGAATAATGCAGCCCAGGGGGGCGCTCCCAGCTGGAAATGAAACTTGAAAGATGTCACCTGATGATGTTGAGGACGAAGGAGTGTTGGTGTACCAGACTTGGTGGGCTGCGGAAGCCGATCCTCACGAGCCCCCAGGCCCAGGGGCCTCGGGAGGCTCCGGAGGCGCTGGTGGCTCCTCGCGGACCATCTCCATCTCCGCCAGGGCTGTGGAACGCCTAGCCTCTTGAGCCTCCATGATACCCCTCATGAGGCACTGGTACATGGCAGCCACATTCGGCAAGCCGTAAGGCATGCGAACGTAGCTGTGGGGTGGACCTCCGCAGCGCCCCACTCGCGAGGGCCAGAGGCGCTCTAGAGAGGCGACTTGATTGAGCCCTGGTATGTCGATGCAGACGCGCAGCCCACCAACCTCGCCTGGATGGGGAGCCACAGCTGGTAGGCGGCCGCCGCCTTTCATGACTCTTGACTCATGTAGCTCCTGAATGGCCTTGCTGACGAACTCCTCAGGGTCTAGCTCTCCATGCCTTACTCCTTCTTGAGGGAAACATGCTTCGAAACACGCCTCCATGTGGTGCCCAAGCGCCTCCCTCGTGACCTTAGCCAAGTCGGTGGCCCTCCAGGGGAGAGCCCCCGAGCCCTGCCTGAGGAGGGCGCCGGGCGCGCTTTCCTATGCGATGGAAGGAGGTTCCCATTGGGCAGGCACGGGCCCTGAGGGGCCTGCCTCCTGAGGGGCCGGGCCGGACGATGTCTTCTTCTTCTTGGGGGCGGTCTCAGGAAGCCTCCTGCTTCCGCCATCCGGGTCTTCTAGTGATGTGGCCTGAAAGGCTCATTCCAGCGAACACACCGTGTCCTTCTCTTCATAGGGCACCGTGATGACTCCGCCACTTCCTGGCATTTTGAGGACGTTGTAGCCATGGTGAGTTACACCCATGAACTTGGCCAGCGTTGGGTACCCAAGGATGGCGTTGTACGGCAGGTGAATGTGAGCGACGTCGAAGTCGATGAGCTCGGTGTGGTAGTTGTCGCGTGCCCCGAAGGTGACAGGGAGGCGGACCTGCCCAATCAGGACCGTGGAGCCGTCGGTGACTCCGGAAAAAGGCTTGGTTGGCTGAAGCTGGCTGTAGGGCACTTGGAGATTGTTGAATGTTTCCACGGACAGGACATTGAGTCCTGCCCCGCCATCGATGAGGGTCTTGGTGACCACCATGTTGCTGATGATTGGGGAACAAAGCATTGGGAGGACTCCGGCTGTAGCCGCACACTTGAGCTGATCTGCTGAGCTGAACGTGATGGTGCACGCCGACCACCTGAGACGGCTCGTGGCTTCGAGCTTGGGGGGACTGCATTCACTTCGCGGGCGAACTGCTTGAAGATGCGTTGAGAGGCTGGGGCTTGAGCCCTGCCCAGGATGCAGGCGATCGCGCGCGGCTCCTGGAAACCCCCAGCCCCCTCGTCCTGATGGCGGTCCTCGTTTCTCCTTGGCTGCAGCGGCAGCGGAGGGAGGCCTGCGTTGCCTTGTGGGCGATCCTCGCGAGGCTGATCCCTCCAGTCTCCCTCGCGAGGCGGGTCTTGCCAGCGATCCTCGCAAGGGATATCGCGCCACCCTTGGCGTGGGCAGCGGTGTTACCAGCGTCCTGCGTTCCTTCCTCCTCCTCAACCGTAGCCCCGGTCACCGCGGTCGGGGCGACGGCCGATCCTCCCTTCTCGCACGGCTCGGAGATCTTGACATTCGTTGGTGTTGTGGGTGTGGAGATCGTGGTACACACAGTACCAATTGCCCTTGGAAGATTCGGGCTGATCTCTGCCCCGCTTGGTGTCTGGTTCTGCCGCGAGCACGGCAGCCCCCTTGCACTTCACATCCTTGGCCTTGGGCTTCTTCTCTTCTGGGTTTGCGGCAGGTAGCTCGAGGAGGGAGAGACGCCCTTCCTCAGCCCTGGCGCACTTGGTTGCCAAGTTGAACAGCTCCAAGGAAGTGCACAGGTCTTCATGCATCGCTAGCTCCTCCTTCATCTTGACATCACGCACGCCGTTGGAGAAGGCTGAGATGATGGCCTCCTCGGTCACCTTGCGAATCTTGAGGCGTGCGTTGTTGAAGCGTTGGATGTACTTCTGCAGGGTCTCTCCGGGTTGTTGCTTGATGCGGCGCATGTCGCTCATGGCGGGTGGCCGGTCGCGAGTACCTTGGAAGTTGGCGATGAAGCGGGGGCGCATCTCGTCCCAGGAGGAGATCGTGCCTGGAGCCAGGTTCAGGAGCCGGGTACGGGCCCCGTCCTTGAGCGCCATGGGAAACCAGTTCGCCATAACCTTCTCGTCTCCGTTGGCAGCTTCGATGCCCAGCTCATCGAGCTGGAGGAACTTCGCAGGGTCGGCCGTGCCGTCGTAACGAGGAGGCAGGTCTGGCTTGAACTTGCCGGGCCACGCGACGCTGCGTAGCTCGATGGTGAAGGCACGGCAGCCTGCTGTGGCCACGGGAGGCCTTGGGTGACGGAGAGCTTGGTCTTGCATGTCCCCACGCGCTGCAGCTGGGAGCAGCACGGGGTCTTGACGTGCGGGAGCAGGAGCATGGTCGCGACGTGCTGGAGCAGGGAGCGCCCGGGCAGCTTCTTGCGGGCGAGGGACTTCTTGGCAGCTCTGCTCTTGCCGCGCTGGCACCTGACGGAGCGGGTTCCGCCCAGGGGCCACGCGCCTTGGAGCCATGGTGCCTTCTCGAGGAGGAGGCGGCTGGGGCGCCGCCGGAGCTTCGTCGCCCGCGCGGGCGGGGTGCGGTGCAGCGGAACGGACGGCGCAGGAGAGCCCCCTGCGGCGCGGACGAGCTCGGCGACGCGGTCGAGCCATTCTTCATAGACGTCGTCGACGGGACGGTAGCGTAGGAGCTCGTTTGCCGCGATGAGCGCAGCTCGAGCCTCCATGGGTGCACGGAGCGCGCGGGACGAACAACCAGCTGGGGTGAGCGAGGGAGTAGCGGTGCGACCGTCTTGCCGCACGGACGGATGCTAAGACGACGCTTGCTGCTCGTCCCCCGCTGGGCCGGTGGCAGCGTTGACGGCAGGTGACGGGGAACGACGAGGACGCCCGCCGACAGGAGCCGTCTGGGCGATGCGGGAAGCGAGAGCGGCCCCACGCTCGGCGCGGGCCCGACGAGCGTTAGACATGGACGCGATGGTCGGAGGAGAACGGGGTGGTGGAAGACGAATTCCGGCGCACCCCTACCTGGCGCGCCAAATGTCGGATTTCGGGTTCCGGCAGACCCTTGAGGTTCGAACACTGTGGTGCGCGCGGAGATTTCTCCTTCTACCTACCTGCACCCCTCCGCCTCGCTAAGATCTAAGCTATGGAAAGAACAGCACAAGAGACACATGGTTTATACTGGTTCGGGCCATCGTTGTGGTGTAATACCCTACTCCAGTGTGTGGTGTGGTGGATTGCCTCTTGGGCTAATGATGATGAGCAATACAAGGAAGAACAGCCTCACGACGGTCTGTTCTTGGCTGGGGGGATGAACTGCTAGGAGGAGCTCAGTCACCCTTCTCTCTCTCTCTCTTCTCAATTCTCTCTCCGATTTTCCTCTTAGCTAGTTTCTCTCTTGGCTTCTAGATTCTCCCTTCTTGATTCCCATCTCCCCTGGGGGTGGCTAGTCCTATTTATTGGCAAAGGCCCTGGGCCTCTTCCCAAATATTGAGCGGGAAGGGCGCCAACAATTGGCCATTTTGAAGGGGAACATCTGGTACACTTATCCTGACTAAAGTTGGTCCTCGCCTGCCAAAGGCTCTGGTGGTGACACTGGCTTGGGCTCCACAATGACTTCCTCCCTGCCGTTGGATTGGTCTTGGTCTCATTGCACCGAAACGGGTGCCTTTGCTTGATGCTCTCGCCTGTGCTTGCTCCCTTTGCACCAAAGAGGAAAGGAGGACACTGCGCGGGCTGGCATCCGCCTGGCACCCTTGGTCGTCATGGCTTGCGTCACAGGCACCTCGTGAGGTACCCCGCCTTGATCTCTCCGCCTCCTCGCGAGCCAGCCTGATGAGGCCGTGCCTGAGGAAGCTATGTGTCGTCCGCCCCGCGAGGCTTGGCCCCTCGCGAGGGTCTTGGGTCTGTGTTGATGAAGATGGGCCGTGCTGGGCCCCCCTTTGAGCCACGCCGCAGGCCGCAGGCAGGCAAGTCTGGGGACCCCGTTCCCAGAATGCCGACAGTTACATCACCCGCGGACACACCACTCGCGTCTTCATCATCTTCGTCGGAATCGCCGCCACCGTCGGCGACGCCCCCGTCACTGTCGGCAACGCCCCCGTCGCCGTCATCGACCACGTCACCTTCATCCGCGACGACCACCACCATGTCATCCTCCAAGGTGAAGGCCCTGACCAACGCGTCGACATGGTCCTCTACCCAACGCGCCAGGTTGCCCCGGAAGGCCGTGGGTACGGGGGTAATGGCGGCGTCAAAGTCAAAGTTGGGGTCGACATTCAAAAGATGACTGAAGACACGGGAGAAGGCGCGCTGAAGCAGGCCATGACCCCTCTCTTCCACAAGCTGCCGAGCTCTGGCAGATTGAGCCTCCAGGCGCGTCACCACCTCGGTGAAGAAGATCATGTGGCTGGTGTAGTCGTTCGAGTGAGGGGTCGGGGCGTTCTCGTCGTAGATGTAACCCAAGTCGGTGTTAGCCCTGTTCCGAAGGTCTTGAAGCATAGGGGCATGCTCGCGCTCCAGCGTTCGGCGCTGGAGCACTTCCTCCCTGTTTTGCCGAGCGACGGCCTCGGCGTCGTCAACTCGCCTCTGGAGGGAAAGCAGCTCGGCGCGGGCAGAGGCCAAGTCCGCCTGCGCCGTAACCAGGGCGGTGGTTGTGGCCTCCACACGCCTCTCGGCCTCGTCCAACCTGGGACTGAGGGCGGCGGCCCTGCCCGCACCCTCCAGCCCGGCGAGCTGCAGCGTCAAGTCGTACCTGCCCTCCAGAACTGCACGAACCTCGGCCACCCGACGATTGATATCCTCCTCGACTCCGGCCTCGCGGGCCTAGATGGCATCTTCTGCTTGAGTGACTTGATGCTCCCTCATCTCCAGTTGCTCGAGCTCGAGGCTGCGCTCCATGGCTTCTAGGGACAGCGCCTCCTCGCACTGCCGGACCTCCTCTTCCTCCGTAGGTGTCCCCCTCAGCGATGCAAGAGTGGCCTCGCGCGCCTCTACCTACTGCTCAAGGGACGCGCTCCAAGCCTGAAGCTCCCACGTGCGCTCCTCCGCAGCCTCGCGGCGGCAATCGGCCTCGTGAGCTTCTTCCAAAGCTCGCGAGTGGGCCTCATTGGCAATCTTGAGAGACGCGTCGGCCTTCGCGTTCTCCAGGTCGCGCTGATAGCGACCAAGGTTGATAGCCACTCGCAGCTCGCGCCGCTCCTCCACAAACCGAAGACCTTCAGCCTCAAGACACGAGTCGACACCAGCAAGCTCTTCACCAAGGCAATTCATCGCGCCCATCGCCTCCTGGAAGAGCTCGTGGCGGACTACGCTGCGCCCGCGCTCGAGCTCGAATGCTCGACCCACCTCATCCTCCACCTCGGGGGCTGCGGGTGGAGCATCAAGTGGAGCGCCACCTCCCAGTTGGGGGCTGGCATGGTCCCAGGCACCAGCCGACCCTCGCGAGGGGCCCGAACCAAACAATGCCTGCTGCTTGAAGAAGACCCCAGGATCGAGGCCAGCCAGCTGCCGACCGTGACCAGGGGAGGAGCCCTTGGCACGCCTGTTGCGCTCCGAGCAAGGCCGCGAAGAAAGGACGGCGAAGGCGCAAGCTCGGGGCGCCTTGATGACGGACCAACTCCCATGGCTGACCCCATGCCGTGGGCAGCGCCTGAGCCTATAGCGCTGGAGCTTGGCGGGTGCGACGGGACGAGAGGGAGCTGCTTCTCTGGAGATTTCACGGCCTTAGCAGAAGGGGTCCTAAGGGGACCGTCGTCAGGAAAGGAAGGCGGCACATAGAATATCACCAAGATAAGATACTTACTCGTTGACGGTGATGTACTTTCGTCGCTTCAACAGCCCAAAGATACCGCGGCCGCTCGGAGAACCCTTCCTCTTGCGGAGCTCCTCGAAGTCCACACAAAGGCGACCGAAGCGCTAGACGTGACGGTCGGTGTGCAGCGGAGCTGAAGAAAACCCAAGAAGGATGGCCTCAGGGGAGCCCGGCTAAGCCGAACAGCCCAGCTCCTTCCCACTGCGACCTCCCAAGGCTCTAGGAGCCTCAGCCTCGGGAGCCGCATGTCGCATCTCCTCGGGAACCGACGCCTCAGGAGGGGGGTCGCAGGCTCCCGAGGACGACGCCCCTGGATCACCACACGACATGTGCTCCTCAGCACCCGAGCCGCCGGTCCCCGTCGCGGCTCGCTCCCCTGCATCGTCACCTTGGGAGAGCCCGGCACCAGCGGTGAAGAAGGGGACCACGATGACCGGGTTCTTGCGAGGCCCCACCAAGCTGACTGGGCCAGCCCCCACTCATCAAAGGAAGGCATGTTCGCGGAAAATGTGGTTTTGTTCTTGCAGCGTTACAACATGCAGTTGTTCCTGGGCATCTCGTCTGGCAGAGGGACACCTGACAGGACCGTGAGCACTGTCTGCCGCGCAGCAAGAGAAAGCCCCTCCTCCTGAAACCTCATGTTGTCCTGTCTGCTGAGCAAGTCCCACATAGGGCGAGAGTGGCGCTGGAGAGGAGCAACTCGACGCCTGACGAACTCCCTCACCACCATGGGCGTAGTCACGCCAAGGTCCTTCAACCACCTCAGCATGGCCCAGACAGGAGCAAGGCAGGGGCTCGTGAGCTTCTGATGACCCCAGCCGGAGTTTGGAATACCAGGCCCCACCGAAGCTTGGAGCAGAGGGTTGAGCACGCCTGCGTCAACAAACACTCATCGCGTACGGAACTCGCTCATGGATGAAGGGAGCTCGAAGTCGATCCCCATGCCTGCCGTTGCAGCCACGACCTGGAAATCCGCACACCCTGAGTTCTGCCGGGGACCGGTGAGATTCAACGAGAAGAAGTGGAGGAGGAGTGCCATGGAAAGGGCGATGCCCACCATGGCCTCGCACGTGAAGGCAAAGACGGTGAGAAGGGTCACGGCCCAAGGATCGAGATGGAGCATGTGAATCTGATAGTGCTCGAGCACCGCGTTGAAGAAGGCGGAGAAGGGACGAAGCAGGCCAGCCCAGAGGGCATAAATGAAGATCGGGACCTCGGTAACTGCTGGAGCCATGCTATTGCGGGACGTGGGCCAAGCCGGCGTCTCTCCCCACTCATTAAAACTAGAGGCGAGCAAGGGGCGCACCTTGTCCATGGCCTCATCGTTGAGCACCAGAGGCCGGCCGAGCACCGGCTTGAAGGATGGAGGCGCAGCCGGCGAGGACAGAGGTTTCTTCCCCTTGTTTGTTTGTTTCAGTGCCATGGCGGTGAAGGGGCAGAGCACAGGTTGGACTGAGAAGGTGGAGCAGGGCATCGAGGAAGCAGGGAGATTGGAAGAGCCGGGCGTGGAGGAAGAAGAATAACTGTGTAAGAGGCGGGGCTGCATAGCCAGCCGGATTCAAGGGCAGCGTGGGGAAGCGGAGACGCCCATGTCCAATCATCCACCACACGTCAATCGAGGCCGCAGGATTTTGGGGCCCGTGGTGCTCTGAACTTGGCCCTTGGCTTCGCCGCGAAACCAAGCCCGAGCGCACCTTCGGCCGGGGGGCTACTATCGGCGTCCTGGGAACGGGGGTCCCAAGACTTGCCTGCCTGTGGCCCGCGGCTTGGCTGAGTCAGCAGGCCGTACGGCCCATCTTCACCAACAAAGCATCCAAGACCCTCGCGAGGGTCCAAGCCTCGCGAGGCGGACGACGCAAGACCTGCTTGGGAGTATCCTAGCTAGGCAGGCTCACGAGGAGCGGAGATATCAAGGCGGGGCAAACCTCACGAGACCCTCGTGACATGAGCCATAACGCACGGCACTAGGCGGGCGCCACGCAGGTGCCAGCGCGCACAGCGTCCTTGTTTCCTCTTTGTTGCTAAGGAGGCCAGCGCAGGCAAAGAGTACCGAGGCATCAGGTAAATGTTGCTATATTGGTGCAACGAGAGCAAGACCGGGTGGACGGCAAGACGGAGGTCATCGTGGAGCGCAAGACAGCGTCACCACCAGAGCCTCTGGCAGGCGAAGACCACTTTTGTCATGATAGCTTGTACTAGCTGTCCCCCTTTGAATTAGCCCGCCATTGTTGGCTCCCTTCCCGCTCAATATTTGGGAAGAGGACCAGGGCTAATATAAATAGGACTAGCCACCACCTTAGTAGGGGACGGATCATTCAGACCATCCTCACACTCACAAGCTCGCCGAGCTCAAGAACACCTCAACCACAGGAGGCTGTTCTTCCTTTGTACTATTCACCATCAGCCCTAGAGGCAATCCACCACCACCACACTGGATTAGGGTATTACACCACAATGGTGACCCGAACCAGTATAAATCTTGTGTCTTTCTGTGTTGCGAGTTCGTCGAGTTCGTTCGCGAGATCTTAGTGAGCTAGGGCATCGATTGGTGGGAAGGAAAGACTTCGCACGCACCCCAGTGTTCGAACCTTAAGGGTTTGCCGAAACCCCACATCCGACATCTACGCCCTAGCTCGCTAAGATCTCGTGGACGAACTTGACGAACTCGCAACACAGAATGACACAAGATTTATACTGGTTCGGGCCACCGTTGTGGTGTAATACCCTACTCCAGTGTGGTGGTGGTGGTGGATTGCCTCCAGGGCTGATGATGAACAATACAATGGGAAGAACAGCCTCCTGAAGTTGAGGTGTTCTTGTGCTTGGCTAACTTATGTGGTTCTGGATGGTCTAAAATGGTCCTCTTTTGCCTATGATGGTGGCTAGTCCTACTTATAGAGGTCCTGGTCCTCTTCCCAAATATTGAGCGGGAAGGGAGCCAACAATGGCAGTCAAATTTGAAGGGGGACATCTAGTACAAGCTATCCTGACAAAGGCGGTCTCCGCCTGCGAAAGGCTCTGGTGGTGACGCCGCCTTGGGCTCCACGATGACCTCCGTCTTGCCGTCCTTCTGGTCCTGGTCTTGTTGCACCGGTATGGCAACCTTTGCCTGATGCCTCAGTACTCCTCGCCTGCGCAGGCCTCCTTAGCACCAAAGAGGAAACAAGGATGCTGCGCATGCTGGCGCCTGCCTGGAGCCCGCCTGGTGTCGATCGTCATGGCTCACGTCACGAGAGCCTCGTGAGATTTGCCTCGCCTTGACATCTCCGCTCCTCGTGAGCCTGCCCGGCTAGGCCACTCCAGAGGAGGTCTTGTGTCGTCCGCCTCAGGAGGCTTGGCCCATGGGGAGGGTCTTGGATACCTTGTTGATGAAGATGGGCCGTACGGCCTGCCAGCTTAGCCACGCAGCGGGCCGCAGGCAGGCAAGTCTGGGGGGGCCCGTTCCTAGAACGCCGACAGTAGCCCCTGGGCCCAAGGTGCGCTCGGGCTTGGCTTCACAGCGAAGCCAAGGGTCAAGTACGGAGCACCGTGGGCCCCAAAAGCCTGTGGCCTCGTTTGACGCGTGGCGGTTGATCAGATGTGGGCGTCTCCGCTTCCCCACGCTGTCTCGGCAACTTCACGACTCGACAAGTCTCTGCGGCATGCAAGGAAAACCATCTCTACCTGCGATCGTGGGAGGCGCCAGTTGGCCTTCCCTCGCTTTAAATGGGGAGGGGGCTGAGCCACCATCGCCCACCTCTTCCTCGCTTCTTCTTCGCTCCATTGCTTGCAGTGCCACCAATGGCGCCACGAAGGAATTTCTCCGCCCCCGAGAAGGGAAAGGCCCCTCGCGAGGGACCCAGCTCCCCGGTGCCCAAGAGCGGACGCGGCCGTCCGCGCAAGCACACCGCGTCCCCTGCCACGGCCCACCGTCAGTGCAGCACCGCGGCACGTGGAGGGGGTCGTCCCAGCCATGGCGATCCAGTTGACTATGGGAGGCGTGCTCTGGTGGCGCCCCCCCCCCCCCCCCCGTCCGCGCTTCCACATGATGGAAGTGTCGCCGGAGTTTGTCGTCTGGTTGGAGAATCCGGCCAGCAACTGGCTCCCACTTCCGCGCTTCTTCGCCAACGAGCTGCCGGCCCTAGGTCCAGGTGGACTCTAGCTACAGGCGGATGGTTTCTGTAGCAAGGCGTCTTGGGTTGCAGTCGCGAATTCCACCGCGGGCAACATAGCTCTGGCCCGCGGCTGGTAGACGTTCGCCCGCGCGCGTGGCTTGGGCAGGCGGTGCGCCCTCCACTTCAAGTACAATGGTGGATCGACCCTGTACGTGAGTGTGTTTGGGGAAGATGGTTGCCGCGCCGGGTACTGCCCCGAGGCAAACAATGGTGAGGAGGTGCTCGGTCTCGGGGACGGTCGCGACGAGGATGAGGGCGAGCCTGCCCTCGGGGGCGGCTATGTCTTGTCCAGCTACGGCAGCTCTTCTCCGGTGACAGCTCTAGTAGCAGTGGCCACGACCAGCCGCCGTGCCACCGCGCCTGCTTTGAAGGCGGCAGTGGGTCATCTCTTCGCCGCGCCTCCGTGAAGCGCGAAGAAGGATCCGGCTAGGCTCGGGGTGCTGCTAGGGGTCTGCCTCCATGGACTGCTGCAACGCTACTTTTGTTTTACTCTTTTTCCTGCATCAAGAATGAAACCAGTATGGGCCCAGGGGGCGTGTATCGAACTATAGTTCCTCGGTTGTTGCACTACGTGTGTTGTTCCCGTGTTGTGTCGTTACTTCGTGCGAAGGTAACTTAACCTGGTATATTCGGGACGCCCTCTTCCTCAAGAGGCGCTCATTTCCTCGTGTCCATCTTGCCTCGGCGGCCTGCATTCGCTCGGGAACTGCAAAAACTCGTTAGGAAGAGCGCTAAAAGATTTGCCGTTCACCCTGGCCCTGACCTGGCGCTTTGTGTCGCGGTACCCGAGGGGCACGGTCTAGGAAAAGCATGCCAGCTTTTGGGCTCGAATGAGGGTGGCTCACGAGAAGGCGGAGAAGGGAGAAAAAATGCTCGTGAGGGCACCTGCCTAGCCCCCTCGCGAGGCATGCGAGAGAGAGAACGCGAGCAAACCCAAGCCGGAAAAATGCAGTGAGAGGTGAGGGGGTTAGATCAGCAAGGAACGCCAAAAGCAAACTTCAATTAAGGAAAAGCAAGCCAACTACGGAAAGCAAATGAAAAGCTGTGTCCGGCATCTAACCTAGTCTTCAAGTCTTCTCACCAGCGTGGAGCTAAGTGCTGCCACTAGGCGTGGGCGGGAGCCCCAAGGCCTGAGGCTGGCACTCCTGAGACTCCGGGGCGTGTACAGCCCCAACTCATTATTACGTGAGAGTGTCACGGGCGGCGATTCTTCACAGGCACTGGGCCTTCTTCACAAGCTCTGGGCCTTTCTTAACAGGGTCTAGGCCTTGCTTCACAGGCTCTGGGCCTTGCTTCACATGCTCTGGGCCTTTCTTAATAGGCTCTGGGCCTTGCTTCACAGGCTCTGGGCCTTGCTTCACAGGTAGAACTTTCGGAGGTGCTGGATGTTCCAGGCATTTTGGATTGGTACCCCGTCTTGTGTCTCCAAGTGCACGGCGCCAGGCCTAGAGATGTGGACGACCTTAAATGGGCCCTCCCACATTGGTGAAAGATTATGCAACCCTTCCCTGGAGAGGACCCGCCTCAGGACTAGGTCGCCTGTCTCGAGTGTCCTGGAGCGAACGTTGCGGCAGTGGTATCGCCGCAATGCTTGCTGGTACCTCGCCGCCCGTAGCGCAGATTCGCGGCGACATTCCTCCCCCAGCACGAGGTCCATCCCCCACGTGGCATCCTGCTGCGTTTCGTCGAATGCCAGGACCTGTGCGGAGCGATGCTTGACCTCGTGAGGAAGGACCGCTTCAGCTCCGTAGATGAGGAAGAATGGAGTCTCTCCAATTGGCTTGGTGGCGGTGGTTCGGATGGACCATAGTACAGACTGGAGCTCATCGTGCCAGCCCCTGCCGCAGGCCTCCAGCTTCTTCTTGAAGGTCCTGGTCTTGTGGCCCCTCAGGACCTCCGCCTTAGCACGTTCGGCCTGACCATTACTCCTGGGGTGGGCCACCGAACCGTAGAAGATCTGCGTTCCAAGGTTAGCACAGTAGGTTTTGAAGAGGTTGCTAGTAAACTGCGAACTGTTATCTGTGATGATGCGGTTGGGGACCCCGAAGCGGCTTACGAGGCCCTTGATGAACTTGACAGCAGAGCCGGCTGGGATGGTACGGGCGGCTTCCACCTCCGCCCACTTGGTGAATTTGTCGATGGTGATGTAGAGGCAGCGGTAGCCCCCTGGCGCCGAGGGAACGGGCCTATGATATCCAGCCCCTAGACCGCGAACGGCCATGTGAGTGTGATAGTTTGAAGACCCTAAGCTGGCTGATGGATTTGCTTGGCGTGGAACTGGCAAGCCTCGCAGGATCTCACCAGCTGGGCTGCGTCATTGAGTGCTGTAGGCCAATAGAATCCACTGCGGAACACCTTGCCGACAAGGGTTCGTGATGACGAATGGTGTCCGCAGTCCCGGCCGTGTATGTCAATCAGCAACTCCCTTCCTTGATCGCTGGATATGCAGCGCAACGTGATATCGTTCGTTCGTTTCCTGTATAACTCGCTGTCTTGGATACAGTATCCCATGGCTTGCCGGGCCACACGCTCCGCCTCCTCTTCCTTCTCCGGCAGTGTCCCGTGCGTTAAGTACTCCTTGAATTCTTCCAGCATTCCTCCTGGGGCGCGAGCGCCAAGAGCAGCCGAGCTCCTGTGGCCGGAGGCTGGGGGAGCTCCTCCCGAGGTTGAATCGTGCTTGAAAGAGGTGGCGCAGCTGATGGCTTGAAGAGCCGCTCGCCGCTTGGATGCTCTCCTGGCGATGTCATCGGCCTCCTTGTTGGTGCCCCGGGGCACATGCTGCAGCTCCAGGCCTGATAACTATTCCTCCATCTTGCGCACCTCCGTTAGGTAGGCCTCCATATGCTCGTCCTTCGTCTCGTACACCATGTTGGAGAAGTTGACGAGGAGTTGTGAGTCGCCTCTGACGGTGAGGCGCTTCACCCCTAGAGCTACCACAGCCTTCAGGCCAGCTATGAGGCCTTCGTATTCTGCGATATTGTTGGAGACCTTCTCGCCGTGCTGAAAGCAGAGCTGCACGGCATAGTAGAGCTTGTCCTGGGTGGGCGAGATGAGCACCTCTCCAGCCCCCGCGCCCTGGTGCGCGAAGGCGCCATCGAAATACATGACCCAGCCGTCCATGGCCTCACTTCCTAGGGAGGTGGGCCGGTCTTCTCCTTCCTCGAGTATCGGGGCATCCATGCATTCTGCCACAAAGTCAGCGAGTGCGGCCCCTTTGATGACCCTGGTAGTGTTGAACTCCAACTCCAATGCTTGCAGCTCGATGTTCCACTTAGCGACCCTTCCGGGCGAGTTAGGGCTCCTAAGTACCCTCTCCAATGGGTAGGCTCATATGACCTTGATGGGGTGGCCCTGGAAGTAGTGTCGAAGTTTGCATGAGGCCACCAAGAGTGCGAGCAGGAGTTTCTGGGGCATGGGGTAGCGCGCCCTTGCGTCCCGTAGTATAGTGCTGATGAAGTACACTGGGTGTTCGACGAGGGCCGGCACACTGTCGAGGCTCGGGTCATGCGGAGATCTGGGAATATCCTGAGGTGGGAGGATCCCTGAGACCTGATTGTCCTCGGGGGCTTCTGCGATGCCGCCCTGCTGAGCTTGGGCTTCCACCGCTGACGCCTTTGTTGCACCTTCCTGACCCCGCGCCACTTCATCCCTGGCTTGGTGCGGTGCGCCCTTGGCTTGGCGCTCCTCCCGAACCGCCACCAACACCACGCTAGTGGAGTATGGGGTGGCAGCAAGGTAGAGTACCAGAGGTTCGAGGGGCCGCGGTGCCACCCTCACCGGGGGGCTAGTAAGGTATTTCTTGAGGTCTTGGAAGGCCCGGTCGGCCTCCGGGTTCCAATCGAACGAGCCCTTCTTCTTCATGAGCTTGGAGAAAGGTAAGGCGCGCTCTCCTAGTTTGGAGATGAAACGCCCTAACGTGGTCAACCGCCCAGCTAGCTTCTGCATCTCTTTGAGGGTCTATGGTGGGCTCATGTCCTCGATGGCCTTGATCTTCTCTGGGTTAGCCTCGATCCCTCTGTGGGATACGAAGAATCCCAGCACCTTGCCAGAGGGGACGCTGAACACACACTTCTCCGGGTTGAGCCTCAAGTTCACTTGGCGTAGGCTCTCGAAGGTCTCCTTCAAGTCTTGAATCAATGTCCTCACCTCGTGAGACTTGACCACTATGTCATTGACGTAGGCCTCTGTGTTTCTCCCGAGCTGCCGCCCCAGAGCAATGTGCGTCAACCGCTGAATGGTCGCGCCCGCGTTGCGCAGCCTGAAGGGCATGCTGGTGTAGCAGTACACCCCACATGGTGTCAGGAAGGCCGTCTTTTCCACATCTTCCATCGCCATCTTGATTTGATGATACCCTGAGAACGCATCCAGGAAGCACAACAGGTCACACTCGGCGGTGGAGTCGACAATCTGGTCAATGCGCGAGAGTGGGAACGGATCTTGGGGGCATGCTTTGTTAAGATTGGTGAAGTCAACGCACATCTGTTCCTTCCCGCCTTTTTTCAGCACTACGACAGGGTTCGCCAGCCATTCGGGGTATAGGACCTCTCGGATGGCACCTGCCGCTTTCCAGCTTGTGTGTCTCTTGGACAATGAAGGCCTGCTTCTCAGTGGATTGCCGTCTCGCTCACTGCTTCACGGGGCGGATGTTGGGGCATGCCCTTAGATGATGCTGGATCACCTCCCTCGGGACCCCTACCAGCTGATTGGGCTCCCACGCGAATATCTCCTTGTTCACGCGCAAGAACCTCACCAGGGCTTCTTCTTGTTCCGGGTCAAGGCCGGCTCCTATGGTAAAGGTGGCTCCTGAAGACCCGTCCTCGCTGACCGATACCTGCTTGGTTTCCTCCTTCTCTTGGGTGAATAGCTACTTCTTCTTGGTGGGCGCGGCCTCCTTGGCTGCGGGGGCACCGGCATCGGCGGGTTGTGCTCCTGCCGCGGTCTTGAAGGTGAGCCTGAGCACCGTCACGGCCTCCTTAGTGTCCCCCTTGATGGTGAGGACGCCCTTGCTCCCTGGCATCTTCATGAGGTTGTAAGCCGGGTGAGTCGCCGCCATGAACTGCGCGAGAGCCGGGTACCCGAGGATGTCGTTGTATGGGAGACCGATGCAAGCGATGTCGAAGTCCACCAGCTCGGTGCGGTAGCTGTCGCGTGTGCCGAAGGTGACAGGGAGGCAGATCTGTCCCAGGGAGTGGGAAGCTCCACCAACCACTCTCAAGAAGGGCTTACTAAGGCTGAGCCGCTCGAGTGGCACGTGGAGAAGGCTGAAGGCTTCCACGGAGAGCAAGTTGAGGCCAATACCACCGTCGATGAGGGTCTTGGTGACGGCCACGTTGCAGATGGTGGGCGTGCAGAGCATCGGGAGCATTCCGGAGGCGGCGGTGGAGTCGGGATGGTCTTCTGAGCCGACAGTCAGGGCGGCCTCTGGCGCAGCCTAACCCGGCGGAGCCCTTGGGCGCCTGGAGGTGGCCCCGATCTGATGGAGGAACGACTTGGCGTGGCAGTCTGACGGTGGTGCTTGAGAGCCGCCCAGCAGGGCTGCGACTGCGTGGTGCGCCGGCACCACATAGCGAGCAGTGAAGAGGTCGCGGAGCTCCTCCCAAGATGCCACCATGGATCCGGGAAGGTTGAGGAGCCAGGCGCGTGGCTCACCGGCGAGGGCCATGGGAAGCCAGTTGGCCATGACCTTGTCATCACCCCCGTCTTCAAGGACGGCCTCCTCGTACAGCAGGTAGCGCAGCGGCATCTCCGGCCTGAACTTGGGCGGCCACTGCACCCGCCGCAGGGCGTGGTCCAGGGCTCGGAGCCCCTGGCCCCGTTGTCAACGCTAACCATCGGAGTCGGCGGCAGGGCGCCTGCCATGTGGGCGAAGCGCGGTGGCGACGAAGCGCAGATCGACGGAGGGGAAGCTAAGGCGCACCCCTACCTGGCACGCCAAATGTCGGATGTGGGGTTCCTGCAAACCCTTAAGGTTCGAACACTGGGGTGCGCGTGAAGTCTTTTCCTCCCACCGATCTATGCCCTAGCTCGCTAAGATCTCGCCGACGAACTTGATGAATTCGCAACATAGAAAGACACAAGATTTATACTGGTTCGGGCCACCGTTGTGGTGTAATACCCTACTCCAGTGTGGTGGTGGTGGATTGCCTCCGGGCTGATGATGAACAATACAATGGGAAGAACAGCCTCCTGAGGTTGAGGTGTTCTTATGCTTGACTAACTTGTGTGGTTCTGGATGGTCTAAAATGGTCCTCTTTTGCCTATGGTGGTGGCTAGTCCTACTTATAGAGGCCCTAGTCCTCTTCCCAAATATTGAGTGCGTAGGGAGCCAACAACGGCAGGCAAATTTGAAGGGGGACAGCTAGTACAAGCTATCCTGACAAAGGCGGTCTCCGCCTGCGAAAGGCTCTGGTGGTGACGCCGCCTTGGGCTCCACGATGACCTCCGTCTTGCCATCCTTCTGGTCCTGGTCTTGTTGCACCGATATGGCAACCTTTGCCTGATGCCTCTGTACTCCTCGCATGCGCAGGTCTCCTTAGCACCAAAGAGGAAACAAGGACGCTGCGCACGCTAGCGCCCGCCTGGCGCCCGCCTGGTGTCGATCGTCATGGCTCACATCACGAGAGCCTCATGAGGTTTGCCTCGCCTTGATATCTCCACTCCTCGTGAGCCTGCCCGACTAGGCCACTCCAGAGGAGGTTTTGTGTCGTCCACCTCATGAGGCTTGGCCCCTCGTGAGGGTCTTGAATGCCTTGTTGATGAAGATGGGTCGTACGGCCTACCGGCTTAGCCACGCATCGGGCCGTAGGTAGGAAAGTCTAGGGTCCCGTTCCCAGAACGCTGACAGTTTGAGTGAATTCCTATCTTGTTTTCTTGTTGTTCATGCTTTTTCCCCTCCATGTTTGAAAACATCTCACCTAGGGTTTCACCCTACAACAGATGACCTCACATATAAGAAGTATGGTGCATGAAATTTTTTGAGGGATGACATACATAGTATTGGTCATTGTTGCAATTAATAGGAAGTAATGAAGAAAGAGAGGTTTCACATATAAATACACTATCTTGGACATCTTTTATGATTGTGAGCATTCATTAACATGTTATAAACTACCCCTATAAAAGCACAAGAGGGCATATCCAACTGAGCATATTAGCCATCTAATCAACGATCTAAAATCCTAAAATCATTGTTAACGAAAACTTTTGTTAACGAAATCTTCCCCTTGCTAATCTCCCCCTCGCTAACGAGAAACCCGTACCCCGCACGCCCCTCTTGCCAATCGCTCGACCTCCCCCTCGCTAATCTCCCCCTCGAAACCCGTACCCTGCACACCCCTCTCGCCAACCGCTTGACGCCTCGCGGCCACGCCTACTCGTCGCCGCACGGCCTCTTTCCCCCGCGGCACTCGACGCCCTGCCGCCGCGCCAGCTCACCACTGCGCGGCCCCTTCCCACTGTGACGCTCGACACCGCGCCGCTTGGCCCCTTCACACCCCCAACACCCTCCGCTTTTCTAGGGTTGAGTAGGGGCTGTAGCACGAGCGGGGATGCCTTTCGCCGATTGTCGGCGTACAAAAGTAGGGGCCCTTATGTACCCCTCTACTTGTGCATGGGCAGTCGTAGCCACACCTGCGGCTGGGCTCGGTATGGCAGAGGGAGCAAAGATACAAGGCTGCTGAGGCAGCACCCAAGCCAGAAAGCATGAAGAGCGAAGAGACAAGATGGGCTTCCCTGGCAAGAGCCCTTGCCAGGACGGCCTACATGGCCCCGGCAAGAGCCCAGCCGGAGCAACTTTCCCAACGCCAGCAAGACCGCCACCCTTGAGCCTGAGAGTTATGACGACATCGACAAATGTCAAGACCGAGGCTCGGGAGCGCCTGCATGGAGGCATGCAGATCTTTGTGGGAACAAAAGGCATGCAAGCCTAGATGAGAACCAGAAGACAAGGACCCCCGGCAAGATCTCGTCGGGAATGACCGAAGACCCCCGGCAAGACCCTTGCCGAGGACGCCCGCAACCCCGCCCCGACAAGATCCTTGCCGGGGATGCCCAGGAGATCCCGGCAAGACCCTTGCCAGGGGAATCTACGGAGCCAAAGCCATGCCCACACTTACCAAAGCTTCACTGCCCCGCGCCTATTCCGACGTGGCGACCGGCCTACCAACTAGGCACACACTTGCGTGGCAGCATGCGGCTTCTAGGCCAACCAGCCAAGCACCTGCGTGGTGGCATGCAGATCTTTGTGAAGACTCTGTCACCGCACCAGCACAGCAGCCAACCATCCAGCGTGGTGATGCACGCCTCGTCAGCCTAGTCGCGCGTCGAAGCGAGGTGAGGCGGCGACGGACGGAACGAGCCTCTTTGTCGCCCTCGATAAAGCAAGAGGACACATAGGCGGCGCATTAAATGTGGTTTTCCTAGGATGTCAGGAGATAAACCTGTACACTGTTTATCCTTTCCACCTCATGTTTACCACTGTGGCAACCCATTGACGTATAGAAGGAGGACCGAGGCGTACTGAGGAAGGATTCAGACTTTTTGGGCTAGGCATGCACCGCAGCTAGTTCAAGAACACAAGAACACCAAATATACACCAAAGTAGGACTAGGGTATTATGCACCATTTGCGGCCCAAACCTGGATAAAATTCCCCCGAGTTGATCTTCTAAACCCGCTCTTTGCACAGCCCCACGCCCTGCCAACCGTAGAAGGGATTCACTGTGATCCCATAGGTGTTTTTTTCCCCGACATCTTTGACGCGCCAGGTAGGGGAAGCAAGCTGTGAAAATCTGGTTTTGAAGCCAACTCATCGACTCCTCCGTCACGATGGCTCAAGATAAGAAGGCAACGCCGATCAGCCCCGCTATGGTGCCAACGGCTAGGCGGGGCATTGTTGTCCGTAGCCGCAACAACCATCCACGTGGCGACAAAAATCTAGGTCACGCAAAACTTTGAGAAATTTTCCTTTTTATAAGGTTATCTTCCTCGAAAGATCTTGCCCCTTGTATGGAAAACATGCATGCAAGGGAACCCTTCTGCTATTGGCAACGCCCCTGTTCCATTTCAAGTCCGCTCAACAGATCAGGCGGCTACACTGAGAACGGCAAGGTGATTTTCCCGGCAGCAAGCGCCCCCCGGTAGGCTGCTAAGGATCCGTTCCTCAAAGCGCGACAACATGGGTTTTCGCACGGGCAAACCTGTCCAACTAGGCATAGGGTGCGTACACACAAAGAAAGATCAAACTGGAAGATAGCATACTTCATTTCAAAGTACTGCTGAGTTATATTACATCAATGATTGCCGCAGTTCTAACTTAGGATAAAAATTGTCTTGGGCATGAACTCGTGGCGGTAAGGAGACACGACGTGGCTAGTCCCGGCACTATCCCTCCACCCTCTGGACTCCGTCGACGCAGCTGATGATGGGCTCGATGCGCTCTTCGAGCACCGTGAGGTTCGTGCCCTCCGGGAAGCTATCAAGCCCATCGGAGAAGTTGATCTTGGGGTTCCTGTTCAGGGCACCCCGGCAAAGCCTCCGGGACTCATTGGCCAGATAGGTTGCTCGGTTGGAGCAGAGCCGTTCCAGAGTGTCAAGGACGCCCTCAAAGAACAAGGTCATCCTGGTGTTGGGGCTCTCGTTTGGCTCCTGGGAGTACCTGACATCCGGCATACCCATGACTACTAGCTGCGCAATGAGCCTCTTGGCAACATCGGCAAGACGACTAATCCAGAGGTTTATGTTGCCTGCATATTCCTTATGGGTGGCGGCGTCATCGCTCCGCAGTTGCTTCTCGCTCTCTAGGGATTTGATCTGGGTCTCCTCCCAGGCCGTGACCTCTGAAAGCTCCCCCTCCAAAGCGCCCAGCTGCAGCTTCAGATCGCCAATGGAGCTGTTGGCCTCGGAGAGCAGCTTGGTCTGGTCAGAGACGGTGACCTGCGAATCCTCCAGAGAACGGTTGGCTGCGTCCCTCTCTTCCGTCAGCCCTGAGACCTTCTTCTTCAGCTCCTCCCGCTCCAACTCCAACTCCTTCACCTTGCCGGCGTGGTCCAGGGCCAGAGCAATGAGTGTGTCCTTGTGCTTCTGCTCCAGCTCCTGGGTCCACTGCGCAACAATCTTCCCAACCGCCTTGTCCTTGCTGCGGAGCATGGCAGCAAGCGCTTGCTCACGTGCAACGAGGTCTTCCTCCTGGCTGTCCAGCAGAGCTTGCTGCTGCTGCCGAGCGACTTCATCCTTGGCGGCCTGCTCCTTCGCCGCCTCTTGGACCTTCTTGATGTCAACCTGCTTCAGGATGAGCTCCCACTTGCACTCATCCAGCTCACCCTGGGCAGTCCTCAGCTCTTCCCGAGCCTCGACGAACCAGATCTGTGTCTGGGCGACGCGCTCCTCAAAATCCGCCTCCGCCTTGTCCACCGCCGCCATCTTGGACTTCACCTTGTCCCGGCGGCCACGGTGGAGTGCTTGGACCTTCTGGAAGTTGGCGGTCATGGCCCGAAGAAGCTGCTCCTCCCGGGAATCATCGTCGCTCGTGCTCGGTTAGTCGACAACCTGGAGCCCGGCGGTTGCGAGCACCTCCCCTTCGGCTGGTGCTCTGGTGCTCGTCGTCCCTGGGAGGCAGATGAACAGGTCGTTGCCCACCCTCAGGTACTTGCCCAGAGCGAGGGCTGCAGGGGAGGAAGGTTGGTCGTTGGCCACCTCCTCCTCGGCGGCCTCCCTGGCAGGCCCCTTGCCGGGCTCCCCGGCAGGCCCCTTGCCAGCCTCCCCGGTAGAGGACCCACTGGTCTCCCCGGCAGGCCCCTTGCTGGCCTCCTCGGTGGCGGACTTGGAGGCTTCCTCAGCCGCAATCTTGGCGGCCTTAGCTTCGGCGTCCTCAGCGACCTCCCCAATGACAGTATCGATGTCCTCATGGTCTATTGAGGGAGGGTCTGGAAACCAGAAGGTAGGATGAAGCAGGGCTAAAATCAAAATTCAGAACAAAGAACATGAAGAAAGCAGAGACAGGAGGCGAGCCACTTACCTGTGTCGGGTTGAGAAGAAGTGATTCCCTCCCCGCCAACGTTCATGGCCGAGACGGAGCCGCCAATGCCCATGCTTTCCTCTTCCTCCTCTGCCACTATGTGCGTAGGCTCGGCAGAAGGTGTCCTTGTCGGGGATGCCCCTCTGGGTGGCATGGTTGCCGGGGGCGGCGAGTCGAGGTGGCCTTCAGTGGCTCCTCATGTTGCCGCTCTCCTCCTGCAAACCCGACAAGTTCAGCACCAAGGACTCATGCCCCAATGCCCATCAGTGAGGAGTGAGTAATGAACTCACGCTGGGAGCTGAGGCGGGGGTTGCGCCGAGGGTTGTTGTCCGGGCTGATCAGCATCAGCTCCGGTGTGCGCGGCGTGCTCGCTCGGGGCTTGTCTCCCGTCGAAGCCCTGGCCCTCTTCGCCGCCCTCTAGGCCAGGGTCTCCGTGTCGCTACAAAGACAAGAAGCCAAGAAAGATGGCGCAAGCTGAGGATCAGAAATGATGAAGGGTGAGATGCTTACTCATCCTCCTCTGCTTGCCTCCTCTTCCTCTTCGGGCTGAAGGACCCAAGGTCGAAATCGACCTCCGGGGCAGCGTCCGCGGGGGGAGAGGAAGGCGAGGGCGTCCTGCTGTAGGACCGAAAGTATGTCTAGAGGGGGGGTGATTAGACTACTTGACCAAATAAAACTCTAGCCTTTTCCCAATTTTAGTTCTTGGCAGATTTTAGCTATCTTAGCACAAGTCAAGCAATCTCCACACAATTAACGCAAGCATGCAAAATAGTATATGAGCAGCGAAAAGTAAAGCATGCAACTTGCAAGAATGTAAAGGGAAGGGTTTGGAGGATTCAAATGCAATTGGAGACACGGATGTTTTTGTCGTAGTTCCGATAGGTGGTGCTATCGTACATCCATGTTGATGGAGACTTCAACCCACGGAGGGTAACGGTTGCGCGAGTCCATGGAGGGCTCCACCCACGAAGGGTCCACAAAGAAGCAACCTTGTCTATTCCATCATGGCCGTCGCCCAAGAAGGACTTGCCTCACTAGCGGTAGATCTTCACGAATTAGGCGATCCCCTTGCCCTTACAAACTCCTTGGTTCAACTCCACAATCTTGTCAGAGGCTCCCAAGTGACACATAGCCAATCTAGGAGACACCACTCTCCAAGAAGTAACAAATGGTGTGTTGATGATGAACTCCTTGCTCTTGTGCTTCAAATTATAGTCTCCCCAACACTCAACTCTCTCTCACAGGATTTGGATTTGGTGGAAAGAAGATTTGAGTGGAAAGCAACTTGGGAAGGCTAGAGATCAAGATTCATATGGTTGGAATGGAATATCTTGACCTCAACACAAGTGTAGGTGGTTCTCTCCCAGAAAATGTGCATTGGAAGTGTAGGTATGTTCTGATGGCTCTCTCCTCGAATGAAGAGTGGGTGGAGGGGTATATATAGCCTCCACACAGAATCTAACCGTTACACACAATTTGCCAAACTCGGTGGGACCGAATGGTTAAACTCGTTCGGACCGATTCAGCAAACCTAGTGACCGTTAGGATTTTCGGCGGGACTGAGATGCAACTTGGTAGGACCGATATGGTTAGGGTTAGGGAATAACGTAATCTCGGTGTGACCGATTACACAAACTCGGTGGGACCGATTTTGGTAATAAGCTAACCAGAGAGTTGGTCAGGTAAACTCGGTGGGACCGATTCGCTCATCTCGGTGAGACTGAAATGTTACAAAAGGGAAACAGAGAGTTTACATTGCAATCTCGGTGGGACCGATCGCTCATCTCGGTAAGACCGAAACATTACGAAGGGAAACAAAGAGATTACAATCCCATCTCGGTGAGACCGAGATCCCTATCGGTGAAACCGAATTGCTAGGGTTTGTGGCAGTGGCTATGACATTTGAAACTCGGTGGCGCCGGATAGAAAGAATCGGTGGGGCCGAGTTTGACTTTTGGTTTAGGTCATATGTGGATGTGGGAAGGTAGTTGAGGGTTTTGGAGCATATCACTAAGCACTTTGAGCAAGCAAGCCATTAAGCAACACCTCATCCCTCCTTCATAGTATCGACTTTTCCTATAGACTCAATGTGATCTTGGATCACTAAAATATAAAATGTAGAGTCTTGATCTTGAAGCTTGAGCCAAACTTTTTGTCCTTAGAATTTTGAGGGATCCACTTTCCTCATCCATGCCATGCCATTCATTGAGCTTTTCCTGAAATATTAATCTTGGAATAATGTTAGCTCAATGAGCTATATGTTGTTAGGAATTACCAAAACCACCCGGGGATAGTTGCACTTTCAATCTCCCCCTTTTTGGTAACTGATGACAACATATAGATCAAAGCTTCGACAAATGATAATAAGAGTGGAAGATATCGTTGCTTTGAGAAGTATGTGAAAAGCAAGAGCTCCCCCTAAATTTGTGCATATCTTAAGATTTGCTTTGGACTGCAAATGCACAATGAGTTAGGATCATGGGTTACTCTTCCATGTCACATACATCTTGGTGGAGCGCTCAAAATGATAAGAATTAAATACATGCACTCATCACCAAGCAAAGTGAATTATCATATAACGATAAGTAAGATAATATCATCTAACAAGCATAAGTGTAGCTTATGATCAACCACATGATCATCAATGTCTCATAGATAATAGCGTAGTATCTCAAGCAATCAAAAGACAAACAAAGTTCAACCACCAAAGCAAGAGAGAATAAAAAGCAACGCTCTCCCTCGAAGCCTATGATCTATACATTTTTCTCCCCCTTTGGCAACAAGTTACCAAAAAGTTCATAGAAAATGCATAGCACTAGAACGTCTCTCAGGCTTGGTCTTCAGGTGGTGGTGTCCGGAGAACTCCAAGGACGAAGGCTTCAGTCGAAGTAGACGGAGCTGATGGGGTAGGTGCTAGAGCTGGTGGCACTGAAGTTGTAGCTGGTGCAGATAAAGTGGCTCTAGTGTCTGGAACAGGCATTACAGATGATCTCTGAGCTCGAGGCACTCTGGAAAATGCATCAGTGGTTGTTCTGCCCTTCCTCTCCTGCATGTCATCCTGTAGCTGCTCCACAACAGACTGAATCTCAGTTACTTTGACATCTAAATCATAGAATTTTTGTTCCATGATTCTTTCCAGGCTCTCCTGGTTTTGAGTTAGGGTGGCCAGCCCCTTCTCAATCCTCAGAGATGATGCTATCAGGTAACCAAGCTGGTCCTGCTTGCTTTTTAAAAAGTACTCAGATGCCTCCTCTTGAGTTGGCATCTTGGCAGCCTTCTCCATCTTTGCCTTCTCCTTCTTTGCTTGTGCTTGCACTGAGGAGGGTTCATCTTCATTCATCACAACTTGGTTGTCCTCGAAGTCAGGATAGATAGGCAAGTGTTCCTTATCCAACAAGTATCTGCCTGTGCCCATCTTTGAGTTTATCAACTCCTGAATCCGTGGGCATATCCACAAGTTCTTTTCTGGTCAGCTGCAGTCCTCTTGATAGTCTCAACTATAAGGCTCATGACCTTGAACTTCTGTGGCACATCAAATATATGTAGCAAGTTAATTGCATGTCCTCTGATCATGTTGTGGTCACCTGACTTGGGCAAAAGAGTGTGCCTTAGGATCCAGTTGATCGTTGACAGTCCTGACAGAAGAAAATGGACTGACCCAAACTTGAAAGTCTCAAGATCATCTTCAAGAATCTCCTTGTACATCTGTGACATAGAATTGTGATCCATCTTTTTCTTGGCATAAACATCCAAGTCATCTTCACTTTCCTTTGGGGCATTGATTAGATTTTCCCATTCCTCAATAGTTGATTGGTATCTCGTACCTTCAGACATCCAAACTATTCTGCCATCTAGATAGAAGTGTGCTGTGGAGTAGAATTGCATTATGAGCTCCTCATTCCACTTTGTGAGCTTCTGCCCAACAAAGTCTGCAACTCCACAAGCATGGAAGCTATCAAACACACCAGGATAGTGTTCCTCATTTTCCTTCATGTAGGTCCAGTTGACCCACCTCATATCACACACTATAGGCTTCTTGTCCAACAAAATTGTCTCATAGAAATCCTGCTGTTCCTTTGTGTGGAACATGTAATCAACAGCAGTCCTTCTCCTGGTAGCATATGGATCTGTCTCTCTCCATTTCCGCAGTCCTGAGTCTCTCCTGATCTTCATGTTCTCAGCCACAGGATGAGCATCATTGTGGTCTGGAATTTTTTGCTTCAATTTTCTCAGAACATGCTCTTCATCTTCTTCTTTAGAAACAGTCTCAAGCACTGGGGCCTTGTTCTTCTCAGCAGCTGGTATGTTTCTGGTATTTCTCTTTGGTGCATTCTTGGACTTGGAGGCAGCGTTGGGTGCTTCTTTGGGCTTTGATGATGCAACCCCTGTCTTGATAGCATCACCCATAAGCTTATGTGCCTCAGGTGCTGGTGCAGCAACCTCTTCTTCCTCTTCTTCTGCAATCATGGAAGCCTTTCCAATCACTCTGGCCATGGTCTTCTTGACCCTTTCCTTCCTTTTCTTTCCTTCTGCAGCAGGCTCTTTGGGTTCAGATTCCAAAGATGCTTGAGTGGATGCTCTGGCCTTAGACATGGGTTGTCTTCCTGCTGGCCTTTTGATCTTCATCCCTGGCTTAACTGCAGCTGAGCTGTACTCCTTCTTAACCACTTTCTTCTTTGATGTGGCCTCATCCTCAGTCGCCACATGGTCTTCATCCTCAGACACTGATGTTTTCTTCTTGCTTGCTCTAGTGGCAGCCTTTGGCAAATTGCTTGGGGTGCTCCTGCTACCATCATCTGAACTGCTAGAGGGACTAGTGCCCTCACTCAGGTGAACCTGCTCCTCTGACCTGTTATGGCTGTTACTCTGGTCAGACATGTTGCAAACACTAACTGCAGCCCCTGTGAATAGATATAGATGAGATAGAGTGGATGAGCATCACAAAATGCAAAGGTTTTTGCAAAAGAATGAGTCAAAAACTTAGTTTTAGTTTTCCACAGAAAGCCTTTTGGATCAACTGATTTGCAAACTCGGTGATACCGAAGCAGCTGTTGGAACCTAAACTAGTGAACTCGGTCAGACCGAGTCACAGTTCGGTGGCACCGAGACTGCTAGGGTTTCACAAAGTCCTGAACTTGTTCACACCGATTTGCAATTCTCGGTCAGACCAAGAACCACATGTGCAATGGCCTTGGCCGAATCGGTGGAACTGAGTTCTGCAACCCGGTGGGTCTGAGATGGTTTCGGCGGAAACCTAACCCTAATTTTTCGATTCAACTCTAATCTATGGAGTGTTTTGACTGGATAGAAGCGTTTCAATCGTGGGAAGAGTCATAATGAACACAATGTGCTAGGAATCGGACGGGGATAGCACTATGATCGAGTCCATACCCTAGTTCGGTGATGAACTCGCTACGGCAGCAACGGCGGGGAAGAATTCCATTGACGGCGGCAGAGACCAGCGACAAGAGGTGGCTGGCGACGAGGAGGACGATCCGGAGACCCAGGAGGCAGAGCGAGCTATGCGCGGGCGAAGGGGTTTCGAAGAAATTTCCAAAATTTTTCCCGTGAGTATATATAGCCCGACCCTGTCGGTGTGACTGAGTGGAACAACTCGGTGGCACCAAGATGCATAACTGTTGACGGTTACAGCAACTCGGTGTGACCGAAAAGTTCAAATCGGTTGCACCGAGATTGAAAACCTAGATCGACTTAGTGATCTCTGTATGACCGAAATGGATGAATCGGTCAGACCGAAACACACAAAGAAGTTTTGGAAGTTTAAGTCTATGACGAATCGGGGACTCCGAGTGCTCCTTACACAGAGTGGTTCGAATCTGACTTGATCAAATTTTGTTATGTAGCATGAATAGAGTTTGAGACGAGAAAAGCATAGATAGCTAGAGAGGGTTCTTAGGCATTCTTGTCCATCCACTTGGCAAAAGAAAAGAAAACCAATCAATCAAAACAACAAGTGGATGTCCTCGAATGAGTAAAATATGCAATCAACATGCTCACACAATAAAATGGCAATTGAAATATGTGGCAAAGCATGCACAACCAATTCTAGCATCTATCAAACAATTTGCGATGACTAGGTCATCTATATATGAGTATATTGACTTAGGAGTCAAATGAGAACATTTGATCATAGGTCATACTCATCATTTAAGCACAAGTGGGGTTACCACTTTTACATAAAGCATTGTTGTGTTCACACCATTAGAGGTGCTTTAGCTCAATTCTTAGAGTAAAGCTACCCCTAGATGTGAGATCCCCCCTAAGAGGGATGAACTAACCTTGGGTTTTGTTGATGGTGACTTCATGTAGATGTTGAAGATGTGGATGCTCAATGTTGATGTAGATCATTTGGAGCTATCCATTGGAGTGAGTTGCACTTTCAATACCTACACGGGTTAGTCTCACAAGGAACAAACAAGGATATCCATAGACATAGAGTTATGCACACACAAGATGATGTCTATGAAAGCTTTTAGGTTACCTTGCCCCTTGTCTTACCAACAAGAGGGTTTGTGACTGCTTGAACTAGTGCGAGATGTGGAAGTTGATTGCACTTGTTCTTGCCAAGATGATAAGAGTGAAGTATGTTGGCGGAGTCACCCTCAAGAACTCTCTAGTTCTTCTTCTTCGGGATCCACACCATCTTGATGGGAATCCTTGGTGTTATAGTTGTACTTGATGAAGTTGAACTTGAATTAGTCTTGGGAACCCACTTGACCAAGGCCTTAGGAGCTTCTTCAAATGCATCAATTTCCTCTTGAAGCTTGTCCTTGCCTTTTTGCTTGTGATCTTGTGGTGGAAGATCATCTTGAGCTTGTGTCCCTTTGAAAGAAGTAGGATCATACTTCTCTTGTTGAGGAACAAACTTCATCTTGGGGTATTGATCTTCTTCCCACTCAACTCCATTGGCATTGAACTTTCGTTCAAAACCAACACCTTGATTCTTCCGGTGCCTTCCTTGCTTGCGTACAATTTCCTCGAATTACTTACTTCCGGCAAGGCTCTTGTAAACATCTTTCTCTATAATTCCCTTCAATAAGCTATTTTCTTGCTCAAGTGTAACTTGGCTAAGAGAATCATTAGTGGAATCAAGAGAACTACTAGAAGCAACAATATTGGATTTAGCATGATTATTGTTACTACTAGAGGAAGAATCTTTCTTGTGCTTGTTACTAGACTTGACTTGAGGCATGTAAGTGGATAAGAGTAAACGCTTGGCAATGTAAGAAGAACTTTTCTTACGAAGATCATCATTGATTGCTTTTAAGAACTCATGCTCTTGATCAAGGTTGAGCTTTTCAAAGCGTAATTTCTCATGAGTCCTTAAAAGTTCTCGATGATCTCCTAAGATAGTTTCATGAGCTAACTTAAGAGTGTTTAGTTCTTTAGATAGAGACTCAATCTTCTCCTTATCATTGCCATTCGTTTTATCTTGATTAGCATGATTAATTGACGTTTCATCATAGTATTCATCACTAGAGTTGTCAACAAGTAAATCATCATCACCTAACAAGTCATCTTCATCACTATTGAAATCAACATACTCAGGGTGTGATACCTTTTGGGCCTTTAGCCATGAAGCATGTTCCAACTCATTCATTTGGTGAATCAAATATGTCACGGGACTTGGTTGTCACAAGTGCTAGACCGGCAACACCTTCATCTTGAGTATATTCGGAGTCGGAGTGATAGCTTCTCTCGGAGTGGTTGTCGGAGTCAGAGCCGGATACCCATTCACCAACATGAGCTTGATGTCTTCGTTTTGTGTAGCTCCTTGATGACTTGTCCTTTCTTTCTGAATCATTGCTTCTCCGTGAGGCTCTTCGTTCATAACGATCATCTCTACTCCTTCTTTCTCTAGATGGTGATTCTTCTCTTCTACTTCTTCTCTTTGGAGAATCTTCTCTTCTCTTGTAGGGGGCCGTACACTCATTGGAATAGTGTCCGGGCCTTCCACAATTGTAGCAGTTTCGCTCTCGACTAGAAGACCTTTTGTCATTGTAGGACCTTGATTTGGAGCTTCTCTCTTTGCTCCTACTCTTGTAGAACTTGTTGAAGTTCTTCACCATTAAGCTCAATTCTTCATTGAAGGTTTGTTTCTCACTCGATGATGTGGGGGCTTCACATGAGGCTTTGTAGGCACCACTTGATTTGTTGTGAAGTTCCTCTTTATCCTTAAGTGACATCTCATGAGCAACAATTCTTCCAATCACCTCCGTTGGCTTGAGATCTTTGTAATTTGGCATCATTTGGATCAATGCGCACACGGTATCATATTTTCCATCCAAGGCTCTTAGAATCTTCTTAATGATGAATCTATCGGTCATCTCTTCACTTACTAAGCCGGCAATCTCATTTGTGATGAGAGCAAGCCTAGAGTACATTTCAGCGACACCTTCACCATCCTTCATTTTGAACTTGTCAAGTTGACTTTGAAGCACATCCAACTTGGATTCCTTGACGGAGTCGGTACCTTCATGCATGTCAATCAAAGTATCCCAAATTTCCTTTGCATTCTCAAGACGGCTGATTTTGTTGAATTCTTCGGGGCACAATCCGTTGAAGAGGAGATCACAAGCTTGAGCGTTGTATTGTAGCATCTTCAACTCATCCGCGGTAGCTTCACGATTTGGTTCTTTCCCATCAAAGAATTAACCTTGCAAGCCAACACACACAATAGCCCAAACGGCGGGGTTATGTCCAAGAATATGCATTTTCATCTTATGCATCCAACTAGCAAAATTAGTACCATCAAAGTAAGGACCTCTACGGTGATAATTTCCCTCGCTAGATGCCATACTCTCCTAGGTTGTGAAACCAAGGCTATGACCACCAAAAGATATGGAAATCAAAGCAAATGGAGACCAAAGCTCTGAAACCACTTGTAGGATCGAAAGTATGTCTAGAGGGGGGTGATTAGACTACTTGACCAAATAAAAATCTAGCCTTTTCCCAATTTTAGTTCTTGGCAGATTTTAGCTATCTTAGCACAAGTCAAGCAATCTCCACACAATTAAAGCAAGCATGCGAAAGAGTATATGAGCAGCGGAAAGTAAAGCATGCAACTTGCAAGAATGTAAAGGGAAGGGTTTGGAGGATTCAAACGCAATTGGAGACACGGATGTTTTTGTCATGGTTCCGATAGGTGGTGCTATCGTACATCCACGTTGATGGAGACTTCAACCCACGGAGGGTAATGGTTGCGCGAGTCCACGGAGGGCTCCACCCACGAAGGGTCCATGAAGAAGCAACCTTGTCTATTCCATCATGGCCGTCGCCCACGAAGGACTTGCCTCACTAGCGGTATATCTTCACGAAGTAGGCAATCCCCTTGCCCTTACAAACTCCTTGGTTCAACTCCACAATCTTGTCGAAGGCTCCCAAGTGACACCTAGCCAATCTAGGAGCCACCACTCTCCAAGAAGTAACAAATGGTGTGTTGATGATGAACTCCTTGCTCTTGTGCTTCAAATGATAGTCTCCCCAACACTCAACTCTCTCTCACAGGATTTGGATTTGGTGGAAAGAAGATTTGAGTGGAAAGCAACTTGGGAAGGCTAGAGATCAAGATTCATATGGTTGGAATGGAATATCTTGACCTCAACACAAGTGTAGGTGGTTCTCTCTCAGAAAATGTGTATTGGAAGTGTAGGTATGTTCTGATGGCTCTCTCCTCAAATGAAGAGTGGGTGGAGGGGTATATATAGCCTCCACACAGAATCTAACCGTTACACACAATTTGCCAAACTCGGTGGGACCGAATGGTTAAACTCGGTCGGACCGATTCAGCAAACCTAGTGACCGTTAGGATTTTTGGTGGGACTGAGATGAAACTCGGTAGGACCGACATGGTTAGGGTTAGGGCATAACGTAATCTCGGTGTGACCGATTACACAAACTCGGTGGGACCGATTTTGGTAATAAGCTAACCAGATAGTTGGTCAGGTAAACTCGGTGGGACCGATTCGCTCATCTCGGTGAGACCGAAATGTTACAAAAGGGAAACAGAGAGTTTACATTGCAATCTCGGTGGGACCGATCGCTCATCTCGGTAAGACCAAAACGTTACGAAGGGAAACAAAGAGATTACAATCCAATCTCGGTGAGACCGAGATCCCTATCGGTGAAACCGAATTTCTAGGGTTTGTGGCAGTGGCTATGAAATTTGAAACTCGGTGGCGCCGGATAGAAAGAATCGGTGGGGCCGAGTTTGACTTTTGGTTTAGGTCATATGTGGATGTGGGAAGGTAGTTGAGGGTTTTGGAGCATATCACTAAGCACTTTGAGCAAGCAAGCCATTAAGCAACACCTCATCCCTCCTTGATAGTATTGGCTTTTCCTATAGACTCAATGTGATCTTGGATCACTAAAATATAAAATGTAGAGTCTTGATCTTGAAGCTTGAGCCAAACTTTTTGTCCTTAGAATTTTGAGGGATCCACTTTCCTCATCCATGCCATGCCATTCATTGAGCTTTTCCTGAAATATTAATCTTGGAATAATGTTAGCTCAATGAGCTATATGTTGTTAGGAATTACCAAAACCACCCGGGGATAGTTGCACTTTCACCTACGCTGCTTGGGTGAGGAAGAAGTGGCGGCCACGGCCTTCTTTGTTGTCGCAACCCTCGTCTCGCGTGCGGGCTACGCCTGGGCCTGTTGCCGCTGCGTGGTCCTGCCGGGCCGGACCGGCACACTGGAGCTAGCCCGCCACAGGACGCGTTTTCTCTCTAGGGCCGGGGGGTCCTCCGCTTCGGTCTTCTCTTCAGCCAACTCCTCGACCACGTCTTCGAAAAGGGGGGGGCGCCCAGCACAAGCGTCGCTGGATCCCGCGGGAAACCCCGCCCACTCGGTGAACTCTTTCTCTTCTACGGCCGTGTCGGCCTCGTCCTCCATGGTTCTGACGCTGCCGGCCTCCTTAGCAAGGGCCGCGTCCTCCGCCCTGGCGGCGATGTACGCCAGCTCTTCCCGAGTGGTGTCGCGGATGAGCAGTGGCTTGTCGCGAACATACCTCTCCGACAGGTTGTCGAAGAAGGTCTGCACCTGCCCCGCTTCCGGCTCCGCGCAGGTTGGATCGAGCCCGTGCGCGTTGAAGTCAAGCATCATGGCGATGTTGGCGGTCTGGTGAGAGTTGTTTCTCAACGGGACCACTCCTACTGGCAACCCAAACAGGAACCCACCGACCTTGGCGGCCTTGCCGGTCCTCTCGACCCCACCAGCCTCGTCGACCTTAAGTTGAAAGAGCCTCTGGCAAAGATGAGCGTGCTGCAGCACTGTGAAATTGTGTTTCAGGACGGGGCGGAGCCTCATGACGTCGGCCGCGTTCCTGAAGTCCTAGGCCGGCCTCCCCTTGTTGTGAAGTGGGGCAATCCGGCAGCGAATGAACTCAGCCCCAATCATCTCGAATGTAAGCCAGGCCAAGGTGAGGCGATGGATCCTGGTGGTGGCGACCGTGAGCTTCTTGTCATCGGCGTCAACGTCACTCCAGTCCTTGCGGCGAACTGGCGGGTTCTGATGGACCCGGCAGAACTCCAGCGGATCTGCCTCCTCGATCCAGCACCACCGGCCCCACCACTCTTCCCAACTCTCCTTCTGGGCACCCTCCGAGTACGTGCCCTTGCTCTGAACCCTCGGGATCCAGGTGATGCAGCCGGAGATGGCGCTCCCTGGCTGGATGCGAGGGGTGAAGTAATGCCGAAAGAGCGCCGTGCTGGGGTGCACTCCGGCAAAGTCCTCATAGAGATGGGCGAAGAAGGCCATGCACGCCATGGCGTTCGGCGTGAAATCCAGAAGATGGAAGACGAAGGTGTGCATGAGGTCGTTGAAAAAATCATAGAAAGGGGGGTAGAGCCAGCAGTAGAAGTAATCAACGAAGAAGGGGTACCGATTTGGGTCGTCCTTGGCAAAGTCGGCGGGGATGATACGCGTGGTGGGGTGCCCCGACGTCTCCATTCCCCACAGGGGCCTGAACGTGTCCCTGAGGATGAGCGTTTCGACCGTCGAGGTGAAGAGGGCGCGCTGCGTCCGAAGCTCCACCAACTCGCTCTCCTGCGCCTCCTTCCCTCCGTCGTCTTGGGCTGCTCCCTTGCTCTTGCCGGTCTTGGGCGCCATGACAGCTGGGAGGGGATGAGGGTTCAAAGGCAATGGGGGCGCGGCGGCGGTGAGTAGAGGCGAGGACTTTGATTTGTGCTTTAGGAAGAAGAGGGGAATGGCGGTTCCAAGATTGGAAGAAGGCGCAGTGGGTAAATGAGCAGTGCCCCTGCGGTTTCCTCTTTTTTATGGGGAAGACGTGGGCCGCGCCTTTACTATTCACCATGATGTGACGCAAGCATGCTGCGGTCATTCCACGCACGACCCCCACGTCGCGCACTAAATGCGGGTCATGGGGAAGCGCAACTGGCGAAGGAGTTACCGTAGTAAAAACTCTGCCACGCGTGCCCGCGCACCGTTCTGGGCCTGGCCCAACAACGCTCCGCTCTTATGTGTGGCCCATGCCCGGGGGCTCCTGTCGATGTACAAAAGTAGGGGCCCTTGTGTACCCCTCTACTTGTGCACGGGTAGTCATAGCCACACCTGCGGCCGGGCTCGGCAGGGCGAAGGGTGCAAAGATACAAGGCTGACGAGGCAGCACCCAAGCCAGAAGCATGAAGAGCGAAGAGACAAGATGAGCTTCCCCCGGCAAGGGCCCTTGCCGGGACGGCCTACATGGCCCCGGCAAGAGCCCTGCCGGGGCAACTTGCCCAACGCCAGCAAGACCGCCACCCTTGAGCCTGAGAGTTATGATGCCATCGACAAATGTCAAGACCAAGGCTCAGGAGCGCCTGCATGGAGGCATGCAGATCTTTGTGGGAACCAAAGGCCTGCGAGCCTAGATGAGAACAAGAAGACAAGGACCCCCGACAAGATCTCGTCGGGGACGACCGAAGACCCCCGACAAAACCCTTGCCGGGGACGCCCGCAACCCCGCCCCGGCAAGATCCTTGCCGGGGACGCCCACAAGATCCCGGCAAGAGCCTTAATGGGGGCATCTATGGAGCCAAAGCTAGGCCCACACTTACCAAAGCTTCGCTGCCCCACGCCCATTCCGACGTGGCGACCGGCCTACCAAGTAGGCGCATACTTGCATGGCAGCATGCGGCTTCTAGGCCAACTAGCCAAGCACCTGTGTGGTGCCATGCAGATCTTCATGAAGACTCTGTCACCGCACGAGCACATCAGCCAGCCAGCCAGCGTGGCGCTGCATGTGTCGTCAGCCTGGACGCGCGTCAAAGCGAGGCAAGGCGGCGACGGATGGAATGTGCCTCTTCGCCGTCCTCGATAAAGCAAGAGGACACATAGGCGGCGCATTAAATGTGTTTGTCCTAGGATGTCAGGAGATAAACTTGTACATTGTTTATCCTTTCCACCTCTTGTGTACCACTGTGGCAACCCCTTGACTTATAAAAGGAGGCCCGAGGCGTACTGAGGAAGGATTCGGACTTTTTGGGCTAGGCTTGCACCGTAGCTAGTTCAAGAACACAAGAACACCAAATATACACCAAAGCAGGACGTATTACGCACCATTTGCGGCACGAACCTGGATAAAATTCCCCCGCGTTGATCTTCTAAACCCTCTCATTGCATAGCCCCGCGCCCCGCCAACCTTAGAAGGGATTCCTTGTGATCCTATAGGTGTCGTTTTCCCCGACACCGATCCTCCCATGCCCGTGCCGTTTGCCGCCCAAGTGGTTCATCGCCAGGATGCCCGCTGTCCTCTCGTACTGTGTCTCCTACCGCTTGCCTCACATCGTGGTGCGCCATGGGTACCATCCAGATCGAGCATGAGGCATAGGCACAAGAGGCGCCGCGCTCCCTTCAATGCATTACTCTGCTGCTTTCGCTTCTAAGGATCTCGTCCTCCCACAAGAGCTCGAACCATCTGCCCGTGGCCGCAATTTCTAGGTGTCTTCTGCTTCTTCTTGCTTTGGTTCCTTATCTAGCGAGTTTGTTTCTTCCTCTAAATTTTTCTGCATTCACCGGCTCAGCTACGGGTGCACACCCGCAAATCACCACGTCTTCACCGACCGCATCGGCTGTCTCAGGTCTACGGTTTGCCCCGGTTCTCACGGCTCCCCATGTACGGATGTTGCGGTGGGATGGACGGCGTCAGTGCCATTGTGGACTCACTTTTTCGGCCTAGCCCGTTGGGCTTCAATTTTGTTTCGGTTGATGCAGCTATCTCCTGATGGATTAGTATGTTCTATTTGCTCCCTCCTTCATTCTTCCTTCCTTTGTGTTCTGGTGTTGTTTGATAGATTTGCCAGTTGTGATAGAGGCAAAGGTGTCCCGTCTTTCGATGAGATGGTGGCCATCATTATTGGTGGAGTAGACTTTGACAATCTGACTATGAACGCGCGAGGACGTCGTGCCTTAGCAATCGCTAAACTAACTCCTAGAGGTCATTGACCACGCCGGAGCATGATCAACCTGACCACGAGGGTCTATTTCCTGCAAGCAAACGAAGAACAAGCAAGAAACTGAAATTGCAATCTGGATATTGCGAATAAAAGAGGAAAGCTTTATTGATCAAGTGGGGTTTTGTGACGTCTTGGTCTGGTCGTTGAACACAAACGAAGTACGCGAAGTTGCAGCTATGGCAAACTTTTAGTCTAAACAAAACCCAAAGTCTAAACGATGCCCTAAGGGCTATATATATGGAGGAAGAGGGGGGATTCGTGGCCCTTGGAGGAGGGGTCCAAAACCAACCCTAATTCTTTTTCCCCACACATACGGACTCTAAAAACAGCCTATACTCAAGTATTTCGGAATTACATGGGCCTGACCCAATAATAAGGTGACACAACACCTTGAATAACCTCTAGACAAAATTTATGAAGCAACATCTTGTATATTTTATCCAAGGCTTCATGCACTCATTATGGTGACTTTGAAGTCCTGAAATCATCGCTGGTAACTCCATTCTTGTTCCCCCTTGCGCATGCCATCATCTCCATGCTTGAACTTGCTACAAGGTTCATCTTTCTTGTCCAGGCTAGGCACTTCATTAAGCAAAACAAATGTATCCAATTTAGGCAGCAACATATTCTCTTGACAATTATAATCGTTACCAAGAAACGAAAGTACCTGGTAATTCAATTGGCGTGCGCGAGCTCTAGTAATTGGTCTAGTATGTATACCAGCAGGGGTTGTGGCTGTAACAATGGTATTGATGTCCTCATCATCCTCCCCTTCTTGAAATGAAGTTGTCCTCAACGGAAGCTCATCTTCCTCACCCAAATAAGGCTTCAAATCTGCAATGTTAAAAGTGGGACTAACCCCGAAATCTTCAGACAACTCAAGTTTATATGCATTATCATTTATTTTCTGTAACACCTTAAAGGGACCATCAGCATGTGTCATTAGCTTTGATTTGCGCAAATTAGGAAATGTATCCTTATGCAAATGTAACCAAACAAGATCTCCATGTGCAAACACAACATATTTTCCACCTTTATCTCTGACAAGTTTATATTCAATGTTTTCCTTAGTTAACTCTGCATTTTTAAGATCAATTCAGCACATTGTTTAGCATCAAAATTAACCTTCTCTGAAGATGGAAGAGGCAACAAATCAATAGGTGCACAAGGTAGGAAACCATACACAATTTCAAAAGGGCACATCTTAGTAGTAGAATGCAGTGAACGATTATAAGAAAATTCAATATGAGCAAAGCATTCTTCCCACATTTTCCTGTTATTCTTCAAAACATTCCTAAGAAAAATGTTCTATTGACTACTTCAGTTTGTCCATCAGTTTGGGAGTGACATGTAGTACTAAAAAGCAATTTAGTCCCCAACTTAGCCCATAAGCATCTCCAAAAGTGGCTAAGAAATTTAGTATCACGATCTGAAATAATAGTATTTGGCACACCATGCAAGCGAATAATTTCACGAAAGAACAAATCAGCAACATTAGCAACATCGTCGCTTTTATGACATGGTATAAAGTGTGACATTTTTGAGAATCTATCCACGACAACAAATATGCTATCCCTCCCCTTCTCTGTTCGAGGTAAACCCAAAAGAAAGTCCATAGATATATATATATCCTCCCATGGAACAATAGGTACAGGCAAAGGCATATATAAACCATGAGGATTGAGTTGTGACTTAGCTTTTTGACATGTAGTGCAGCAAGAAACAAAGTGCTCAACATCCCGTCTCATCTTTGGACAAAAGAAATATGTAGCAAGTACATCCTCCATCTTCTTCACGCCAAAATGTCCCATTAATCCTCCTCCATGTGCCTCCTAAAACAACAAAAGACAAACATAGCTAGATAGAATGCATAGCTTGTTAGCACGGAACACAAATCCATCATTAACGACAAACTTATTCCATGTTCTCCCTTCTTTACAATTATGCAATACATCTTTAAACTCAGGATCATGCACATATTGACCTTTGATGGTCTCCAAACCAAATATTTTAAAGTCAAGTTGTGAAAGCATAGTATAATGACAAGACAATGCATCAATAATAACATTTTCTTTACCCTTGTTGTGTTTAATGACACAAGGGAAAGTCTCAATGAATGCAACCCATTTAGCATGTCTACGATTCAGTTTTGCTTGACTTTTAATATGTTTCAAAGATTCATGATCAGAATGAATAACAAATTCTTTGGGCCATAAATAATGTTGCCATGTTTCCAAAGTCTGAACAAGAGCATATAATTCCTTATCATAAGTAGAGTAATTCAGACTAGGCCCACTCAACTTTTCAGAAAAGTATGCAACATGTTTGCCATCTTGTAATAACACACCTCGTCATCCAATTCCACTAGCATCCCATTCAAGGTCAAAAGTCCTATTAAAATCAGGAAGTTGGAGTAAAGGAGCATGTGTCAACTTATCTTTCAATATCGTGAAGGCCTCTTCCTGTGCAGTACTCCAAACAAAAGGCACATCCTTCTTTGTAGGCTCATTGAGAGGTGCAGCAACACATATGAAACCAGCGAGTCCAAGAAATCTCCTCACTTGTGTGACCGTTTTGGGCTACGGCCAACTCTCAATAGCTTCAATCTTGGCTTTATCAACTTCAATTCCCTGTGGAGTAACAACATAGCTAGGAAAAGATACCCGGTCGATGCAAAAGGTGCACTTCCCAAGGTTACCAAACAAACGTGCATCACATAGAGCAATAAAAAGAGCACATAACTGTCCCAGATGTTCCTCCAAAGATCTGCTATAAATCAGTATATCACCAAAATAGACTACCACAAATCATCCAATGAAAGCACGTAAAACTTCGTTCATTAATCTCATTAAAGTATTAGGTGCATTAGTTAACCCAAAAGGCTTGACTAACCACTCATATAATCCAAACTTAGTTTGAAATGCTATTTTCCATTCATCTCCCAATTTCCTACGTATTTGATGGTATCCACTACGCAAATCAACTTTGGAGAATATTGTAGAGCCACTCAATTCATCAAGCATATCATCTAGCCTAGGAATAGGATGACGATAACTAATAGTAATATTATTAATGCCTCTACAATCAACACACATACGCGACGTACCATCCTTTTTGGCACTAGTATAATAGGAACAACACAAGGACTAAGGGATTCACGTATATAACCTTTGTCGAGTAGCTCCTGTACTTGACGCATAATCTCCTTCACCTCCTCTGGATTGGTACGGTATGGTGCACGGTTGGGTAGTGATGCACTGGGAATTAAGTCAATCCAATGCTCAATCCCTCGAATAGGTGGTAATCCCGGCGGCACGTCTTGTGGAAAGACGTCAGCAAACTCCTACAAAATTTTAGTGATAGTAGGAGGCAAAGAGGAAGCATGTCCTTGAATGAAAATAACGCCTCTTTGCACACAAAAGCATAGCAAACAGATTTGTTGCAATCTAGATCATCAATATCAGATTTGGTGGCAAGTAAACATCCACTTTTAAATTTAACTTTAGAAGGAACACTATATGGTTTATTATTAGGTTTCATTTGTTTCTCAAATTCTTTTGCTACTATCTGATTTTCAATCTTATTTTTCTCCTATTTTTCTTTACTAGCTCAATTAATATCATCTTTCAAAATGGAATCAGGAGTCATAGGAAGCAAAGCAATATGTTTATCCTTATGAACAAGAGTATAGTGATTGTTTCTACCATGGTGTATAGAATTTTTATCGAATTCCTATGGTCTACCAACTAATAAGGAACATGCTTGCATGGGTACCACATCACAATCAACAAAATCAGCATATGTAGCGATACTAAAATGCACAGAAACAGTACGTGTTACCTTAACCTTGCCGCTGTTGTTGAAGCATTGGATGTAGTAAGGATGCGGATGTGGTCTTGTGGTGAGAGAGAGCTTCTCCGCCATCTCCATGCTAGGCAAGTTGTTGCAGCTCCATCCATCTATGATGACGCGGATAGAATGTTCCTTCACAACTCCCTTTGTATGGAACAAATTATGCATCTGATTTTGCTTAGCTTGTGTGATCTGCACACTCCAAACACGTTGAGCAACTAAACTTTCATACCTGTCAGCATCTTCAACAAGCATGTATTGCGTCTCATGATTAGAATCATCTCCATCGTGTTCTTCACTCGTAATAAGAGCCAAAGTCTCCTCATCACAATCACTAGCAGACTCATACCCACTGTCCTCACTAGCAATCATCACACGCTTAGATGGGCTTTCTCTCGCATTATGACCTCCACCCTTGCAACAGCGACAAATATATCATGTGTTTGCCCTGTTGATGCCATGGATGAAGAAGAGCTCTGTGCGGGACCGAAGGTGTACTCCTGGCAGATGGTGGTGGTGGTGCCTATTTTCTTGTATCTCAGTTAGAATTAGCGACTGAAGTCAGTGGTGCTGCAGTAGGACATGTGGGAGTAGAGGATGTATGTGGTGTCCATGATGAAGATCGACCTAAAGAAAAATTAGTTTGCGCCAATGCATGTCGATCCTGCACTTCATGTTTAGCTTTGCAAGCAAGATTGAATAAGCGTGTGATATTATTAGACTCCTTATACTCTAGAATGGTCTGGATCTCTTTATTTAAGGCATCCATAAAACGTGCAAGCATACCTTCATTATCCTCAACAATACCAGATCTAATCATGCTAGTGGGTAATTCCTGATAATACTCCACAGAATTTTTTCCTTGCCTTAAACGTTGAAGTTTTTGAAGTAATTCATGTTGATAATATGGTGGAACCCAACGAGTACGCATAGAAATTTTCAAAGCAGCCCAAGAAGAAGGGATATTATCATGATATGATCTACAATGTTCAGACCACCAAACAGAGGCAAAACTAGTGAATTCACAAACAGCAACAGCAACACGTCTATCCTCAGGATACTGTATTCACAAACTCCCAAGTAAGATATACATCAGGAATGTATCTACCCTCAAACGTGAGATATTCAATTTTAGTGTAGGAATATGGTCATAATCTCGTACCTGAGGTGGTGTTGTAGCCCTACCATTGCGATTATATGCATGAGGTCGACCTGGTGGTGGTGCTGGTGCTGGTGGTCGCACGTTGTTCTGATTTTGATCAACCTAATCCTCATAAAAGTCCTCCACCTTTGTAGTAGCAACAGGAGCTACAGAAGCATCAACAGCAGTAGCAGCGCCACCAAACTTCTGTCCTAGCTCAAGAGGAACAGGGCCTGCTCGGCGGAGGGCTGTTTCATGACGTGGAGGTGGTGGTTGTTGTTGTAATGGTGTAGCAGAAGCAGGTGGTGGTTGTGGAAGATGCGTGAGTACTTCATCGAACTTGGCACCAACTTGGTGTCAATTGTCTTCTCAACGTCATCAATCCTCTCTAGTGCATTTCCAAAGCTAGCTGTGACGTCTTCCACCTGTTGACTCAACCTTTGCTGAAATTTATCATGAAGCTCCTTCTTTGTCATGTTCTCCTAGTCAATCTCGTCGGCTTGTGGTCCTGCCATGGTTAGCAGCAATAGAAATACACAAGAATATGATCCTACAAACTACTAGAAAATGGCAGTGTGTCACAAATCCATCAAGCAAATCTCAAATTCTTACCAGTTCTTACCCAGCAGCAGGTGGTGACCGGCAACCGTTGTAGTCAAAACTCTCAAAGCTTGGATAGAGCGATTACCAGGGTGAGTTAAACACACGACGTAGATGTAGGTGGAGCTGGGAAGGCTTATAATATGGTAGCAAAAAGGGTAAGCAATAATCAATCCAGAGATGCAAAGTTGAATCAACGCTCAACGACGGTGCTATGTTGGTCCTAGGATAGACCGTACTACAGACGCGAGCCTATAACACTAACAAAATCACGACACTTCACGTAAACAAGGGAGGAGCACACTTTGAATTTTTTTGCCACCATTTTTTGCACTTTTTTCCTCTTTTTTGGCTCTACAACAATTTTTTTTGAATAAGTCTACAAATGGTCTAAATACTACCTAGCCAGAATTTTCCAGACTTAGTTTTTTTAAATTGGAACAATTTTTCTTCTGCGGGTGGAACGGAAACTAAAGAATCCTACTTGGTCACGACTCGAAGTATGGCGTGATCTAGAAATCGAAAACAAAGAAACAAATACTAGACTCAGACTAGGACTGGTGGCAGAGATGAATCTGGTGGAAACTCAGACTGGTGGCGGATACATGTAGGGCGGTGGAGCACAGACTGGTGGCGAATCTGTGATGGAGGTGGACTCGGATTATCGTGATGGCAGTGGATATGTGGTATATGGTAGCGGTCATGACAATGGTGGTATATGGCAGCGGTGATGAGGATGGTGGTATATGGCAGCGGTGATGACGATGGTGGTATATGGCAGCAGTGATGACGATGGTGGTATATGGCAACGGTGATGTGGATGATGGTATATGGCAAACAGTGATGATGATGGTGCGGTGCCGGCGTGATAACCTGTGAACAGAACTCAAAACTCTAAGGGACTAGACACTAAGACCAGCAACTCGACATCACGATGCAACCGCAAATTCAACAAGGCAAAACTCTAAAAAAGACTATGTAAAGGCTCACATTGGTTCGGATATGATGAACTAACCCTAATTTTTTGGGGGGATAATTAGATTTTTACCCCTAATTTCCAGAAGTCACCGGTTCTATCCAAGTCACTTCGCTCCTCTTATGCTTCTGCCCTTTGACCGTTTGATCGTTAGTCTGACAATTTCATAACTAATTCATACTAAATCAGAAAAATGCAAATAAGATACCAAAATGTTTGGAAAAACACCACCTATATGTCAGTGTCATTTGCGTACATGACCAAATTGTTAGAAAGTGCCCACCATGAATAGTAAAATATAAAAAATTCTAAAAAAATTTGGTGGCAAAGAATGACAAATGTTTTAAGTGTTTGCCAAGTTTCATCAGGGAGCGGCATTCGTGGAAGTCGTGGCAAAAAAGCAATCTATTTTGGAGTGTTGATTGTTTTTTTTTTGCCATGACATCCATGAACGTGATTTCCCGATGAAACTTGGCAAGCACCTAAAACATTTGTCATTCTTTGCCACCACATTTTTTTAGAATTTTTTTAGATTTTTCTATTGATGGTGGTATCATAAGAGCTAAAACTCGGATGGGCACTTTCCAACACTTATGTCATGAATGCGAATTATATTGCCATATAGGTGATGTTTTTCCGAACATTTTGGTGTCTTATTTGAATTTTTCTGTTTTAGTATGAATTAGTTATGAAGTTTTCAAATTGACGGTCAAACGGTCAAAGGGAAAAAGCATAAGAGGAGGGAAGTTCCTTGGACATAACCGGTGACTTTTAGAAATTAGGGGTAAAATAGCCGAGTGGGACACAACTAGGGGCATAAATCTAATTATCCCTTTTTTGGCTTTTTCGTGGACTATAGGTATGAAGAACAGACTCGATCGAAACTATGAAAAACAACAAAATCTCACCAAGCAACCTGGAAATATGATACCACTTGATAGAGGCAAAGGTGTCCCGCCTTTTGATGAGATGGTGGCTATCGTTTTTGGTGGAGTAGACATTAGCGATCCAACTACGAAAGTGTGAGGACGTCGCGCCTTAGGAATCGCTAAACCAACTCCGAGAGGTTATTGACCACGCCGGATCACGATCAACATGACCACGAGGGTCTATTTCCTGCAAGAAAATGAAGAACAAGCAAGAAACTGAAATTGCAATCTGATATTGTGAATAAAAGAGGAAAGCTTTATTGATCATGTGGGGTTCTGTGACCTCTTCTTCTGGTCGTTGAACCCAAAGGAAGTACGTGAAGTTGCAACTATGGAGAACTTTTAGTCTAAAAAACACAAAGTGTAAACGATGCCCTAAGTGTTGTATATATGGAGAAAGAGGGGGGGGATTTCGTGGCCCTTGGAGGAGGGGTCCGAAACCAACCCTAACTCTTGTTTCCCCACACATACGGACTCTAAAAATAGCCTATACTCAAGTATTTAAAAATTACATGGGCCTGGCCCAATAATAAGGTGAGGCAGCACCTAGAATAGCCTCTAGACCAAATTTATGAAGTGGGATCTTGTATATTTCGTCCAAGGCTTCATGCACTCATTATGGTAGCTTCAAAGTCCTGAAATCATTACTTGTAACCCCATTCTTGTTCCCCTTGTGGATGCCATCATCTCCATGCTTGAACTTTCTCCAAGGTTCATCTTTCTTGTCCAAGCTAGGCCCTTCATTTGTAAGCAAAACAAATGTATCCAATTTAGGCATCATCATATTCACATGACAATTAAAATCATTATCAAGAAATGAAAGTACCTGGTAATTCAATTGGCATGCACGAGCTCTAGTAATTCGTCCAGTATGTATAGCAGCAGGGGTTGTGGGTTTAACAATGGTATTGATGTCCTCATCAGGTTGGTTGGATGTGGGGATTACATGGTACGGGCCGTAGTGGTGGATGCTTCTATATGCATCTTCACGTGTTGCCATTAATGCGGACCATTGGGGTTTGGATTAGGTGCTTTTCTGGCTGGTTGGATGGGTTTGGTGTCGATTAGTGCTTGATGACCCACAAGTATAGGGGATCAATTGTAGTTGTTTTCGATAAGTAAGAGTGTCGAACCCAATGAGGAGCAAAAGGAAATGACAAGTAGTTTTCAGTAAGGTAATGTTTGCAAGTGCTGAAATTGTAAGTAGCAGAGTAGTTTGATAGCAAGATAATTTTGTAACGGGCAAGTAATGATAGTAGTAAAAAAGTGCAGCAAGGTAGCCCAATCCTTTTGAGTCAAAGGACAGGCCAAAATGGTCTCTTATGATAAGCAAAGCGTTCTTGAGGGTACACGGGAATTTCATCTAGTCACTTTCATCATGTTGGTTTAATTCGTGTTCGCTACTTTGATAATTTGTATGTGGGTGGACCGGTGCTTAGGTGATGTTCTTACTTGAACAAACCTCCTACTTATGATTAACCCTCCCGCAAGCATCCGCAACTACGAGAAAAGTATTAAGAACAAATCCTAACCATAGCATTAAACCTTTGGATCCAATCAGTCCCTTATGGAATAGCACATAAACTGGGATTTAAGTTTCTGTCACTCTCGCAACCCATCATCTAATGGCTACTCCACAATGCATTCCCGTAGGCCCAAATATAGTGAAGTGTAATGTAGTTGTCGTTCACATGACACCACTAAGGGAATCATAACATACATACTATCAAAATATCGAACACATATCAAATTCACATGATTACTTGCAACTTGATTTCTCCCGTGACCTCAAGAACAAAGGTAACTACTCACAAATGATAAACATGCTCATGGTTAGAGGGGTATTAAATAGCATATTGGATCTGAACATATAATCTTCCACCAAATAAACCATATAGTAATCATCTACAAGATGTAATCAACACTACTAGTCACCCACAAGTACCAATCTATAGTTCCGGCAACAAGATTGAACACAAGAGATGAACTACGGTTTGAGAGGATATGTGTAACGCCCTCGATGCGGCTATATCTCCCACGTGTCGAAGCACGACTTAGAGGCATAACCGCATTGAAAGCAATGTCACAAGTGAGGTAATCTTCACAATCAACCCATGTAATACAATAAGGGAAAAGAGATACATAGTTGGCTTACAATCGCCACTTCACACAATCACATGAATAAAGCATTACAACATCCAAATACAATCAAGGTCCGACTACGGAACCAAAAATAAAAGAAGAACCCCAAATGCGACAAGCTCCCCCGATCGACCCCACCTGGGCTCCACTACTGAACAACTAGAACGAAACAACACAAAGGACAAGATCTTCATTGAGCTCCTCCTTGAGCTTGGTTGCGTCATCTGCACGGACTCATCGGCACCTCCAAGCTGGTTTTGGAAGTAATCTGTGAGCCAAGGGGACTCAGCAATCTCGCACCCTCGCGATCAAGGCTATTTAAGCTTATGGGTAAGGCAAAGGTATGAGGTGGAGCTGCAGCAAGCGACTAGCATATATGGTGGCTAGCATACGCAAATGAGAGCGAGAAGAGAAGGCAAAGCACGGTCGATAAAAGTATGATCAAGAAGTGATCCTAGAACAACCTACGTCAAGCATAACTCCAACACCGTGTTCACTTCCCGGACTCCGCCGGAAAGAGACCATCATGGTTACACACGTGGTTGATGCATTTTAATTAAGGTCAACTTCAGGTTTTCTACAACCGGACGTTAACAAATTTCCATCTGCCCATAACCGCGGGCACGGCTTTCGAAAGTTCAAATCCCTGCAGGGGTGTCCCAGCTTAGCCCATGACAAGCTCTCACGGTCAACGAAGGATATTCCTTCTAGCGGGAAGACCCGATCAGACTCGGAATCCCGGTTACAAGACATTTCGACAAAGACAAAACAAGTCCAGCAACACCGCCCGGATGTGCCGACAAATCCCGATAGGAGCTGCACATATCTCGTTCTCAGGGCACACTCAGATGAGACATCCTACGAGTAAAACCAAACCTCAAGTTGCCCCGAGGTGGCCCCGCAGTCTGCTCGGTCGGACCAACACTCAGAGGAGCACTGGCCCGGGGTGGTTAAAATAAAGATGACCCTTGGGCGCGCGACCCCCAAGGGAAAAGAAAAGGCTAGGTGGCGAATGGTAAAACTAATGTTGGGCATTGCTGGAAGAGTTTTATTCAAGGCGAACTATCAAGGGGTTCCCATTATTACCCAACCGCATAAGGAACGCAAAATCCGGGAACATAACACCGATATGACGGAAACTAGGGCGGCAAGAGTGGAACAAAACACCAGGCATAAGGCCGAGCTTTCCACCCTTTACCAAGTATATAGATGCATTAATTAAATAAGATATATTGGGATATCCCAACAAGTAAACATGTTCCAACAAGGAACAACATCTCCATGTTCCAACAAGGAACAAACTTCAATCTTCACCTGCAACTAACAACGCTATAAGAGGGGCTGAGCAAAGCGGTACATAGCCAAACAATGGTTTGCTAGGACAAGGTGGGTTAGAGGCTTGGTTCAACAATATGGGAGGCATGATAAACAAGTGGCAGGTATCGCAGCATAGGCATAGCAAAAGAGCGAGCAACTAGCAAGCAAAGATAGAAGTGATTTTGAGGGTATGATCATCTTGCCTAAAATCCCGCAAGGAAGAAGAACGAGTCCATGAAGAAGACAAATGAACGTAGATGAACGGGTCATAACAAACGCGATGTTACTGGAACCAACCCGAAGAAGCAAACACCGGAAAGAAGCACACAACATAGTAAACAAACCACACATGAACATGGTATGATATGCGGGATGCGGTATGCGATGCATATGCATGATTTGCAAAGGAATGATTGAACCTGGCCTCAACTTGGAAATACAAGAGTGCCACTGGAAAGGTGAGGTGATTTTGGTTGAAATCGATATAAAGATCACCGGAATCGGATGCACGGTTTGGAAATGGCAAGCAAAACAAATATGGCACCGGTCTGCGATAAACAGCAAGTAGCCATCTAAATACAACAAGTTAAACATGCTACAGCACACAAACATGGCAACAAAATACATGGCAGGGATCCATTCATGATTCTTGACAAAAGATGAACACTGAGCTACGGCCAATTCATCCATTAACAGGTTCAAACAAGCATGGCCAAAGTGCAAATGATAAACAGATCTCAGACTTAGTGAAATTAACATAAGCCTGGAATTTCAGATCAGGTAGCACACTTTGGAGCAAGAAACCTATATGCTACAGGAACTTAACATGGCAAAGCAAGGCATGGCATGAAGCTACTCAATGATCTTAACAAAAGTCCCTTAGTGACCTTGAGCCAAAAGGGATCAGAAAATACAATTGCAAGCATGTGAACATGGCAAAAACATAATCAGGTTACAGACTTAGAGGAAAACTGGAACATGCAAATCAGATAGCGAGTAGGCATGTTTAGGAGCTCGATGCACTCACTACAGAGCAAGGCATGAAAATCTAAGCATACACCCATCAAGAATACACATTATACAAGCTAGACATGGCAAGAACAATAACATAGCATGCACGGATCAACTACAACATCCTCGGCAAAATCGCTAACAAGTAGACAATCTGCCCAGATTCATGAAATAGCAAAAGTAGAGCTCGACTGACTCAATCTAGGATGCTCCGTAATTGCAAACAAAGACATGGATGGATAGAGCACTACAAGATTAACAAAAAAATCCTTACTGATTATCCTCAAAAGAGGCACGGATCACTAGGAAACAACATGAACATATGGCATATTGATAAAAACAGATCAAGGACTTAGTGGAATTGCTAAGTCCCTGAAATCAGCATTAACAAATGCTCCACTTTGCAAGCTTGTGCTAGTCACCACACACAACACAAAAATACATGGATGGCACCTCTGGAAAGATGGCAAAGCATGTAACAAAACATATGTAGAGCTCAAGGGCATATCACGCACACATTAATCATGGCAAAAATGACAAATAGCTATTTGGTGCAGCAGATCTGACAATTAACTCAAATAGCACTCTTCCAACAGCATTTCGGGCATCAAGATGACCTTAAATGAAAATGATGCATTGAGATGAAATGATGTACTCTCTGAGGCAAACATTTTCATATGCTACACGCATGAATCGGAGCTACAGATGCAAAGTTACGACCTGATGAACATGGGCAAATGAATCTGGAAATTTCGGGGACTTAGCGAAATTATACCTCTGGAAAAGTCAACGGGTGGACGAGGTGGTGCGGGATGGCGAGATCCGGGATGCGGGGAGGTCTTTGGATGGCGGGGTTGGTGGATCTGGTCCACCCCGGTCCAGATCTGGCCGGATCGAACTCCGGCGATGTCTCCGGCGAGGGCGGCGGTGGCCGGCGACCGGCGACCGGAGCGGCGCAGCGTGGGCGGCGTTGGGTGGCGGGGACGGCGGCCGGCGGTGGAGCACGCGGCGGCGCAGGCGGCGGAGATCCCGGGCGGGGCCGAGCGAAGGCTGCGGCGCACGCAGCTCGGCGATGCGCGGCGGCGGCGCATGGCGAGACGGGCGGCGGGAGGCGGCGGAGATGGTGGCCAGCGGGAGGACCCGCGGTCTCGGGCGGCGGGTGCGGTTGAACGGTGGCGCTGGCTAGACGGGCCCCGCGGGCCGGATCCGGGCCGCGTGGGCCGGCGGCGGGGCTGAGGAGAGAGAAGGCGGCGGAGGTGAGGTGTCGCGCTGTGATTCGCCGAGGAGGGCGGCGCGGACATGTCCGGCGGTGGAGGAGTTTTGTCCGGGCGTGAGGAGGAAGATGGCTAGGGTTTCATCCGCAAAAATTTCGGAGGGGGTCACATATATAGGGGTAGAAGGAGCTAGGAGAGTCCAAATGAGGTGTGGTTTTCGGCCACGCGATCGTGATCGAACTCTCTAGATGATAGAAGGGGTTTAGGTGGGTTTTGAGCCACTTTGGAGGGGTGTTGAGCTGCAACACACACGAGGCCTTCTCGGTCCCTCGGTTAACGGTTGGAGTATCAAACGAAGTCCAAATGGCGCGAAACTTGACAGGCGGTCTACCGCTAGTAAACCTAGGCCACATGACAAGTCTCGGTCCAATCCGAAAACGTTTAACACCCGCACACGAAAAAGAGGTAGAAAGGGACACCGTGTGACATAGGAGCGCCGGATTGCAAAACGGACAACGGGAAAATTGCTCGGATGCATGAGACGAACATGTATGCAAATGAAATGCACATGATGACATGATATGCAATGCATGACACGCAAGCAATGACAAGGCAACAACAGCGAATAACTGGAGGACACCTGGCACATCGGTCTCAGGGCGTTACAACACTCCACCACTACGAGAGGATCTCGTCCCGAGATCTAGAATGGCACCGGAGGGAAAACGGAAAAGAAAGAGAAGAGGTAAAACTAAGTTTCTTCTTTGACAAACGAGTGAGACCAAAGAACCTTGAAAAGGTTAAGCCATTTCAAGAAAAGAATACAACGGTGATGAACGAAGTTGAAAACACTCCGTTAGGAAAGAGGGACAAGGAAGAACAAAGTTGAAAGCACTCCGGTAGGGAAGAGTAATAAGGAAGAACAAATTCGGATAGCACTTCGGTTGAAAAGAGATGCAAGGCTTGATAAGGCGAAAAGAACTTGAGCAAAAGGGCACAATACTCCTGTTAAAACAAGATAGGGAAGGAATAAGAATGATATAATTTGGACAGCACTCCGCCTGTAAATGGAAGGAATTAAACTTGACAAGATGAGAGGATGCTTGAAAAGAGGACACGACACTCCAGTTAAAAGGATAAGCATGAAAAGAACATGGTCCTGACAAACCGAGATGATGAGTGAAAAGAGCAACACCTCAATGGCTCCGAAATAAAAGAAAAAATGCAATGAAAAGAACAGAGAAGAAAACAACATGTTCTACCTCAAATGGATTTGAGAGAGCATCCTTAAAAAGAAGGATTTAACAGAGCTATTGGGAAGTCAACAACGAAAGAACATACTGGTTGAGGGCTTATGGAAAACATCTCAAGAACTTGAGGTGAAAACCTGCCATAAATGGAAACAAGATTGGATTGATATGAACAAGGAGACAAGAAACTTATTTCGCCGGATGGATAAAAAAAACTTGAGTCATTATGAGCACCATAATAGCAACAATCCTTAGGGGAAAGCTTTAGGTGAAATATAACCCAAGATAACTTCAAAGAAGAGATTGATGGATTTAAAATACCTCATTCCTAACAACATGTGAATCATGAAACATGAACCCAAATTATCAAGAATGGCATAATACCACCTCCAATAATATGGTAGAAAGAATTGCACTCCGGATAGCAAGATGAAGAATGCTTGAGCTCCTCTGAAAAGAATCTTGATGAACACTTCTAGAAAGATTTAAGTCCTTGATGAACCAATCATGTAGAACCTCCATGAAGAACTCGGGTAACAAAAGGATAACGAAAAGAAAGATAAGTTGAAAACACAAGGTGAAAACTTGTAATGATTTAGATGGATCTCCGTGATAAAATAATTGAAAAAGGTTGGAACTCTGGGAAGAAGTGAAGATGAACAATGGAAATCAGGAATTTGATGAGCCTCCGGAATAAAGAATTAAACGCTTGGATGAAACAAGAATAAGAATTACATTATGCTTATCCTTCACCAATTTAGATTGATGAGAAGCAATGGATTTGACATACTACTTATTCTCGTAGAAAGGATTAAGATAGATAATGCGCAAACTTGAAGAGGCCTTCGATGATCCACCGGTAGGATTTCAAAGAACGGAAGTATGATAACGTAAGAAGAGGAATCTTGAACAAACCACTGTAAGAATTTAAAATGAACGAAGAAAATATAAAGAAACACCGGAAAGAATTAGGAAATGAATGAAGAAGCTTGAGGGGATTTAGATACATCAGAACGAAGAGATCAAGAACTAATTAGAGGATATTTGATTGATGCACCGCTAAGATTGGAGAATGAGAGCTGCCAGCTGAAATGAATAATATTTGAAAAGATGGCCTTCAGAGGAAAGAAATGGAAAACAACTCAAGAAATGCTTCTGATGGGTGAAAAGAATTCTCACGATCAAAACAATTATGAGAGGATGGTCTCGAATTAGAACCACGAATCTCTGAGAGAACGGATAAGATATAGAGGTAAAACTCTTCTTCGGTCTTCAAATGTTGAGAATGACGATGAGAAACACCACCATGAATTGTTGAGGCACTCCGGAATGAAGAATGGAAAGGTTTAGCCAACGATGAAAAGAATTTGAAAGATCTTGTAGAAACCCTCTGACTGATGAAAATTCAATCTTACGTCACACTTCGAAAAGAAATTTGGATAGCTCCGGGAAAATAAGAAGAGTCAGGTAAGATCCTGGAAAAAGACCTGTGGGTTAGGGCCCACTCAAACGATACACCGTTGAAATGATTACTTGAAAAAGGAGAATGCACCGGTTGAATTAAATGGTTTGAATGAGATAACATCCTCGAGATATCTTGAACGGATTGAGAATGGAAACGAATCATCCGAGATATTTTTAGCACTCTGGAGCAACAGAATAGCGAGAAGTGAATTATTATGAGGTGCACCGGTATAAGAAGGCATTTGAAACGAGGAAAGAATACGATCAACACCAAAAGCTTGAATTGAATCCACCGGAGACGAAAAGAATGGAGAATATTGAACTTGAAGCTTCGATACAATCTTCCTGAGAATCACCGGGTAAAAACATGAAGGAAAAAGAATGGAGAGACTTCACATCAATAAAATGATACTTGATTGAGATATATGAGTCCTCGGAGAAAATAAAGGGAGGGAGGGCGGGAAAACAAAGACAACTTGGAGATGGATGAAACAAACACCGTTCAGAAGAAAACTGAAACTTGATCTTGCAAAAATTGGCAAGATTTAACCCACTTAAAGAGAACCACACTGGTGGAAAAGGATTTACATGACAATCTCGATGCTCATGAAGGATTAGTATCCGCATACGAGTATGAGAACACCGTTTAGGAAAGGTAAGGAATCAACACTTGACATTGAAGCAACTCGAATACCACAACTCCAAAGAAAAACAAAAGATTGGCTTGCAGAATAAGCCGGAACAAACATATGATAGAGATTTCGTCCGAAGTTTTTGTGGTGGGGCCTACACGGGCTCAATCGTACAGCACCATCATGTACAAGGCAGTGCACATGTCATACGAAGCGTCCCCGAGTCGGCATAGCCAAGGACTCTTTAAGACACAACGAGACCACTGTAAAACCAACCGTGGATAGGCGGACCACTAGACGTCGAACCCCAATTTCATATCATACATCTGTCGGAAAGAAATCCTAATAGCTACTTGAATTCCCACTTATAAACTCCCGAAATTTTCCGGTTATGCAATCAGGTGTTGGGGATACAGGGGAAGCATAATATCTCACCCAAAACTAGCAAATCCTACATCCAGCTGTATCCATCCTTCAACACATAACCAAGAAACCTTCGGAAATCATCTACCTCAACCTTCGAAAAGCATCCGTTATACAAGTTATGGCAATACTCCCGAACTCCCGCCCCAGTACTGGGTGGCGTCGAGGTTATCTCACCAACAACTGCATAAAAGAGATTTTCGATGTCGGCGAAACTAAACTCAGGTATTCCAGAACTGCAACGATAAAATTGTGACGACAACACCTCGGAGCTCAACTCCCCGGGACACTGCCACAACCCCTAAATGACAGGAGGCACCAAGAACAATGTTCTCGTCCCAAATCCATCGGAACGATTCCAAGATACCCGCGTGATCCTAAAAAAAATTAGTGAAATTTGAGAAGAGAAGAGTCAAAACTCTACGTCAGGATGTCTTACCAGAGCGATGAAGGGACTGAGGAGTAAAAAGAATTCCGAAACTCTCCGATATATAATTCCTAAATGACTCAAGACATTTTCCTAGACTCAACAACGGCTGCTAAAAACGATCAAGCAGTGGGGGCTCCTAAGGTTGGGGAAGGCTCTGATTACCAACTTGTAACGCCCTCGATGCGGCTATATCTCCCACGTGTCGAAGCACGACTTAGAGGCATAACCGCATTGAAAGCAATGTCACAAGTGAGGTAATCTTCGCAAACAACCCATGTAATACAATAAGGGAAAAGAGATACATAGTTGGCTTACATTCGCCACTTCACACAATTACATGAATAAAGCATTACAACATCCAAATACAATCAAGGTCCGACTACAGAACCAAAAATAAAAGAAGAACCCCAAATGCGACAAGGTCCCCCGATCGACCCCAACTGGGCTCCACTACTGAACAACTAGAACGAAACAACACAAAGGACAAGGTCTTCATCGAGCTCCTCCTTGAGCTTGGTTGCGTCATCTGCACGGACTCATCGGCACCTCCAAGCTGGTTTTGGAAGTAATCTGTGAGCCACGGGGACTCAGCAATCTCGCACCCTCGCGATCAAGACTATTTAAGCTTATGGGTAATGTAAAGGTATGAGGTGGAGCTGCAGCAAGTGACTAGCATATATGGTGGCTAACATACGCAAATGAGAGCGAGAAGAGAAGGCAAAGCACGGTCGATAAAAGTATGATCAAGAAGTGATCCTAGAACAACCTACGTCAAGCATAACTCCAACACCGTGTTCACTTCCCGGACTCCGCCAGAAAGAGACCATCACGGTTACACACGCGGTTGATGCATTTTAATTAAGGTCAACTATAGGTTTTCTACAACCGGACGTTAACAAATTCCCATCTCCCATAACTGCAGGCACGGCTTTCGAAAGTTCAAATCCCTGCAGGGGTGTCCCAACTTAGCCCATGACAAGCTCTCACGGTCAATGAAGGATATTCCTTCTAGCGGGAAGACCCGATCAGACTCGGAATCCCGGTTACAAGACATTTCGACAAAGACAAAACAAGTCCAGCAACACCGCCCGAATATGCCGACAAATCCCGATAGGAGCTGCACATATCTCGTTCTCAGGGCACACTCAGATGAGACATCCTACGAGTAAAACCAAACCTCAAGTTGCCCCGAGGTGGCCCCGCAGTCTGCTCGGTCGGACCAACACTCAGAGGAGCACTGGCCCAGGGGTGGTTAAAATAATGATGACCCTTGGGCGTGCGACCCCCAAGGGAAAAGAAAAGGCTAGGTGGCGAATGGTAAAACCAATGTTGGGCATTGCTGGAAGAGTTTTATTCAACGCGAACTGTCAAGGGGTTCCCATTATTACCCAACCGCGTAAGGAACACAAAATCCGTGAACATAACACCGATATGACAGAAACTAGGGTGGCAAGAGTGGAACAAAACACCAGGCATAAGGCCGAGCCTTCCACCCTTTACCAAGTATATAGATGCATTAATTAAATTAGATATATTGTGATATCCCAACAAGTAAACATGTTCCAACAAGGAACAACATCTCCATGTTCCAACAAGGAACAAACTTCAATCTTCACCTGCAACTAACAACGCTATAAGAGGGGCTGAGCAAAGAGGTAACATAGCCAAACAACGGTTTGCTAGGACAAGGTGGGTTAGAGGCTTGGTTCAACAATATGGGAGGCATGATAAACAAGTGGCAGGTATCGCAGCATAGGCATAGCAAAAGAGCGAGCAACTAGCAAGCAAAGATAGAAGTGATTTTGAGGGTATGATCATCTTGCCTAAAATCCCGCAAGGAAGAAGAACGAGTCCATGAAGAAGACAAATGAACGTAGATGAACGGGTCATAACAAACGCGATGTTACTGGAACCAACCCAAAGAAGCAAACACCGGAAAGAAGCACACAACATAGTAAACAAACCACACATGAACATGGTATGATATGCGGGATGCGGTATGCGATGCATATGCATGATTTGCAAAGGAATGATTGAACCTGGCCTCAACTTGGAAATACAAGAGTGCCACTGGAAAGGTGAGGTGATTTTGGTTGAAATCGATATAAAGATCACCGGAATCGGATGCACGGTTTGGAAATGGCAAGCAAAACAAATATGGCACCGGTCTGCGATAAACAGCAAGTAGCCATCTAAATGCAACAAGTTAAACATGCTACAGCACACAAACATGGCAACAAAATACATGGCAGGGATCCATTCATGATTCTTGACAAAAGATGAACACTGAGCTACGGCCAATTCATCCATTAACAGGTTCAAACAAGCATGGCCAAAGTGCAAATGATAAACAGATCTCAGACTTAGTGAAATTAACACAAGCCTGGAATTTCAGATCAGGTAGCACACTTTGGAGCAAGAAAACTATATGCTACAGGAACTTAACATGGCAAAGAAAGCCATGGCATGAAGCTACTCAAAGAGCTTAACAAAAGTCCCTTAGTGACCTTGAGCCAAAAGGGATCAGAAAATACAATTGCAAGCATGTGAACATGGAAAAAACATAATCAGGTTACAGACTTAGAGGAAACTAGAGCATGCAAATCAGATAGCGAGTAGGCATGTTTACGAGCTCGATGCACTCACTACAGAGCAAGGCATGACAATCTAAGCATACACCCATCAAGAATACACATTATACAAGCTAGACATGGCAAGAACAATAACATAGCATGCACGGATCAACTACAACATCCTCGGCAAAATCGCTAACAAGTAGACAATCTGCCCAGATTCACGAAATAGCAAAAGTAGAGCTCGATTGACTCAATCTAGGATGCTCCATAATTTCAAAAAAATACATGGATGGATAGAGCACTATAAGATTAACAAAACATCCTTATTGATCATCCTCAAAAGAGCCACGGATCATTAGGAAACAACATGGACATATGGCATATTGATAAAAACAGATCAAGGACTTAGTGGAATTGCTAAGTCCCTGAAATCAGCATTAACAGATGCTTCACTTTGCAAGCTTGTGCTAGTCACCACACACATCACAAAAATACATGGATGTCACCCCTGGAAAGATGGCAAAGCATGTAACAAAACATATGTAGAGCTCAAGGGCATATCGCGCACACATTAATCATGGCAAAAATGACAAATAGCTATTTGGTGCAGCAGATATGACAACTAACTCAAATAGCACTCTTCCAACAGCATTTCGGGCATCAAGATAAGCTCAAATGAAAATGATGTAATGAGATGAAATGATGTACTCTCTGAGACGAACATTTTGATATGCTACACGCATGAATCGGAGCTACGGATGCAAAGTTACGACCTGATGAACATGGGCATATGAATCTCGAAATTTCGGGGACTTAGCGAAATTATACCTCCGGAAAAGTCAACGGGCGGACGAGGTGGTGCGGGATGGCGAGATCCGGGATGCGGGGAGGTGTTTGGATGGCGGGGTTGGTGGATCTGGTCCACCTCGGTCCAGATCTGGCCGGATCGAACGATGTCTCCGGCGAGGGCGGCGGTGGCCGGCGACCGGAGCGGCGCGGCGCGGGCGGCGTTGGGTGGCGGGGACGGCGGCCGGCGGTGGAGCACGCGGCGGCGCAGGCGGCGGAGATCCCGGGCGGAGCCGAGAGAAGACGGCGGCGCACGCGGCTCGGCGACGCGCGGCGGCGGCGCATGGCAAGACGGGCGGCGGCGGAGATGGTGGCCGGCGGGAGGACCCGCGGTCTCGGGCGGCGGGTGCGGTTGAACGGCGGCGCTGGCTAGACGGGCCCCGCGGGCCCGATCCGGGCCGCGCGGGCCAGCAGCGAGGCTGAGGAGAGAGAGGGCGGCGGAGGTGAGGTGTCGCGCTGTGATTCGCCGGGGAGGGCGGCGCGGACATGTCCGGCGGTGGAGGAGTTTTGTCCGGGCGCGAGGAGGAAGATGGCTAGGGTTTCATCCGCGAAAATTTCTGAGGGGATCACATATATAGGGGGAGAAGGAGCTAGGAGAGTCCAAATGAGGTGTGGTTTTCAGCCATGCGATCGTTATCAAACGCTCTAGATGATAGAAGGGGTTTTGGTGGGTTTTGGGCCACTTTGGAGGGGTGTTGAGCTGCAACACACACGAGGCCTTCTCGATCCCTCGGTTAACCGTTGGAGTATCAAACGAAGTCCAAATGGCGCGAAACTTGACAGGCGGTCTACCGGTAGTAAACCAAGGCCACATGACAAGTCTCGGTCCAATCCGAAAACGTTTAACACCCGCACACGAAAAAGAGGTAGAAAGGGACACCGGGTGACATAGGAGCACCGGATTGCAAAATGGACAACGGGAAAAATGCTCGGATGCATGAGACGAACATGTATGCAAATGAAATGCACATGATGACATGATATGCAATGCATGACACGCAAGTAATGACAAGGCAACAACAGCGAATAACTGGAGGACACCTGGCACATCGGTCTCGGGGCGTTACAGGATGGTGCTATTGAAGATGTTGATGGAGATTTCCCTCCTCGAGATGGGAGAGTTGTTGGTGATGATGATGAAGATGATTTGCCCCTCTGGGAGGGAAGTTCCCCGGCGAAATCGCTCTGCCGGAGGGCAAACATGCTCCTACCAAGTTCCACCTCGAGGTGGCGGCGCTTCGTCCCGAAAATCCTCCTATTATTTTTTCTAGGTTAAAATGACTTACATACCAAAATATGGGCACCAGAGGTGGGCCGAGGAGGGCACAACCCACCAGGGCGCGCCTGGGCTCCCTGGCGCGCCCAGGTGGGCACATCCCACCTGGTGGGCCCCCTCTGGTAGTTATTTGCTCCAATAATTCTTAAATAATCCATAAAAATCTTCGTGAAGTTTCAGCTTGTTTGGAGTTGTGCAGAATAGGTGGCCTGACATAGCTTTTCTAGGTCCAGATTTCCACGTGCCAGAATTCTCCCTCTTGGTGTGTATCTTGCAAATTATGAGAGAAGGCATTAGAATTACTCCAAAAAGCATTATTATGGATAAAAACATTATAAATAAAAGTAATAAAACATGATGCAAAATGGATGTATCAACTCCCCCAAGCTTAGACCTCGCTTGTCCTCAAGAGAAAACCGAAATCGAAAAACATGTCCACATGCTTTGAGAGAGAGGTGTCGATAAAAATAAAATACGGACATAGAAGCATCATGTTGATTATTATAACAACAACAAAATTAAACATAGGACTTTTATCATAGAACTTTTATCATATACTTCTCATGAATAAGTAATAGTTTGGCACACAATCGAAGTATAAAGCAAAAACTCTATTAGAAACCAACAAACTATGTTCTCAGTCAACTTTGCAACTACAATTCATCATCTTTTCAGGAAGGGTCACATGTGGGAGCCTTTAGGCAAGTCCACATACTCAACCATCATATAGTCTTCAGTGATTGTCACCACGTACACATGAGCAAAACGTTTCAACCGGACACATGGAAAGAGAGGGGCTTATGGTTTCGCCTCCCAACAAACTCACCTCAATGGTGATGTCAACAATAATAACTCATGCCGCCCATATTCAACTGGACATATGTGCCTAGATCTTTCCTCACCACATGATGCTTGCCAAAGGAGAAAAATAAAAGGAATAGAGAGAAAAACTTTGAATGTTGCATAAAAGTAAAAGATAGGCCCTTCGTAGAGGGAAGCAGAGGTTGCCATGCGCTTATTTATTTGTATGCTCAATCCCTTAGTGCAAAATAACGTCACGTTACACTGCCCCTTGTGATAGCAACCTTTATTATGCAGTATGTCGCTTTTATTCTTCACCTTCACAAGTTCTTGCAACGCTCAATTTTCTCTTATGCTAAATGATCTCACACTTTTAGAAGCAATTTTTATTGCCTTTTTGCACCGATGACAACTTACTTGAGGGATCTTGCTCAATCCCTAGGTAGGTATGGTGGACACTTGAAAATAAGATTTGGGTTTAAGGGTTTTTGGATTCACAAGTAGTATCTCTACTTAGTCCGCAATTTTTGGCTAGCAAAGATAGGGGGCAAGCACCACATGTTTAAGGATCTATGACAATATTACTTCTATGTGAATATGAACAAACATAAATCATTACGTTGTCTTCCTTGTCCAACGTCAACAATTTTGGCATATAATATTTTGATGAGGGCTCACAATCACAAAAGATTTCTAGGATAGTATATTTATATGTGGATCTTCTGTTCCCTTATTAATTCTTTCATCAGTTGCATCATTGACTAATGTTATGTTTGTCAATCTCTAATAAAATTTTCTACTTATACCTTTCCTTATGTGGTGCCATCACCTACCATAGGATTAGTATATAATCTTTTCTTTATTTATTTCCTTTCTTTTATTTAGTACTTTTCTCTTTTTCCTTTCTTATTTATTTTCTTTTATTTGCAACATGAGAGTAAAGAAAGCAAAAACTCAAACTAAACTTTATTATATAACTTGCACATGATTACAAGGATAGATCACTAAGCAAACTCTCAAAGAAGAAAGGATCGAACTAAAATTGTATTCATCTAAAGCAAAAGATCAAACTAAAATAAGTAAAAGCAAAAAGATAGTGGGATGATACGATATCGGGGAACCTCCCCAAGCTTGGTGGAAGCCAAGGGGAGTGCCCATACCTGATACTCAATTCTCTTTTGGTGGTGAAGAAGATGATGGTGGTGATGACAATTGTGCCTTCAACTTTTTCACTTTGTAGTTGAGCAGAGCAATCTCCTTTTTTAAATCATCGACCTCTAACTCCAGCTTGAAGATCTTGTCACATAAATCTCCTTTGCTTTTCTGCCGAAAATGAGAAGGAATAGATCGGTTATTAGACCGGTTAGCTCTCTTAGGGAGACTGGACTTCTTAAACTTTATGTGTATATCCCTAGGTTGAGGTAGAGGGACATCCTCCTCCTCCGAGCTTAAATCATCGACCCTCATCAAGTGAGTATCCTCCTCATCATTCGTAGTTCGACCATAAGGAGATATGTCCCCATAGGTATTTGGGTCAGCAATGAGATGTGAGACATAGCTCTCACCGTCGGCGTCTATGAGACTATGTAAACAGGATGACATGACATAACTATATAATGTGTTCATTAAATAGGTTGGCATGCCATAATTCACATACATTCACGAATAGAATGCCATAATTCAAAATATGATGACTGTAAACACTAAACAGGATGAGATGATATAACTATATGATGTCTTTATTAAATGGGTTGCCATGCCATAATTCAGATAGATGATGTGTATGTACTATGTAAACATGATGGCATGATATAATTCAAATATATGATTTATATAGTAAGCAAGTAAGCAGATGGCAATCCATATATGATGTAAAAACTAAGCAATGCAAGACAACATGCACGACATGGGTAATATAACCCTGCCAAGTTTGAGCACAGACCTCAGGGGGAAAATAGGACTGGTCATCAGTCTCTGAATCCTCCTCTGAGGAGCTCTCTGTAACTAGCGAGATGTCTGCTTCAGCAGGTAGCATTGTCTGCTCGGAATACCTTGTTTTCACTCCAGATACTTCCATCACTGCTTCAAATGGCTGATGCACAGGAAGAGTAGTTGAATATACAAACGCTTTCGACAAATGGAACACGTAATACAAAAAAATGATAGCATGATATAATTCACATACATGATGATTGGCTAAACAGCATGGCATTGCATAGTTCACATATATAATGCCTTTGCAACAAGATAGCACTGTATAATTCACATATATAATGTCTTGCAACAAGATGGCAATGCATAATTCACATATATGGTAATTAGACACTGAACAGGTGGCATTCACACAAAGCATGTCTAAACTAATCAAATGACATAGCAATGTGAGACACCATACGCACGATATGAGCAACATAACCCTGCCAAATTAGAGCATACACCTCGGGGGGGGAATAGGACTGGTCATCTGTCTCTGAATCCTCCTCTGAGGAGCTATCCGTAACGAGCGAGATATGTGCTTCGTCAGACAGCATAGTCTGCTCCGAAGACCTTGTTTTCACTTCAGAATTTGCCATCACCGTGTCAAATGGCTGATGCACACGAAGAGCGGTTGAATGTAATAACATTGTTGACAAATGTAATATGTAACGAAAAAAAGGATGGCCTGATATAATTTACATATAAGATGACTGGCTAAGCAGGATGGCATTGCAAAATTCACATATATGATGCCTGGCTAAACAAGATGGCGTTGGATAATTCACATAAACGATGAATAAACTAAACAGATGGCATTCGCACAAAGGATGTCTAAACTAAGCAGATGACATATTTGTGGAATAAAGTAAGCAATGCAAGACACCATATGCATGATATAACCAACATCAGCATGCCAAGTTAGAGCGAAGACCTCAGGGGGTAAATAGGAGTTGTCTTCTCCTTCTGAATCCCCCTCAGAACAGATATCTTCCTCTCTATTACAATCTGAAATGCATGGAGGGGGGATGCCTTTGTGCCTACCATGGAGCGACGTCTGCATGAAATTTTATTGCCACGCAAGGCTCGTCTCTTTTGCTCTACATGTTCAGTTCCATTGTTTACAATAACTGTCATGCATAGGAATAAAACATAGTGAGATTATGTAAGGAGTGCATGCAGAAATCCAGAGTGATGGTAGCAACCTGTGGATAGACCCAAAACCAATAATAGCAGGCAGATAATGGCTTCAGTTAAAAAATACAGATAATGGCTTCTTTACTGTTTGTTTCCCACCCAACATGAAACTCATAGTAGACACCGGAGATTAACCAGATAGTAGATAGATACTATTGATAGCGGCCCCAATATGTACCCCACAACCATTTAAAAACTCAAGTTTGACCATTAGTTTGGAGCTGACTCAGAGTCTAATCGGTGAATAGGACGATAAAGTAGCATGTAATATTAAGCGATGCATAACGTAAACAGACACGAAAGAGTGCGACCTCTCTTGCGGACCCGTGTAGTCCTCGAGGTCATCTGCTCGGTTGATGATGGTAGTGCAGTTTTCATGGCTGCCAGCGGTGGGGAAGAAGATCTGAGGCGGCGAAAGACAGTCTGGAGGCCGGATCCCTAATGTGCTGGACCCTTCTATCGTTGGGGCAGCTGAGCTGGGGTGGACGACGGTGCAGCATGAGCGGGACAAACAACGCAAGGTTTTCTTTGACAACTATCTGTAAGAGAAGTAATTCTGTAAGGGCTTGTTTGAATTGGAGGATTCCAACAATGCAGGGATAGGAAATAGACAGGAATAGGATAGGAATGCATGTGCAAAACAGAGAATTTAAAAACATAGGATTTCTGCCAATCTGGGTGTTTGATTCACAACAATTGGAAGATCACATGATGCAAAGAAGCATGGTGAGATTAAGTCAAACCACATGAAAATGTATGGTTATAATGCTATTATGCTACTATCTTGTGCTTCATGAATAGGAATTTGAAAAGGAGGACAAGTGAAAATTAAAATTCCTACGTTTTTTCTTTCAAGGAGACACTAAAGGAACAAATCCTTGTGCTCAGTGGACAATATATATAACATGTAGAGTAAAAAAGAGATGCAACAAGTGTACAACCTCTTTGGCGAAGCCATGTTGATCTCAGCGTGATTGGGTTGGCTGGTGAGGATGCTCCGGCTGACTTGGCTTTCGGAGGAGGGGAAGAAGATCTTAGGCGTCTGGAGATGGAGCCCGAGGTACTGCTTCGCTATGATGGAGGGTTTCATCGTTGGAGCAGCTCTGGTGAGTTGTACGACGCCGAGGCTGAAGCAGGACAAGAGAGACAACGAACAACGTTAACCTGAGTGGAATTCTAATAGCATGACGTAACATACATAAACACAAAGTGCTAGATGTAAAATACATCAGCCACTCATCTCTGAACTTAACTGTCAAAACTGAATTTAACTGTCGAAACTGAACTTAACTGTCGAAACTGAACTTAACTGTCGAAACTGAATTTTGCTGTCGAAACTGAACGCACTAGCAAGGTGAGGCTACACGCCAGTCGACTGACTTTTTCATCTCTAGTCAGTCGATTTTGCAGCCGTTGGATACGAAATCAAGGGCCTGCGGTTCAAACAGCAGCCACCCTGCTGCCCGCGGCCGGTGGTGCGCCGCCCCGCCCGACTCGAAAACACTCCCCACCGCCGGTCCGCCGCCGCCCCAGCCATCCCTCTAGGCCCCCCCATGCCGAGCTTTTTCTCCGGCGATCCCCACGCCAATGCCCCGCCACCGCGGTGACCACCGCCCCCATCCTGAACCCTAAGATAGATAGTGGGGTACCTCTCCGACGAGCCCCCTCCCTGCTGCAGCTGGTTCTTCCTTCACCCCGGCGGCATCGGAGTGAAGTGTAGCTAAATCTGAGCAGCATCGCAAGCAAAGCAAGAGCGAGAGCAGCAGCGCGAGCAAGAGCGATAGCAAGAGCAGACTAGGCAGGGGACCGAGAGCAAGAGTAGAGCAGCAGCGCGAGCGAGAGCTAAAGCAGTAGCAGGTCCTACTAATGTGGACGTCGCCGCCGAGGGAGCGACGCCGTGGATGAAGTGGCCGGCGACGCCGCCGTGGATGGAGCCACGCCATGTCGGCTCGGGACCGAGCGCCGGCAGCACCGTGATATCGAATCAAGAAGAAAATGCGGCAATTAGTGCACAACCTCTTTGGTGGCGCCGATTAGGCCGCAGCTTCATCCGAGGAAATGGTGATGATGATGCTCTTTCGGTGGTGCAGGTGAAGACGGCGGTGTGGGAATGGAGGTGGCGCAAAAGACGAGGGGAACATGGGGGCAGCTCTTTGGAGGTGGAGGACGGCGTGGCTGAACCGACGGGACGATGAGATCGACAACGGATCCTCATCCGATACGGTGGATGAGGGACATCGAGGTGTTGGTGTGGACGACGTCGTCGGGGAAGAGGCTCCGGCTGGGTGGCGGACGGAGCAGGGTGTGGGGTTTCGTCGTGGGTTTTCGCGGCCTCGGTGTATGAATGGGTGGGCGGATGGGATGGCAGTGGGGAACCCATGGCTTAGAGACACGCTTGTCCGAAATGTGGGGTAAGTTACGAAAGTACCCCCACCGATTTGAGGCGGTTCTTTCGGTTCAGGGGTACCACAGGCATTTCGCGTGTCGGGATTTCACAGGAGGGGGAGTTTTTGCGCGCGTTGTAATTTCGGAATAGCAAGGCGCAGGTTGAGATGGAGGGAGTTGTCGGAGCACAACGAGACAAAGATATATCTTAAATATTTCGGGCTAACATGGCGCGGGTTGAAATTTCCGGACAAGCCTAACGTGTACTGTACCAAATCAATGCGCCCTACAAATGTCATTCAAAACTTTGAATTCATGTTATGTTCAATTAAAATATTTCGCTACGTGTATAATGCATGCAACCTACTACTCAAATGAACATTTTAGTGCATTCCAAACGTATATACTACCGCTTCAATATGAACTAAATTTGAATTTGTTTCTCTATTTGAGTAAGATCTACAGTAATGATTGTTGTGAAGTGAAAGCATTTGAATTCGTTTCTCTATTTTAATAAGATCTACAATCATCATTATTGTCAAGTTAAACCATCGTTTGTGTATTATCTTCACAACACGCCACATGATTAGTCTCGAGTTACATATGAACTATGTGTACTATATGAACTCGAACTAGATTTTTTGAATCCACTTTATTTTGATTTCAAATCACATTACATTTCTAGCTCTAGCTATATCTTCATAATCTAAACCATGTCTCATATGTATAATGTGTTTATCACATTATGTATGGTGCCCCGCCCCCTACGCCTACAAGTATTTAGATGTGAGTTGCAAACACCACACATTACCACAAATTCAAATAAAATGTGAGAATGTTCGATATATAGTATTGTTTAGATTGTTCGATATTTAGTTGTAAGCTGCAAATGCCACACATTATCACAAATTCAAATAAAATGTGAGATTGTTTGATGTATAGTATGGTTTAGACTGTTCGGCATTTAGCTGTGAGTTGCAAACGCCATGCATTATCACATTATGGTATAACATGTGCACATCACGTGTATCACTGCTATATTCATGCATGGAATGTTTAAAACACTATGATCTCCTATTCAAATATATGAATCCACTTTCATACCAAATTATGATCTTTGTTAGTCTCTTACACCCACACAATCCTCTAACCTTTGTAGCTACCACTAACTTTCTCTCATGCATGCACACGCCCTCCTCGCCCTGCCCCTCCCTCGGCATTCTATCCATCGGGCACATTCATTTTTTCTTTAGGTCGTTCTCCTAGAGTCTCCACAACTCCTTTCCGACACACACTGATCGATAAACCTCTCCAGCGTTGCCTGCCTACAACATACAAACACACCTTCAATCTCCTCCTTTATGTGTCCTTGCCTCGTGTCTCTCATACGGTCAGACACACTCTCGCCCCTCTTTTCATCGCTCTCACAACCGCACAATCCTCCCCCTATCTAGCTAGTAGTTGGGCCTCTCGCACCACCTCCTAGCTCCATTCTCTCTGTCTATCCGTCTCGCTGGGCCTTATTTGCCTCTAACAAATGGACGTACACCGACTGATCTCTCGCTATACATATAGCTAGCTAGGTCCTTATAACTCGTTTTTACCCACACGTCAATCGATCTACCTCATTAGTTGTGTCTCTCCCTTCCTCCGACAAACAACAATTGATCTACCGATCTAGTTAGGTTTGCTTACCAAACACATGGTTCCCCTTCATCATCCATGGATGCGTCCCGACAGATCTATCACACACAGACACACACAGAAACACATCCCCACTCTTATTGATAACATTGCAGTTCCACCCTCAGTTTGTCTAGTAGGCCTCTCCCACCATCTTCGAGAAGCAACTCCATCACCCATCCAGCACTCTACCCCTCTCCCTCCCTCTCCCTCCCTCTCTTTCTCCTCTCTCTCTCTCTCCCATCATATTTCCCATCCTTCAGTTATGTATGGATGTCGACCGATCTCCCTCGAGACATAGCTGGGTCTCTCCTTCTCAACACATATACGAGTTGTTCTACCTCTATAGTTAGGCCTCTGCCTACCCCTCCCACCACCCCCTCCCCACACACACACCGATACATCGAGAGCTCTAGTCATGTCTCCCTGCCACACACAAACTTGACGTGTGCCCTCTAACGTTCCGGTAGGCCAGTCGCCCTATATCTTTGACTTGTACACACACACAATTTCGATGGCTCTCTTCATCGATCTCGCACCCACCCACTTGATCATCTCTTCGACTCTATCGATAGCTATGACCCCTCCCTCTCTTCTCGTGGATTGCCCGACCCTCTATGTATGATATGGACAGGCCTCCATTTCACACACATTGCATGTAAAAATTTGTTTGAGATGTCATCGACACATATTCCCACAAATAATTCACGAAATCAACGCCCCACCCCACCCCCACCCCAAAACAAAAAAACACTCACGAACACAGTTTGTATCTCTCACACACACCCACGTAGGTGGGGGACATGCACGAAGAGAAGAGGTGCATGCACGGCGCATGTACTCCCGCCTCTTTCCCAACCACACCCGCGCGGGTACACGGTGGAGCTCATTTCTGTATGAAAAAGGCAGCCCATGTGGTAATTTGGCACGTGTATTGGTTGTCCACTTGGTGGAGGGAGGATCGTCTACCACGGGTGAACAAACAAATTGCGACTTGACGTGTTATGTTAGAAAAAGAGGCAAACCATGTGGGGCCTACCTTAGAGGCAAGGCTCTATACACTGGAGTACTTTTGATGTGTCCCGTCAACTCGCAGAACGAGGAGAAGCTAGCTTAGGGGCTGTTTGGTTCTAGGACTAGCATTGCCACACTTCGCCACACATTTTTGCCAAGCTTGCCTAAGGTTAGTTCATCAAAATGAGAGCCACAAGTTGGCAAGCCTAAGGGAATCTTGCCACACTTTTTGTGTATATGCCATATGGGGCCCAAGTGTGGCTTGCCTAAGGTGTGGCTTGAACCAAACACTCACCTAAGTTGGTCAAACTTGCCTAACCTTAGTTGTGGCAATCTTCGGCTAAGTTAGTCACAAACCAAACAGCCTCTTAGTACGCCGTCTCCCCCGCCCACGGGCGCGGTGGCTCGCAGGATGAGGTGAAGCATGCTTACTACGCCTTACGCCCGCTCCCTCGCCCATGCATGCGGTGGCTCGCAGGACGAGGAGAAAAATTTACTAATCCCTCCGTTTACTCCTCGTCCTTACTACCTTGGTTATAGAGATTATATCATATTGTTTGGAATATATATGTCCTTTAGTAGATTTCAATATGAACTACTAGTACATACTCCAAACATTGATGTATATAGACGTATTTTAGAGTGTGGATTCACTCATTTTGCTCTGTATGTAGCACTCTCCCTCGCCCCTCGACCCTCGCCCACGTGGTGGACGTGCAACAATTCATTCGGTCTCATATAGCCAGAACGATATATACTGCACTACCATTATTGCTCGACTTCCCTAAGAGGCGAAGAGCCAATCGCAAGGTTAATATTTTGGAGATGCCAAGCGCAAGGTTATAGGAGAACGAGTAGTAGGTGCCGCGTCATTTATAAATAAAGTTTTTTTTTCTTCAGTGGCACATATGCAATATGATAGGTTCATATGGAGAGAAAAGGAAACCGCTCCACTATATACATAGTCAGGATGGGCCAGCCTACACGGTTGCTTGCTGGGGTTGCTTGTATGTAGACTAGAAAGGACCAGAGGGAGTACATGTGAAACTGCTGCAAACAAGGTGATCACCCTGGGAATAATGCTAGTACGTATTGTTTTGCATGTTCATCCAATGCCAATGATACAGGAATTCGAACTAATCAAAATAAATTCATTCATACACGGTCGGATTTCATATAAACATGCTAGATTTCATTACATTTCATACATTCTTCAACTAAAAAGGGGTGCACTGGAGGTATAATTAATTAACCGAAGCTACCCACCTGTGTCCCGCTGAGCGGAACAGAAGCTTCAGTGACTTAACTACAGGTGCAGTTGCGTAACTGACATGTGGCCTGTTGGGCCCACATGTCAGTCAGCCAACTGCACCAGCAGTTAAGTAGAAGCAGCGTTATTCTCCAGCAGAACTCCCCGACTCCACGTCGCCGCCAAGAAGCTAACCGGCCGTCAATGGTCAACCCGCCTAGCTTGGCTTCAACAGGAGGGTAGCGGCGGTGGCCTTACTTGGACCCGAGCGGCGGTGACCTACCGTGTTCTACTCTTCCTCATTTTCTGTGTGGTGCGGCCTCATTGGCAGCGGGGCGGGGCCTCGACGGAGCCGGCGATGTCCTCCGTCTCGTTGCCGGCGGGTGGCGCCTCAGCGGAGCGGTGGAAATCCTCCCTCGCGTTGCCGGTAGGGTGGGGCCTCGGCTGAGCCGGCGATGTCCTCTGCCTCGTTGTTCGCAGGGCGGGGCCTCGGCGGAGCCGGCAGTGTCCTCTACCTCATTGTTGGCGCCACGGGGCCTCGGCGGAGCAGGGCCTCGTCGACGCCAGCGGAGCGGGGACTCGTCGGAGCCGGCATTGTCCTCTGCCTCGTCCTCGGTCTCGCCAAACAGCGGCTCGCTCGCTTCATCGCCCTCTTTGCTAGCCTCTTTGTAGGCAGCCGCAGCCTCCGCCACTTGCATGCGGTACCGCCAGCGCTCGAGGCGGCCCTTGCGGGCGGAGCAGTACGAGTCGAGAAGCGCCTCCTGCTCCGCCCACTCCGCGACGATCTGCCTCTGCCTACAGGTGCTCCTGGAGGAGATGGTGGTTGTAGGCGGCATCGGCCTGCGCCTCCCGGAACTGCTCCTGACGCATCTGCCTCACACTATCCATATATTGGGCACGGGCCTCGCCGATGGTCATGGTGCAATGCACCGACGAGGATGGCGTGGAGGAGGGGGTTGGCGTCGGATCGTCAACTACCATGTTCTCCATTGGGACGTCGTCGTCCTCCGGCTGCCTGCCGGCCAGCCGGTCGGCAGCAATGGCTGCCATCTCCTTATGGTCCGTCGTCCGCCCGTCCCGAAGAGCGCTGGAGCGCGAGGAAGCCATGGTGGGCAGTAGTGGTGTCGACAGGAGAAAGGGAACGAATGCGGATGACTGCGGCTATGGCCGGCGCAGTAGTTTATATAGCAATGGTGGGCGGGCGGAGGGACGGACGTGTGGCGCCGGAGTAGCCGCCTCGGCAACCGCGTATCATTAATGTGGGCGGCAAATGGATGGACGGATGACACTTGTGTCGTTTGAAGGCGGAGCAATCGCCTGCACCGGGAAGCGGCGCAGGCGGCGCTGACTATTTCAGGCGGAAAGCGCGCGCGGGCGAGGAGATGACTTTACTTGGAGAGGATGACAATGGGGACCCACCAGGTCCATAGCCTCACATACGCAAGTGCCTCCTTATTATATATATGTATAAAACTATACTCCCTCCGTCTAGGTGAATAAGTCGTATTAGAAGGTGCATCACGACCTAGGTGCAAGCAGATTGGTGGAAAAGAAGAATATTTCTCTCTTCTAAACCATTGTTGAGGAAATCGTTAACTGGTAGCTGCTCGGTCGGTTGGTGAGTACGGGATTAATAGGCTAATCGGCAAGTTAATCGGCCATTTAATCGATTAATCGGACAATTTATCGGGTTATCGGCTACTCGGGGACCCTATGAGTAGGGATTAATCGGCAAGTTAACTGGTTAATCGGATGAATTCTTGAACAGTGTTCTAAACACAATATCTAATCACAACAGTTAAGAGGATGCCTTATTAGCTACCCATGCAGGCCATCGTAATTCATAGCATGCAAAGCGCTTTTATTTCTTGCCTAATAACCCCATGGACGTGCTGCATGCATTGGTCCTTGCCCGAGCAAAAAAAGGGAGGGAAGGGGTTTCCACGGGAGACAACGAGGCAGAGGTGGAAACGCTCGCTGGAGTAATTTATTTTGTTTCCCCCTGGTTTCCTGACATCACGGTCCCACACCATTGTCAACCTATGTAGTAGTCAATAAACGAGAGAATTGCACAAGAAGCGGCTAATAGCTGGGACCAAGCAGCTCGAGTAGTATTTGTGTTTTTGAGGTGTGAGCACTGCAGAGTTTTTCGATGTTTAGCCCAGATATTAATTTTTCTCCTCTGAACAACAACGAAAACATCGTTGCAGGTATTAACTGGGCGGGCTGTGGCCTGTCTAGCCCAGGCCAAATATCCAGCCCAGATATTAATTTTTTTCAAGCTGAAAATGGCTAGCCCAGCTATACTTTTTTTAGGAATACCCAGGCAAGGTCAAGTTGTTATTCTCCGCCTCGCTGGGCTGCAAATCTTTCCTAGGAGGGATGCATTAGGCTTAACAAGAAAATGGGCTTTAAGAAATAATAAATGGGATGTAATTATAAAAAGTGGGCAGTAACTATAAAAAAATGCACCAAACACGTGATTACTTTATAAAATATTATTTTTGGATGTTGAAAATTTTAATTTCATTAATTGTTGCGAGCGCAATGTTTCATTGGATTTTTACGTAATATAAATTTATATTGAAATTGTATTTAATCTGACTAGAAATTTCGGGATAAAAATATTTCGGGTCCCATCAAAATGTGGGAAATTTTATTGAATTCTGTTTTGAACGGTTGGTTGAAATGGGTTGTACTTTTAACAAACTGTAAATGGGCTGTAGTAAATTCCATTAGAATTCAAAAATGGGCTACACATTCTTACAAATCTCAAATGGGCTATAAGTTCTCTGCCACACACTTCTGGCCTTATTAAGTTGACGCGTCCCCTAAAAAATAGAGTTTGACGCGTATGGAAGGCTTTGTCAACTTATAGTCAACACACGGTTCTAGCAGCAGTGGCCGTTGGATGTCCATCCAACGGATGCCGTGCTTCTTCTTCAATCTCGGATATTCTAGCTTCACCCGCCCAAAAAATGATTCCTCCCCCTGACATCTGGGGCGCACCGTTTCGGAAGCTGACCTGTGGGCCTACTAAGTTGACGTATCAAGGGCCTTGTCAACTTAGTAAATATAAACGATTCTAGCTGCAGTGACCGTACGGTGTCCATCCAACGGCCATAGTGCTTCTTCAACCTCTGGTTTTCTTGCACCAGCCACCCAAAGCAGCGCCGGTCGTGCCGCCTGCTCCAGCCTCCCGTGGCCGGCTGTGCTGCCGCGGAGGCCTCACGGCCCCCTACTATTCCCACCGCTGGCCAGGCCTTGCGGCGATGGCAGCCTCACACCGCAGCCGAACGAGTGAACCCTCATACTCCTCTCTGCGTGGGCATCCACTACCGCGTCTTCACCGGCTCCGCGTCGTCCCCTTCCTAGGCCTCGCTGTCGTCCACCGCCCTCGTGCTCTCGGCGCGGCGTGGTCAACGTGGTCAAGGAACGACTTCCATCGGACGTGGACTGTACGTGGAGAGGCTGACAACTGGGTCCACGGCGGCAGCAAGGAAGTGCCTCCTTATTACAAGGAAAATAATGATTCCTCCACTTGACAACAGGGACCCACCGGATGGGCCACTAGTATTTTGCGAAAAAAATCATTTCCCCCTGACTACTTGGACCCACCGAACGGGCCACCGTATTTCGTGAAAAAACATTCCCCCTGCTATCAGCTCGGACCCACCGGAAGTGCCTCCTTATTACGCACAAAAAATTGAATACTCCCCCGGCTAGCTGGGACCCACCCTGCTGGGGGGCTGACTTGTGGGCCTACTAAGTTGACGGGGACGAAGGGCTTTGTCAACTTAGTCAATATGAACGATTCTAGCTCTAGTGACCGTAAGATGTCCATCCAACGGCAGTAGTGCTTCTTCAACCTCTGGTCTTCTTGCTCCAGCCGCCCAAATCAGTGCCGGTCGTGCTGCATGCTCCTGCCTCCCGTGGCCGGCTGTGCTGCCGCAGAGGCCTCACCGCCCCCTACTATTCCCCCCGCTGGCCAGGCCCTGCAGCGACGGTAGCCTCACACCGCAGCTGAAGCAGTGAACCCTCGTAGTCCTCTCCGCGCGGGCTTCCACTGCCACTTCGTCCCCTTCCTAGGCCTCCCCGTCGTCCACTTATGTGGTGCTCTCCGCGTAGCATGGTCAACGTGGTCAAGGAACGACTTCCATCGGAAGAGTACAGTACGTGGAGAGGCTGACAGCTGGGTCCACGGCCACAGCCCAGTTTTTTTGTGATTTGCCAAGTAAGTCTCTTTGTCGGGCCTGTTGGCCTTCAAATCTTTCAAGACGAGGAGAGCTTTCATTCGGCTGGCCGAGAAAATGGTCCATCAGTAATGAGAAATGGGTTGTACATTTTTAAAACACATCAAACCGGCAATTAGTTTCAAATATCTTATTTTTCATTTCAAGATTTTAAATTACATTAATTTTTATGCGTGGAGAATTTTTTGGATTTTATATTGATATACATTTATTTTTAAAATCAATTTGAATGTGAGTCGAAATTTCGGGATTAAAAACAGTTCGGACCGCACCGAAATATGCAAAATTTTGTATAATTTTTTAACCGTTGCCACAATATGGGCTGTAATGCTAACAAAAAGAATATGGGCTCTAAAAAAACTTAAGAATTAGCAAATGGGCTGTAAATTATTAGAAATAATGGCAGATGGGATGTATGCTGTTTTCCACAGATTTGAGGCTTTCCTAAAAAAAGGTTGACACACAAGCACTGACTGTTGGATGTCCATCCAACGGCCGTCGTTCTTCTTCAATCTTTGCTCTTCCTGCTCCAGCCGCTCAAACAAGCGCTGGCGGGACTGCCTGCTCCCTCCTCCTCACGGCCGGCTGTGCTGCCGCGCAGGCCTCACCGCCCGACCGTACTCCCATTGCTGGCCTAGCCATCCCTCTACTCACCCACACCTGCTGTTATTCTCCGGCGACGGCAGAAGAACCAGTAGACCCTCGTACAGTCGTACTCCCCTCCGCGTGGGAAACAATTGCCGAGTCTTCCCTGCCTCCATGTCGTCCCCTTCCTAGGCCTCGCCGTCGTCCACCGCCCTGGTGCTCTCGGCGCGGCGTGGTCAACATGGTCAAGGAACGACTTCCATCGGACCTGGACTGTACGTGGAGAGGCTGACAGCTGGGTCCACGGCCGCAGCAAGGAAGTGCCTCCTTATTACGCGGAAAATAATGATTCCTCCACCTGACAGCTGGGATCCACCGGACGGGCCACTATATTTCGTGAAAAAAACGTTCCCCCCTGACTGCTGGGACCCACCAGCTACATCTTCGCACGCAAGGAAGTGCGTCTGGGCAAAAAAAATTCGCCCCCTGACTACTGGGACCCACCAGCTACATCTTCGCAGGCAAGGAAGTACCTGACAGTCGGGACCCACCTGGTCGAAGCGTATGTAGCATTGTCATTCTGGTCGCGAACGTGTATGTACATACTGGTCGATGTAGAGGCGCGCACGTGTCGTAGTATAGGCATGCATGTAGCATGTACACGTACGTACAGCGGCCAGGGTGCAAGAAAGAAAATACGGCCACATATGTGTACATACGGGCGGGGTCTCGAACACCTACTTGCGCATACGTACGGCCACGGCTCATGTACATGGCTGGGTCGGAACAGAGAAATAGCGTCGTCGTCATGTTCATGGGGAGGCAACGGAATGCGTCGTGTTCATGGGGAGGCAACGGAATGCGTCGTGTTCATGGGGAGGCAATGGAACACGTGGGAGCCAACCGGCTGGGTCGGAACGGAATGCGTGGTCGTGTTCATCGGGAGGGCTTGGACGGAACAGGCGATGGAAACAAGGCCTGGCGTACCGCAAAACGGAGGAAACGGCCTTGTGTTCGACCGGCCACGTTCGAAACGGGATCCTGTTCATCGGGAGGGGTCTGGTGTACCGCAAAATGGAGGAAACAGACCTCCTACGGTCGAAACGGGGGTCCTGTTGATCGGGAGGGGTGCGGCATACCGCAAAACGAACGAAACAGACTTGTGTTTGAGCGCTACAGTCAAAACGGGGGTCCTGTTCATCGGGAGGGGTGTGGCGTACCGCAAAACAGGACTCCACTGGATACTTTTCATCTCCACCGTCGACCCCCTCCAGCCTCCACGAGCTACTGTTCATCCACCGTCGACCTCCTCCAGCCTCCACCTACGACTGTTCATCCACGGGCTCCTGTTCATCCAGCCTCCACCGCGCCGCTACTCCACCGGCTACTGTTCAACCAGCCCTCTCCACGGGCTCCTGTTCAACCACCCCTCCACGGGCTACTGTCCATCCTGCCCTCCACCGTCTACTGTTCATCCTGCCCTCCACGAGGTGGTCCTGTTCATCTAGCCCACCACGGGGTCCTGTTCAACCAGCCCCAACCGGCTCCATCGATCGGGGTCCTGTTCATCCAGAGGCAACACCACGGGGTCCTATTCATCCACCCCCACCGGGAACTGTTCATCCAACCCCCCCCCCCCCCCCGCGCGCAACACTCATTGTTCATCCAGAGGCAGCATCGATCGGCTTCAGTTAGCAGCAGTAGCGAAGGAATCGCTCGATTGGGTTCAGTTAACAGCCATCGATTGATCGCTCGGGTTCAGTAACGCGTAGCCTGCAGTGCAATCGCTCGGGTTCAATTAGAGCCCGACGCCTCGCTCGGGTTCAGTTAGAGCGAACGCCTCGCACACACGCGCGTACGTGTATGAGAGAAACGCGCATCGCTCGGCCCCCGACCTCCCACCGTAACCAGGAACTCCTCGAAATTTTCCTCGCCCTCGCTTCTACCACGGTTTTTCCATCATGGACGGCCCAAAGAATGTCATGCAGCTGCGTCTCCGGCCCGCCCAGGACGAAAAGCCCATTTTCTGTCATGATTTTTTGTCATAGAAGTAGGAGCCCACCACATCTATGATGATACCAGGTTTTGTCACAATTATCGTCATAGAAGTGTCATATGTATGACAGAAAAAAATTTGTTCGGCCCAAAATGTCACGGATGTGTCTTTTTTTTGTAGGTTGTAGTGGTGCTCGATGTTGATAAAATTCGGGCATTTCAAGCCTGAAACCTTGAGCGCTTTTAGATCGTTGGTGGTGTCCACCGTAGCGAAATTGTAGTCGAAGCTTTAAATAAACCTGGAGAAACGCTCACAAGGCCTTGTGGCAAGGTGGTAGTGGTAGACGAGGACGTCATGTCGCACACACAACTGGGTGACGGAAACCTTCTGATCGTGCCCGGCATGACCGATGGTGTACTCGAGGTCGAAGCCGACCACTTGGTACTTGTCCTCAGCAGGGAACTGCTCCATAGTTTGGATGGAGCTCTCCACCGAGACTGGATCATTCGTGTACACCACCGAGAGGGCCTTCCCCCTCACGTGGGTGTCCACTACGTGATGCGTGGTGACTGCCCGCCGTTGGCATCATCGGCCGCTGGGATCGCAATTGGAGCAAGGGGATCGGCATTGGAACTGCTGGATGCCCTCTCTGTATGTGTCTTCGTGGGTGTGCTTATTGGGTCGTGTCATGTGTGATGTGAGAGATGAAGGTAAATGGACGTAGGAATAAATGGGGGCCGGGCGGCCTGGATTCTCTGCGCGTATGCATGGCAGTTTTTCAGCGGGTAACTGCATTGTTGTGATGTGCCCAGCGCAACCACATGCACACAAACGTGTGTGATCGTGTGCCGGCCCCAAACACTAGCAACACGCGTGGAGGGACGAGGGTAGAGCCCCCAGAGGGACGCGAGAGCAGAGCGCGCGCGGCGGGACGCGAGCAGAGCACGCCGCGGCCGCCTGAGCCGCAAGCAACCACACGCATAGAGGAGTTGAACACGCAGGAAATGGTCACCTAAAAGCCGGCCGACAGTTGCGTCGCTGCGTAGAGAGCGGTCGTGTGCTACTACCTCTGTCTAGTCGATAGTCCCCTTTATATTCGGTGCCATACTTTGCCCACAAATTTAACCAACAAAATGTTAATGCATGTTATAAAAATTATATAATTGGAAACTATGTTCAAATACGAATCCAACTATATAATCTTTGGTGACATGCATTCGTATTTTATTAGTTAAATCATACTTATAAACCAGGACAGGGGTATAGTAGGTAATTAAATCGCAAACATTTTTAATTAACCGTATGTGTACGTGGCCTTTCGTCCTCCTCCCACACGTCTTGTCACCCCGCTGCCGCAGACGGCTTACAGCGCAAGCTTGCGCAGCGCGCGGGGGCATTCTTTTGGCCAAACGGTGGCACCAATATATCGTCGGTGAGCCCGTTCCCATGCAACCTCACAGGTTCCCGCACAAGTTTCCCGCCTGACTCGGTAAAATCCCCTAAAATCCCAATGCTTACCATCCTGCTATATAAACCCTCACGTCCGGCGAGTCCTGCATTGCATTTTCCCCTCCCTTCCTGTGGCTTATCTCATCTGCTTCTCCCACAATCGCCAATGGCACCGGTCTGTCATAGTCGCTCAGCCACTCCGCCGTCATTAGAGGACAGCTCCAGCTGGGAGGCTACACCATGGCAGCGGCGTAGTCCCCGGCGTAGTGTAGTGCGCGTGGCGTCCCTGTTGGGTGTGCGCGGAACACCCACCACACGCTCCGCCGCCGCTCCCGTGGGCAGCTGTTGCCGGCCGCCGTTGCCGCCACACCACCGTCAAAAGCCAGGGCCATCGCCCGCTCCACCGCCGCGGCCCGAAGGTGGAAGGTGGCCGTCGTGGCCGCCGCCGGCCACCATGGCCATCACCTGCTCCGACACCGCGGCCGGAAGGCGGGAGGTGGTGGTCGTGGCCACCACCCCATCGTCGGCCGCCATGGTCGCCAGCCCACCATCGACCGCTGGGGTCATCACCCACTCCGCCACCGCTGAAAGAAGGCGGGAGGCGGAGGTGGATGCCCGCACGTGCGTCAGCAACCTTGCGCGATACACTGAGTTCCTGCGGGAGGAGGAGGAGCGCCTCGTCGAGCACGCAAAGATCCTTACTGCCGTCGTGGCCGCGGCACATGCCACCTCAGAGGCAAGGAATCAGGAGATCTATGAGGAGAACCACCGCTTCGAGAGGGGTCGTTTGGAGCGACAGAGGGCGTTCGAGGTGAACGTCGCTAAAGCTGCAGTAGCGGCAGGCACCATATTGCAATTGTCCAGCTCGTCAGTTGGCTCCTCCTCTTCCTCTTACTGAGCGCGCTTGGCAGAGGAGAGGCAGCCGGAAGTAGTACAAAGCCCCTCCGTAGTAGTATTTAGGGGCTATTTTGTCCAGTTCATCTGACTAGTGGAACTATACAACGTACATGAAATTAGCTAGTATATATAGTTGAACTAGCTATTTCAGTACGTGGTTGGCAACAATTGGGGAAAAGTTTGGTGGGTTCAGCTGTCAAGTTGAACTATTTGTATAAATTAAGAACGATTGCTTAATCTATGAATGAAATCTATGCTTAATTACTGAATTTTAGTTGCAAAAATTAGATACTGCTAGTGATTTTTAGCTTCATATTTTGACAAATCATAGTGTTACAAGGTTGACAAATGGCAATGTTACTATATCAACAAATGTCAATCTTTCCAGTTTGACAAATGGCAAAATACCCAATATGACAGATGCAAATCTTACCAAATTGTTTGTAAGTGGTTGCACACGAGTCATCCAAAAGAACCGTTTGCGTTGAAGAGATGCAAATATCCTGCTCTCACTTTGCATGCAGGTGTATATCTAAAACGTTTATGATCAAGAGCCGCAGAAACCCTGCTCGACACATTTTCCCTTGGCTTCCTGGGGAAGCTGTCGATTTGCATACGGGTGTTCTAACTAAAACGTTTGCGATGAGTGTTTTATATTTAAAAAACATTGACGTTTTTTTCAAAAGAAAATCGTTTGATAAGTCTATACATTAAGAGAGAAAAATGCAAGTTCGCCCAAACCGTATCTTTCATTCAGTCATACTGCGAATTTATATTCATATGATCGAGATACAGTATTAAACCCAAGAAAAAAAACTATTTCCGACAGCAGCGGAGGCGGTGTGCCGCGTCGTCGTTGTCGTTGTCGTCCTCTGGGACGCCATTGTTGAAGTCTTCAATGCATCACAAAATGTTCTTCGCTTGTAAATCAAACATCATGTCGTCGCGTGATCGACGGGCGGGCACGGGAGGGCGGCAGCTGGCGGCGCCGAGAGGCAGCGGTCGACGGCGGCGTCCCAATCCGATGAGGGGGGCACGCGCATGGACACGGGCGTGGCGGGTGCAGCCAAACGCACCGGAACCGGCGCCACGGTGGGTGGAGGGGCGCGCACGGGCACTAGCGCTGGCGCTGGCATGTACATGAGCTCGTGCGTGTCTGTGGAGACCTCGCTGACGCCCACGGCTTCCAGCTCTGCGATAGTGCTCGGCGACCAGCCCGTCAATGCTACGGGGATGGTCGCTGGTGCGGGCGCTGGGATGGGAGCGGGGACAGGAGCTGGGGCAGCAACCGCCGCGGCCAGCCCGTTCTAGGCCATGTCCATCAGGCCCCATTCCTCCTTATTTTCTATCTTCTTTGGCTCGGAGTCGAATTCACCAAACTTGAAGACTAGTGGCAGATGATCCTTCCGCGCCATGGCGTTGGTGGAGGTCTGTGGGAGGGAGGGGAATGGGAGGCGAACAGTAAGGCTTCCCATTTTAAGCAGTGGCTCGGGTGCCATTAACAGAGAGGAAGGTGGACGGCCATGGAAGTCAAAGGGCTCGCTTCCCAGTGAGCCTCATGCTTCCGGGTGAGCCTGCGCATTGGAGGACAGCTTGCACGCCTCTCGATCAGACTGTGCACCAGACTGTGCTCGCACGCCTCCTGTTCAGTCAAGGTCAAGCAGCTGTCTGCACGGCACCTCCTATAGCCATTAAAACCAAGACATGTGGCGTCACGTGAATGGTTAACAGAACACACATGGTTTGAATTATACAAACGTTTGAGATATTAAAGTGGCAGCTATTTTTTCGAAATGCCTTTGTTGGCTGTTATTCGAGTGCGCCTTTTGTCAAAATGGACACGAAAAATACCACAACATGTCGGGTGCCATTCCATGGCATGCCAAGTTTCATGAATCTCAGACGAGTTTTGGATTTACTAGAATTTAAAAACAAAGTATCTCAATGTTTTGTCGGTAATCACCGTTGCCCTGTTGTTTGAAATTCATTCCCATTTCTTGCATGGGACCTAAGCATGCACCCAAGGACACATGTTTGATTTTTCAACCAATTTATATGCACTGGAGCATTTGCATGTAGTTCAAATTTGAATTATGCACAAAAATGCATTGAAAACTCAATTAATGCATAAAATGTCCAAACGAACCCCGAGAAATCCCAAAAAATGACACAACACTACTCTTGTTCTATGTTGACACTAGGAACAAATTTGAAATCGAGAAGAGGTAATGAAAGAACAAATCAGCAACATCAACAGCATCATCGCTTTTATGACATGGTATAAAGTGTGCCATTTTCGAGAATCTATCCACAACAACAAATATGCTATCCCTCCCCTTCTTTGTTCGAGGTAAACCTAAAACAAAGTCCATAGATATATCCTCACAAGGAACACTAGGTACAGGCAAAGGCATATATAAACCATGAGGGTTGAGTCGTGACTTGGCTTTTTGACATGTAGTGCAACGAGCAACAAAACGCTCAACATCCCATCGTATCTTTGGCCATAAGAAATGTGTAGCAAGTACGTCCTCCGTCTTCTTCACGCCAAATTGTCCCATTAATCCTCCTCCATGTGCCTCCTGCAACAACAAAAGATGAACGGAGCTAGCTGGAATACATAGCTTGTTAGCACGGAACACAAATCCATCATTGACAACGAACTTGTTCCACGTTCTTCCTTCTTTACAATTCTGCATTACATCTTTAAAATCAGCATCATGCACATATTCATCTTTGATGGTCTCCAAATCAAATATTTTGAAGTTAAGTCGTGAAAGCATAATATAGCGATGAGACAATGCATCAACATTAACATTTTCTTTACCCTTCTTGTGTTTAATGACATAAGGAAAAGTCTCAATGAATTCAACCCATTTAGCATGTCTACGGTTCAATTTTGCTTAAGTTTTAATGTGTTTCAAAGATTCATGATCAGAATGTATAAAAAATTCTTTGGGCCATAAATAATGTTTCCATGTTCCTAAAGCCCGAACAAGAGCATATAATTCTTTATCATAACTAGAATAATTCAGACTAGGCCCACTCAATTTTTCAGAAAAGTATGCAACAGGTTTGCCATCTTGTAATAACACCCCTCCTAATCCAATTCCACTAGCATCACATTCAAGCTCAAAAGTCTTACTAAAATCAGGAAGTTGGAGTAAAGGAGCATGTGTCAATACCGTGAAGGCTTCTTCCTGTGTGGTACCCCAAACAAAAGGCACATCCTTCTTTGTAAGCTCACTGAGAGGTGCAACAATGGTGCTAAAATCTCTCAAAAACGCCTATAGAATCCAGTGAGGCCAAGAAAACTTCTCACTTGTGTGACCGTTTTGGGCTGCGGCCAACTCTCAATAGCTTCAATCTTGGCTTTATCAACTTCAATTACCTGTGGAGTAACAACATAGCCAAGAAAAGATACTCGATCGGTGCAAAAGGTGCACTTCCCAACTTTACCAAACAAACGTGCATCACGTAGAGCAATAAAACCGCACGTAAATGTTCCAAATGTTCCTCCAAAGATCTGCTATGAATCAGTATATCATCAAAATAGACTACCACAGGTCGTCCAATGAAAGCAGGTAAAACTACGCTCATTAATCTCATGAAAGTACTATGTGCATTAGTTAACCCAAAAGGCATGACTAACCACTCATATAATCCAAACTTAGTTTTAAATGCTGTTTTCCATTCATCTCCCAATTTCATATGAATTTGATGGTATCCACTACTCAAGTCAACTTTGGAGAATATTGTAGAGCCACTCAATTCATCAAGCATGTCATATAGCCTAGGAATAGGATGACGATAACGAATAGTAATATTATTAATGCCTCTACAATCAACACACATACGCGATGTACCATCCTTTTCCGGTACTAGAATAATAGGAGCAGCACAAGGACTAAGGGATTCGTGTATATAACCTTTTTCTAGCAGCTCTTGTACTTGACGCGTAATCTCCTTCGTCTCCTCTAGACTGGTACGATATGGTGCACGGTTAGGTAGCGATGCACCAGGAATTAATTCAATCTGATGCTCAATCCCTCGAATAGGTGGTAATCCCGATGGCACGTCTTGTGGAAAGACATCAGCAAACTCCTGCAAAATGTTAGTGACAGCAGGAGGAAAGAGGAAGGCACATCCTTGAATGAAAATAATGCCTCTTTGCACACAAAAGCATAGCACACAGATTTGCTAAAATCTAGATTATCAATATCAGATTTGGTGGCAAGTAAACATCCACTTTTATATTTAATTTCAGAAGCAACATGAGATGATGGTTTGTTATTAGGCTTCATTTGTTCCTCAAATTCTTTTGCCATTATCTGATTTTCACTTTTTTTGCTCATGTTTTGCGTTACTAGCTCGATTAATATCATCTTTCAAAATAGAATCATGAGTCAAAGGAAGGAAAGTAATATGTCTATCCTTATCAACAAGAGTATACTGATTGTTTCTACCATGGTGTCTAGAATTTTTATCAAATTGCCATGGTCTACCAAGTAATAAGGACCATGCTTGCATGGGTACCACATCATAGTCAACATAATCAGCATATGTAGATATACTAAAATGCACACGAATAGTATGTGTTACCTTAACCTTGCCGCTGTTGTTGAACCATTGGATATAGTAAAGATTTGGATGTGGTCTTGTGGTGAGAGATAGCTTTTCCACCATCTCCCTGCTAGCCAAGTTGTTGCAGCTCCCTCCATCTATGATGACGCGAACAGAACGTTCCTTCACAACTCCCTTTGTATGGAACAAATTATGCCTCTGATTTTTCTCAGCTTGTGTGACCTGCACACTCAAAACACATTGAGCAACTAAACATTCATACCTATCAGCGTCTTCAGGAGCCATGTATTGCGTCTCATGATAAGAATCATGTCCACCGTGTTCTTCACTTGTAATAAGAGCCAAAGTCTCCTCATCATATTCACTAGCAGACTCATACCCACCATCCTCAGTAACAATCATCACCCACTTAGATGGGAATTCTCTCGCATAATGACCTCCACCCTTACAACAATGACAAATAATACTATGTGTTTGCCCTGTTGATGCCATGGACGAAGAAGAGCTCTATGCAGGCCTAGAAGGTGTGCTCTTGGCAGATAGTGTTGGTTGTGCCTGCTTTATTGTATCACGGTTGGAGCTGGGAGCTGACAGAGGTGCCAGTGCAGCAGAACGTGTGGAAGTAGAGGATGCACGCGGTCTCGATGATGAAGGACGACCTGTAGAAAAGTTAGTTCATGCCAATGCCTGTCGATCATGCACTTCACGTTCAGCTTTGCAAGCAAGATCGAATAAGCGAGTGATATTATTATATTTCTTATACTCTAGAATGGTCTGAATCTCTTTATTTAATCCACCCATAAAACATGCAAGCCTAGCTTCATTATTATCAACAATACCACATCTAATCATACCAGTTTGTAATTCTTGATAATATTATTCTACATAATTTTTTCCTTGTCTCAAATGCTGTAATTTTTCAAGCAATTCACGTTGATAATATGGTGTAACCCAGCAAGTACTATAGGATCGAAAGTATGCTAGAGGGGGGTGATTAGACTACTTGACCAAATAAAAATCTGGCCTTTTCCCAATTTTAAGTCTTGGCAGATTTTAACAACTTAGCTCAAGTCAAGCAATCATCCTACACATGCAACTCTAAGAGTATAACTGCGGAATGTAAAACATTGCACATGAAGGTAAAGGGAGGAGTTTGGAGGGAGAAAACGCAATGTAGACATGGAGGTTTTTGGCGTGGATCCGATAGGTGGTGCTATCGTACATCCATGTTGATGGAGACTTCAACCCACGAAGGGTAACGGTTGCGCGAGTCCACGGAGGGCTCCACCCACGAGGGGTCCATGAAGAAGCAACCTTGTCTATCCCACCATGGCCATCGCCCATGAAGGACTTGCCTCACTAGGGTAGATCTTCACGAATTAGGTGATCTCCTTGCCCGTACAAACTCCTTGGTTCAACTCCACAATCTTGACGGAGGCTCCCAAGTGACACCTAACCAATCTAGGAGACACCACTCTCCAAAAGGTAATAGACGGTGTGTTGATGATGAACTCCTTGCTCTTGTGCTTCAAATGATAGTCTCCCCAACACTCAACTCTCTCTCACAGATTTGCATTTGGTGGAAAGATGACTTGAGTGGAAAGCAACTTGCGGAAGGCTAGAGATCAAGATTCAAATGGTTGGAATGGAATATCTTGGTCTCAACACATGAGTAGGTGGTTCTCTCTCAGAAAATGAATGCTGAAGTGTAGGCACGTTCTGATGGCTCTCCTTACTAATGAAGGAAGGGTGGATGGGTATATATAGCCTCGACACAAAATCTAACTGTTACACACAATTTACCAAACTGGGTGGGACCGGATCAGAGAACTTGGTCAGACCGATTCAGTTCAAAATGTGAACTCGGTGGGACCGACATGTCAACTCAGTGGGACCAATTTCATTAGGGTTAGGGCATAACGTAATCTCGGTGAGTCCGATTACACAAACTCGATGGGACCGATTTTGGTAATAAGCTAAACAAAGAGTTGGTCAGGCAAACTCGGTGGGACCGAATCGTTCATTTTGGTGAGACTGAAACATTACGAAAGGGAAACAGAGAGTTTGCATTGCGAACTCGGTGGGACCGATTGCTCATCTTGGTTGGACCGAAACGTTATGAAGGGAAACAGAGAGTTTGCAATCCCATCTCAGTGAGACCGAGATCCCTATCGGTGAGACCGAAGTGACTAGGGTTTGTGGCAGTGGCTGTGTCAAGTGAACTCGGTGGCGCCGGATAGAACATTTCGGAGGGGCCGAGTTTGATTTTTGGTTTGGGACATATGTGGAAATGAGAAAGTGGTTGAGGGTTTTTGGAGCATATCACTAAGCATTTTGAGCAAGCAAGCCATTAAGCAACACCTCATCCCCTTTTAATAGTATTGGCTTTTCCTATGGACTCAATGTGATCTTGGATCACTCAAAGTAAAATGTAGAGTCTTGAGCTTGAGCCAATATGTGTCCTTAGTATTTTGAGGGGTCCACAATCCTAATCCATGCCATGCCAATCATTGAACTTTCCTGAATTATTTATCTTGAAATAGCATTAGCTCAATGAGCTATATGTTGTTAATAATTACCATAACCACCCAGGGATAGTTGCACTTTCAATCTCCCCCTTTTTGGTAATTGATGACAACATATAGATCAAAGCTTTGACAAATGATAATAAGATTGAAATACATCGTCGCTTTGAGAAGTATGTGATAAGCAAGAGCTCCCCCTAAATTTGCGCACTATTTAAGATTTGCTTTTGAATGCAAATGCACAATCGATTAGGATCATGGGTCACTCTTCCATGTCACATACATCTTGGTGGAGCGCTCAAAATGATATGAATTAAAACATGCACTCATCACCAAGCAAAGTGAATGATCATATAAGGATATAAAGGATAATGTCATCCAAGCAAACATTAAAGTAGCATATGATCAAACACATGATCATACAAGTATCTCACACAGACATAAAGTATCAAACAAGCACACAATAAAGTTCAACCAAAATGCAAGAGAGACAAATAAGCAAAACACTCTCTCTCCCAAAGCCTATGATCTCTACATTTCTCCCCCTTTGGCAACAAGTTACCAAAAAGTTCGAAAATGCATAGTGTTATGCGTATCTCGGGCTTGGTCTTCGGGAGGTGGTGTAGAGAGAACTCCAAGGACGAAGGCATTAGTTGATGTGGTTGGAGCTGATGGAGCAGGTGCTGGAGGTGGCACTGAATCTGTCGGTGCTGGTGCAGATGAAGTAGCTCTTGTATCTGATACTGGCACTGCACCTGACCTCTGACTCCTTGGCACACGTTGAAAAGCATCCATAGCTGCCTTCCCTCTCTTCTCCTCTGCTTCCTCCTGGAGCTGCTCGACTGCAGTCTGTATCTTAGTCACCTTGAGGTCAAGATCATAGAATTTTGTCTCAACAATCCTTTCCAAGCTCTCCTGATTCTGAGATAGGGTGGCCAAGGCCTTCTCAATCCTCAATGTTGCTTGTATCAGATAACCTAGCTGATCTTGTTTGCTCTTTAAGAATACCTGAGATGCTTCCTCTGCACTTGACATCCTCGCAGCCTTTTCCCTTTGCCTTAGCTCTCTTCTCTTGTGCTTGTGTTGATGAAGGTTCATTCTTATTCATCACAACTTAGTTATCTTCAAAATCTGGATGCAAGGGTAAATGCTCCTTTTCCAACAAGTAAGTACTTGTGCCCATCTTTGAGTTGATGAGCACCTGAATGTGTGGAGCATACCCACAAGATCTTTTCTGGTCAGCAGTTGTCCTCTTGATTGTCTCCACAATCAGACTCATGACCTTGAATTTTTGTGGTACATCAAAGATTTGCAGCAAGTTGATGGAATGTCCTCTGATCATCTTGTGATCTGAAGATTTGGGTAACAGAGTATGCCTTAAGATGGTGTTGATAGTAGGCAGACCAGACAACAAATAATGCACATATCCAAGCTTGTGTGTCTCCAAAGCTTTGTCAGGGATCTCCTTGTACATGTTTGCCATAGAGTTGTGGTCTTTCTTATTTTTGGCATACACATCCAAATCATCCTCTTGCTCTTCTGGGGCATTGATCAACTTTGCCCATTCATCAACAGTTGATTGGTACCTTGTACCTTCAGACATCCACACGATTCTGCCATCTGGATAGAAATGAGCAGTGGAGTAGAATTGCATAATGAGCTCATCATTCCATTTGGTAAGCTTCTGTCCCACAAACTTTTCAACTCCACAAGCTTTGAAGCTTTCATGCACTCCTGGGAAATAGTCTTCATTCTCATCAATCAATTCCCAATCGACCCATTTCATATCATAGACAATTGGCTTCTTGTCAAGCAGAATGGTCTCATAGAAATCTTGATTTTCTTTGGTGTGGAACCTATAGTCCACTGTAGTTCTCCTTCTTATAGCATATGGATCAGACTGCCTCCAAAGTCTCAATCCTACATCCTTTCTGACGTTCATGTCCTCAGCCACTGAATGAGTGTCATTGTGTTCTGGAATCTTTGGTTTCAATTTTCTCAGCACTTGGGCTTCTTCATCTTCTTTTCTAGCTTCAGGCACTGGGGCCTTGTTCTTTTCTTCAGCAGGAATGCTCCTGGTGCTTCTCTTGGTTTTAGAAGGCTTCTGAGCTTGAGCTGTTGCTTTGGGAGCAGTTTTGGGCTTTGATGTTGCAGCCCATCACTTGATTGCATCTCCCATGAGCTTCTGAGACTTGGGTGTTGGTGCAGCATCCTCTTCCTTTTCTTCTTCTTCTGGCCCTCTCATTATGGAGGATCTACCAAGCACTCTGGTAGTGGTCTTATTGACCCTCTCCTTCCTCTTCTTTCCTTCTCCAGTAGCCTCTCTAGTTGGCTTAGAGGTTTCAACAGTTGACGCTCTGACCTTTAAGGTTGGCACCCTCTTGGCAGGGGCCTTCTTTTGCAAACTAGGCTTTGTAGTTGCAGTAGTACCATACTCTTTCTTCAACGCCTTCTTCTTGGAGCTGACTTCCTCCTCAGTGGCCACATAGTCCTTATCTTCAGAATCTGAGGTTTTCTTCTTCCTTGGCATGGTGGCTACCTTTGGCAAATTACTGGGAGTGCTCCTGCTGCCATCATCTAAGGTGCTTGAGGGACTAGTGCCCTCACTCAATTGCGTTTGCTCTTCAGATCTGTTTTGGCTGTCACTTTGGTCAGACATCTTGGCAAGCACACTGACAGCAGTCCCTGTGAATAGATATAGATGAGGTAGAATAGATGAGCATCACAAAGTGCAGAGTTTTGCAAAACAGATGAGTCAAAAACTTAGTTTTAGTTCTCCACAAAAAGCATTTCGGAACTACCGATTTGTTAAAATCGGTGATACCGAAGCAACTTTTGGAACCTAAACTAGTGAACTCGGTCAGACCGAGTCACAGTTCGGTGGCTCCGAGATTGCTAGGGTTTCACAGAAAGTTGAACTCGGTCGCACTGATTTGCAATTTTCGGTCAGACCGAAAAATACATGTGCAATGGCCTAAGCCAAATCGGTGAGATCGATTTCTACAAGTCGGTCGGTCCGAGATGAGTTCAGCGGAGACCTAACCCTAAATTTTCGAATCAAACCTAACCTAAAGGATGTTTTTTTTGGATAGATTGTTTTCATACGTGGAAAAAATCATGGTGAATCAATGTGCTAGGAATCGGAGTAAGGAAATAGCACAAAGTATCGAACCCATACCGTAGTTCGGCGGGAGGTCGCTACGGCGACAACGGCGGAGCAGAATTCCGTTGACGGCGATGGAAACCATCGGCGGGAGGTCGCTGGCGGCGAGGAGACGATCCGGAGACCCGAGGAGGCAGAGCAGGATACGTGCGGGCTGAGGTCTTTTGAAGAAATTATATATATATATATATATATATATATATATATATATATATATATATGATGGGTCTATTATGATAACACCCCCTTAAGACTTATTCTGCACATCAGTTTCTTATTCTGATAACACCCCTACCTCACCGGCCCACCCCACCCACGACCTCACTTCTCTCCACTTTCCCCCTCCCCCACGCAGAACCCCCTCCATCCTTCCCCGTCGCCCGCTTCCTCCTACCCAACAGCGCGCAACCACGCCTACCACCTTCCTCCCCCACCTACCTCCCACGGCCGGCGCGCTGCCCAACCACCCCGCCCCACCCTGTCGGTGGCCTTCCTCCCATCGCTGGCGAGCCACCCCTCCCCCGACCGCTTCCCAGCATGAACCGGCGCCGGATCCAGGCCTCGGCAAGCCCCCGCGACGTCCCGGCGCCGGATCCAGGCCATGGCGGCCCCCCGCGATGCCCCGCTGCCGGAGCCAGGCCGCGACGCCGCCCCACCTGCTCCCTCCGCGCCGCCTCCCCACCTGCTCCCCACGCACCGCCGCCCAACCCGCTCCCCCCGCGCCGCCGGCCAACCTGCTTTCTTCGCGCCGCCGCCCAACCTCCTCCCCCCGAGCCGCCGCCCAACCTCCGCGACTCACCCTTCCCTCCCCGGCCTCCTTCTACCTCCGTCGTTGCGCCGGCCGGCCTAGCCCCACCGCCATCCTCGGGAAGTGCGTCACGAGCCCTGGAGCAGTGCACCGCGAGCCTCTCTAGCAGCTCGCCCATGGGATCCGGCAGTTTTTTGGCTTCTGCAGTTCGGTGCCCCCCGTGTGCAGTCTGGTGGTGCTACCCATGTATTGGATGGCACAGAGAGCACCATGGTGATCTCCCACAAAAAACTGCCCCGATGATAGTTGGGATTATTTGAAGTTTTTACCGATATTATCTGTTGTTTGTTTGTTTGTCAATGCACGGTTCAGTTCTTCAACAACCTTTCTCTTGAGGTTCACTTGCCGGCACAGAGAAGGACGGCGGCATCAACCTCTTCAGTTGGAGCAGTAGCGGAGTCGCGGTGTCTTTTCTGCCACTGGTTGATGTGGTCGTGTCTTTTCGACGACATCAACTTTCTCGGGAAAACATGCATTGAAGAAAAACAGAAGTACTTTTTTGAAATGCAGCTCTCCTATTTGAGTGCCGTTGTGATCTTTCTCCCAGAGGTTCACTGACCCAGGCGGTGGTGGACTTCGCGGCGCCGAAAAAAGTTTCACTTGCAACTAAAAAATGATATTTTTGCAGGAGAAGACAAAGATAAAGTGCACTGCACATGTTTGTTGAGCCTAAAAAATGCTGAATTGCACATCTAGGTTCTAGAGAAAAAGTGCAGTGCACTGGTCTCAAGCGGTAGTCCATTTTTTTCACTTTCGAGGTTCACTGCTCACATTCCGGGCAGCTCCCTATATTTTTGTTTTGTTTTGGGGGTGTTCATACAGAAAGGCAATATTTAGTTTGTAATTATTTGAAGAAATCTCATGTAGTTTATTGTATGAAGACTTGTTGTTTGCTATGTAAAAAGACAAGGAAAACAAGCAATGCAGTACACTAGCCTCGAGAGTGCGGTCCGAATGCATTAGTAAAAAAGAGTTAAGAATTAAAAAACCTGTGACGCCCGGATAATTAAGCTACAGTGATCCCACACTAATGATGCCACGTCACCTCGTTTATAGTTGCTAATCTCGAGTTAGTTCGAAACCGATTCAAATTCAAAATCAAAATCAAGCAAACAATAAAAGATTTTCAAATATTAAAACTAAAATGTTTAATAAATAGTAGATAAATCAGAGGCTATGATAAATTGTATACAACATTATTGAAATTTGATAAGTGACTTAAACAACCTCAAACAGTGGCTGAAAACATTATTTACTAACCTTTTTATTAATAAAAAAATAAATATGAAATGATAATTACCCCAAACTAGTTTTTGGTGGTAGGATATATTGTGATGTGAATTGTGGGCCAACTCTCATATTTTACAAAACTCATATGGTGCCCAAACAATTAGCCAAAACAGAAAAGGAAATAAATAAAAGAAAAGAAAATACATAACAAAAAAAAAGAAACCCCCCAGGCTAACTGGGCCTCGGCCCAGCCAGTGGCCTGCCAGGCCGGCCCACTCCCTCCCCTGGCCTATAACCCCGTGGGGGCACCGAACCGAACCCTAGCACGATCCCCACTCCCCCCCCCCCCCCGCCGCTCTCCCCTTCCCCGATCGGATCGGGGCAAACCCCCCCACTCCCCTCGCTCCTCGCACTCCCCCGCTGCCCACTTTGCCGACGGCGCTCCCCGACGCCTCTCGTCGTCTCAGGCGCCGCCCCGCCATCGTCGCCTTGACCCCGTCGCGCGCCTCCCCGTCCTCGCCCCCTTCCCGATCCAGAAATGGATCAGGGCTCGACCTCAACGCCGTCCGATGCCGCCTGCCGGAGCCACCTCGCCGGAGCCTCTCCGCCTCGATCCCCGTCGCCCCGCCGCCGTTCACCATCGCCACCGCCGCCCAGCTCCCTCCTCCTCAACCCTCCATCCCAGCGCCCCCCCACGCTCGGCTGGTTCTGGATCGGGGAGGGGCCCGATCCCGCGTCGCCCCGCACCCCCGATTCCGTCGCCCATTGCCGCGACGGCCTCGCGTCCTCGTCCTCCTCCCCGAGCTCCGCAGGACGTCGTGCTCGTCGCACCGACGCCAACCGCCGCCGCCTGGAACCGTCGTCCTCATCCCCACCTCGCCGGACGGCCTCGACCTCCCCCGGCTTCACCGAGCCCTCCACGAGCTCCGCTGTGAGCCTCTCCGACGACCCCCACCTCCTCCCTCAATCAGGTTGTCGTCACCGCCGCGCCGCGTTTTCCCCTGCTGCTGCTCCCCTGACACCACAGCGCTCACCTGCTGCCGCGCCGTCCCGCCTCCGCCCTGCCGCCCTGTTCCGGCCGGCGCCATCGCGGCCCTTGGCCGCCGGAGCCCGTACCCGGCTCCCCCCCCCATCGCCCGGGCAGGCTACGGCCTCGGGCATGGGCACCACACCCGCTGCCCGCTAGCGCCGGCGTCCGCTAAGGCCCCCTGACCCAATGACATGTGGGGCCTAGCCCCTGGAACGTTTATATATAAAAATAATAATTTATAAACAATAATAATTACATTAATTAATTAATTAAGGAATTAATTAAGTTAATTAATCATAATCAGATTAACCTAATTAACTAATTAGTTTAATTAAACAGTACTTAGATTAGTTAAACACTAATTAGGCTGAACAATCAATGACATGCGGGACCCACACATAGTTGACCGAGTCAACTGCTTAGTTGACTGCTGATGTCAGCATGATGTCATGCTGACGTCATCTTTTACTATTCTGGATAATGTTGAATTATATAATTAATTCCAAGAATTAATAAAACTTTAGAAAATCATTTTAAAATAAACCGTAACTCGGATCGAAAAACTTTGTACATGAAAGTTGCTCAGAACGACGAGGCAAATCCGGATACGTAGCCCGTTCGTCCGCCACACATCCCTAACATACCGAACTCGCAACTTTCCCCCTCCGGCTCCTCTGCCCGAAAACGCGAAACACCGGGGATACTTTCCCGGATGTTTCCCCCCTTCACCGGTACCACCTATCCCTACGTTAGGTCACCTCTAGCACAACGTATTGCCGCTTCTTGCTTTTTGTTACATTTGATTGCTCTGTTATTTATTGTGTTCCCCTTCCGTTACTTCTTTCCGGTAGACCCTGAGACCGATGCCGGTACCCCTGTGATCGACTACATCGACGACCCCTCCTTGTCTGAGCAACCAGGCAAGCCCCCCCCCTTTGATCACCAGATATCGCCTACTCTTCTCTATACTGCTTGCATTAGAGTAGTGTAGCATGTTACTGCTTCCCGTTAATCCTATATTGATGCATAGCCTGTCCTTGCTACTACTGTTGTTACCTTTACCTGCAATCCTAATGCTTAGTATAGGATGCTAGTATTTTCATCAGTGGCCCTACATCCTTGTCCGTCTGCCATGCTATACTATCGGGCCGTGATCACTCGGGAGTTGATCACGGGTATATACTATATGCTTTATACATGATACATGTGGTGACTAAAGACGGGTCGGCTTGAGGAGCACCCGCGAGTGGAGTTTTGAGGCGGAGCGGCAGGGCAGGTTCCGACCACCTAGGAGAGAGGTGGGCCTGGCCCTGGTCGACGTTCGCGGATACTTAACACGCTTAACGAGATCTGGGTATTTGATCTGAGTCTGGCCATTTGGTCTATACGCACTAACCATCTACGCGGGAGTAGTTATGGGTATCCCGGCGTCGTGGTATCAGCCGAAGCCTTCTTGACGTCAGCGACGGAGCGGCGCGCGCTGGATTGGACTGGAACGCCACTAGGCTAGGTCTGCTTCCGGCCGCCCACGCAACGTGCAGGTGTGCTAAGGGCGATGGGCCCAGACCCCTGGGCGCTTAGGTTTAGACCGGCGTGCTGACCTCTCTGTTGGTCTAGGTGGGGCTGCGACGTGTTGATCTTCCGAGGCCGGGCATGACCCAGGAAAGTGTGTCCGGCCAAATGGGATCGAGCGTGTTGGGGTATGTGGTGCACCCCTGCAGGGAAGTTAATCTATTCGAATAGCCGTGATCTTCGGTAACAGGACGATTTGGAGTTGTACCTTGACCTTATGACAACTAGAACCGGATACTTAATAAAACACACCCTTCCAAGTGCCAGATACAACCGGTGGTCGCTCTCTCACAGGGCGACGAGGGGAGGATCATCGGTTAGGATTATGCTATACGATGCTGCTTGGAGGACTTCAGTCTACTCTCTTCTACATGCTGCAAGACGGAGGCTGCCAGAAGCGTAGTCTTCGAAAGGACTAGCTATCCCCCTCTTATTCCGGCTTTCTGCAGTCCAGCCCACATATAATAGCCTTATTCCAGTTGATACCAATGCATGCATATGTAGTGTAGCTCCTTGCTTGCGAGTACTTTGGATGAGTACTCACGGTTGCTTTCTCCCCCTTTTCCCCCCTTTCCTTTCTTCCTGGTTGTCGCAACCAGATGTTGGAGCCCAGGAGCCAGACGCCACCGTCGACGACGACCCCTACACCGAGGTGCCTACTACTACGTGATGCCCGCTGACGACGACCAGGAGTAGTTAGGAGGATCCCAGGCAGGAGGCCTGCGCCTCTTTCGATCCGTATCCCAGTTTGTGCTAGCCTTCTTAAGGCAATCTTGTTTAACTTATGTCTGTACTCAGATATTGTTGCTTCCGCTGACTCGTCTATGATCGAGCTCTTGTATTCGAGCCCCCGAGGCCCCTGGCTTGTAATATGATGCTTGTATGACTTATTTTTATTTGTAGAGTTGTGTTGTGATATCTTCCCGTGAGTCCCTGATCTTGATCGTACACGTTTGCGTGTATGATTAGTGTACGATTGAATCGGGGGCGTCACAAGTTGGTATCAGAGCCGACTGCCTGTAGGAATCCCCCTTTCCAACTCCTTGGCCGAAGTTGAGTCTAGTCGATGAAAACTATTTTACTAACATGGCTGTGTGGCCCATGGGCCCACGTCGCCATTGGGTGGTAGTAGTATCTTTTATTCCTCGACCTATACTCTGGGACTCCGACCTCTCTTCTATTCGGGTTTAAATGATTTTGCTAAATCTAACATTAAGATCTCGTTATCACTTTCACCCGGAGAGCCCCTTGTTATTGAGGATCGTCTGCTGCACCAGAAGACCCTGAAGATATTCTCCGCTATTAACCCGAGAACTTGTGTTCATCGCATTTACAATTTCTCTTCTACCGTCAACCCTTATGATAACTACTTGCAGTTGTCATTCGTACATTCATCCCCAGTTGGTCTTGTTATTACAAGATACCCCGAAATACTCGTCGTTGTTTCGATAATCCTTTGACCTTAGTGCCTTGCTGTTCATTGTCACCTGAATACCCAAACGGATAATTCTCGCACTTATCGAGTATCCGCTCATCCCCAGATATTCATGCAGTTCACAAAATTCTTCGAAATACCATTCGGTCTTCCGAAGATCCTCAGCAACCTATTGCTCCTGAAATTCTTGCTTGCTTGCATTATGGTTAATCCCATAAGTATAGCAATCTTATTGGCAACCTTTGTCAATATCATTTTGAGTCCATTGACTCAATATGTTGCGAATGCTCGCAATCCTCACTCAGATCATAAAATTCATCCTTCCAGCTCAGATGTCATTTAAAACGTGAGCTGGTCCTCGGCCAATCAGATTGCCATCGATTGTACCCCTAAGTCTATTCAACTTGTCCGTCCTTGATCAAAGCGTTTGCTCCTGATCCCTTGATTTGAAAATCATAATTCCTTTGTTATTTAAACGTTGAATTATTCAGATATTCTGTAAAACGATGCATTTGCATTCTTTCTTCCTCTGATTGGGTATCGATACTCACATCAGCTCCATTGTGGGTCACCATATCCACTGTTGGATTATTATCCGACAATGTCATTCGTAATTAATCACCTTGTGAGTTCTTTCTCCGATACATAATGCCTTTGGTAATTTGTATCCTCTCCTTTTGCCAACCATGCTCTGCTTTCGAGCTGGTAATATTTACTCATGAAACTTGTGGTATATGTTTCTAAGAAGCCCCTATGGGTTGAACATATGCCTTCTCTAAAACTGTGTGAACCCAAAAGATTTCACGGGTCATACTTATATGGTATTGCACCAGGTAAAAACTTTCAACAAGTAATGTCATTTTTGAAATACGAGAGGTGAATGAAAAGTTATGCATTGAAGAAGTGGGAGTCGACCTTGAACCTTGCGTTCATGCCCATGGACACGATGTAGATCTTATCATTAAAGCTTCTCTTAATTAATTATTCCTTTGGTATAAGTTCATCTTGTATCTGGGATCTGGCCTTTTGCAATCGTGGTTCCAACCATGTTCTTCTTTAAATACAATTTCTCGTGCAAGTTTAAGCACTTGTCTTCTGCGGAGTAATACCCCAGACCAACCTCTACTTTCATTTGTCGTCGAGTATTACCCCCTAGTATCTCAAGATTATCACGGAACTGCATAACCTCTTATGAGTTCTTCATCAAGTGCTACATTCTCATTGATTCAAATTTTTCATGAGCTCTGAGTAATTTAACACTCAAAGACATCGATAACTGAATCGAGTCCGCACTGCGATTCAACAACTCTTAGTAACCTTCAATGCATACGAGTTTGTACTCGATCGTGTCATTCCCAGCTGATTGACCACATCATCATCGTCAGGCTGACTGCTTGACCATTCTACCTATGTCCTTCATCCTCGAGACACAATCCCGACAATGCTCTAAGCTTACATCGAACTTTCACCATCATATTGGTTGTCTTGAGAGACAACTCTGAATTCTGAGATGGCATCTTATCTATGGTTATAATAACCTTTTGCTTCACCATTCCCTTGGCTTGATGTCATCGCCAAGCGATTGCATCCTCATGGAGCCTCTCGGCAAAATTTGTTGTGATCATCATCATAATTTTAACTCTTTCCAGGATACCAATCGAATTCATGACGAGAAATACCATCCTTGCCCTCGATGATTTGTGTTATCATCGACCATTTATTGCCTTCCCACCAACACAAGCGTGTTCGTGTTTGGTGTTATACCTTCAGTTCCTTGCTATCCAGCAATTGGTTTTCTTTACCTTGGAACATTACCTTCTATTATGTCATCAATGTTGTGAGAATTTCACCACCTCTTAAGAATTCGTGATACAGTGATGCTTCTCGCCATCACCATTCCTTACTTGGTCCCCGTGTTGAGTGAACTCCGTTGTGCAAATCTAATATCACTAGCAACCCTATTGCTTCAGAGTTATTGGACAATGATTCCAATTTGGTGTGTTGGTTGCCCAATCGCCATTCCGACGTTGGTCGTGCAACCCAACCCATATTTCGGGTGCACCTTTCAACCAATGTTTAATTGTGTATGGTTCCCTCCAGCATACATCATTAAGTCATTTGATTTGACTAAGGTTATCTCCTTGTTCACTTAATTGTGGAAATCCATCTTTTGGAAAACTCTTTGAATTGTCGCTGAGTTCATCAGCCACCTCCTCATTATCTCCTTGATTTAATGATGAACTCTTGTTTCGGAACTCGCTTCCATAGTTCAATTCCCGAGAATCTTACAATGTCATCTCGGCAATTTGTGTTGCACCTTTCTTCTCAGGCATCCTGAGTCTGAGTTATCCTGACACCAATCAGATCTGAATCTCGGTCAGATATGATGGTTAGGACTTATTTCCAAGAGTTATAACATTGGTACTTATATACCGGTAAGGCGAGGTCATGCCTATCACCCCTGGCCAGAGGACCTATTGTTACAGTTCCCTTTTTAGCTAGCTTAGCGATTCTTCCTTGAGGAAATCATAAGACTTATTCTACAAGTTGTTCCTGATGAATCCTTTATGCATCCTAAGTCTGACCTTACTTGAATACCACGCCAACGCTATCTCGAAGCATGTCTGTGGTACTCCGATTTTCAATAAGAGCATTGAAAGCGCAATGCTAAGTTTTCTTTAACCATTATCCAAACACCGTTGTATGGGTAATGTCATGAAATTTCTCTCCCCTTACTTAATGGGTTTTCTACATGATATCCTGCCACGGATATCATGCTCTGCTTGTCCTTGGGAAGGATATATCCCTGAATTATGTGTTTAAAACACATTTTCCTTTCCTTTCTTCTGTTAAACCTGATAATCACATTTTCCCTTCCATTGTCTTGTTAAGCTTTCTTGTAATCTGATTTAACTGAGCAGTGATAATCACCTCGTTGTACAACTCTGTCAGTAAGACCGTGTTACCATTGTTGATAGCATCCCGGTAACCACCGATGGACGAGAACTTTGCCTATTGGTCCGCCTCGTTCAACGAGCAGGAGAATGGTTCTCTTCGTCCCTCGCCCTTGGTATCGATGTTGTTGCCGACATAACTGACAGACTAGCCTCTGACATGCCTTGCTATCGTGACCATGCAAGATGTCACCCCTCCTACTTTTATCCCACATGGTGGGCCCATAACCCACAGTTCCACAAGATCGAAACCTGACTCTCATGTACACCCCCGGTTTCCAAAGCTATTCCTCGCGCTTGGTTTCGTATGTAATTCACGACCTAACTTCCCTGCCATATTTCATTCCGGTATTGGATGCAACATTCTTGTTCATTGCTCTGAACACCTTTCACACTCTATTTCAGGCAACAAACGATTGCCTATCCACTTGAAATTTCTTAGTGCACCTTCTTGCCTTGCTCTTGATGAATCTCTTGAATTTCATCTCAAGAGATGCCTCTATGCCTTGTTCACTAAGATAGCCCCCAGGTACCTAGCTTGTGTTGAGCTCCGTCCTTCCCGAGTCTCCCTCCCTTATCTTTTCCATAAGGACGATGGATATCTTGAAGAAAAGGATGCCGGCTTCATCATGATGACCCGGAGCAGGGGAATGAAGACATCAGCGTAGTGGATCAACCTCTTCGAGAAGAGCAACCAAGACCGAGAAGACTCGATAGAATTTCGTAGCCACATCTTTCCCTTAGTCCCCTCCTAAATCTCGGGACGAGATTTCTTGTAGTGGAGGAGAATTGTGACGCCCGGATAATTAAGCTACAGTGATCCCACACTAATGATGCCACGTCACCTCGTTTATAGTTGCTAATCTCGAGTTAGTTCGAAACCGATTCAAATTCAAAATCAAAATCAAGCAAACAATAAAAGATTTTCAAATATTAAAACTAAAATGTTCAATAAATAGTAGATAAATCAGAGGCTATGATAAATTGTATACAACATTATTGAAATTTGATAAGTGACTTAAACAACCTCAAACAGTGGCTGAAAACATTATTTACTAACCTTTTTATTAATAAAAAAATAAATATGAAATGATAATTACCCCAAACTAGTTTTTGGTGGTAGGATATATTGTGATGTGAATTGTGGGCCAACTCTCATATTTTACAAAACTCATATGGTGCCCAAACAATTAGCCAAAACAGAAAAGGAAATAAATAAAAGAAAAGAAAATACATAACAAAAAAAAAGAAACCCCCCAGGCTAACTGGGCCTCGGCCCAGCCAGTGGCCTGCCAGGCCGGCCCACTCCCTCCCCTGGCCTATAACCCCGTGGGGGCACCGAACCGAACCCTAGCACGATCCCCACTCCCCCCCCGCCGCTCTCCCCTTCCCCGATCGGATCGGGGCAAACCCCCCCACTCCCCTCGCTCCTCGCACTCCCCCGCTGCCCACTTTGCCGACGGCGCTCCCCGACGCCTCTCGTCGTCTCAGGCGCCGCCCCGCCATCGTCGCCTTGACCCCGTCGCGCGCCTCCCCGTCCTCGCCCCCTTCCCGATCCAGAAATGGATCAGGGCTCGACCTCAACGCCGTCCGATGCCGCCTGCCGGAGCCACCTCGCCGGAGCCTCTCCGCCTCGATCCCCGTCGCCCCGCCGCCGTTCACCATCGCCACCGCCGCCCAGCTCCCTCCTCCTCAACCCTCCATCCCAGCGCCCCCCCACGCTCGGCTGGTTCTGGATCGGGGAGGGGCCCGATCCCGCGTCGCCCCGCACCCCCGATTCCGTCGCCCGTTGCCGCGACGGCCTCGCGTCCTCGTCCTCCTCCCCGAGCTCCGCAGGACGTCGTGCTCGTCGCACCGACGCCAACCGCCGCCGCCTGGAACCGTCGTCCTCATCCCCACCTCGCCGGACGGCCTCGACCTCCCCCGGCTTCACCGAGCCCTCCACGAGCTCCGCTGTGAGCCTCTCCGACGACCCCCACCTCCTCCCTCAATCAGGTTGTCGTCACCGCCGCGCCGCGTTTTCCCCTGCTGCTGCTCCCCTGACACCACAGCGCTCACCTGCTGCCGCGCCGTCCCGCCTCCGCCCTGCCGCCCTGTTCCGGCCGGCGCCATCGCGGCCCTTGGCCGCTGGAGCCCGTACCCGGCTCCCCCCCCCATCGCCCGGGCAGGCTACGGCCTCGGGCATGGGCACCACACCCGCTGCCCGCTAGCGCCGGCGTCCGCTAAGGCCCCCTGACCCAATGACATGTGGGGCCTAGCCCCTGGAACGTTTATATATAAAAATAATAATTTATAAACAATAATAATTACATTAATTAATTAATTAAGGAATTAATTAAGTTAATTAATCATAATCAGATTAACCTAATTAACTAATTAGTTTAATTAAACAGTACTTAGATTAGTTAAACACTAATTAGGCTGAACAATCAATGACATGCGGGACCCACACATAGTTGACCGAGTCAACTGCTTAGTTGACTGCTGATGTCAGCATGATGTCATGCTGACGTCATCTTTTACTATTCTGGATAATGTTGAATTATATAATTAATTCCAAGAATTAATAAAACTTTAGAAAATCATTTTAAAATAAACCGTAACTCGGATCGAAAAACTTTGTACATGAAAGTTGCTCAGAACGACGAGGCAAATCCGGATACGTAGCCCGTTCGTCCGCCACACATCCCTAACATACCGAACTCGCAACTTTCCCCCTCCGGCTCCTCTGCCCGAAAACGCGAAACACCGGGGATACTTTCCCGGATGTTTCCCCCCTTCACCGGTACCACCTATCCCTACGTTAGGTCACCTCTAGCACAACGTATTGCCGCTTCTTGCTTTTTGTTACATTTGATTGCTCTGTTATTTATTGTGTTCCCCTTCCGTTACTTCTTTCCGGTAGACCCTGAGACCGATGCCGGTACCCCTGTGATCGACTACATCGACGACCCCTCCTTGTCTGAGCAACCAGGCAAGCCCCCCCCTTTGATCACCAGATATCGCCTACTCTTCTCTATACTGCTTGCATTAGAGTAGTGTAGCATGTTACTGCTTCCCGTTAATCCTATATTGATGCATAGCCTGTCCTTGCTACTACTGTTGTTACCTTTACCTGCAATCCTAATGCTTAGTATAGGATGCTAGTATTTTCATCAGTGGCCCTACATCCTTGTCCGTCTGCCATGCTATACTATCGGGCCGTGATCACTCGGGAGTTGATCACGGGTATATACTATATGCTTTATACATGATACATGTGGTGACTAAAGACGGGTCGGCTTGAGGAGCACCCGCGAGTGGAGTTTTGAGGCGGAGCGGCAGGGCAGGTTCCGACCACCTAGGAGAGAGGTGGGCCTGGCCCTGGTCGACGTTCGCGGATACTTAACACGCTTAACGAGATCTGGGTATTTGATCTGAGTCTGGCCATTTGGTCTATACGCACTAACCATCTACGCGGGAGTAGTTATGGGTATCCCGGCGTCGTGGTATCAGCCGAAGCCTTCTTGACGTCAGCGACGGAGCGGCGCGCGCTGGATTGGACTGGAACGCCACTAGGCTAGGTCTGCTTCCGGCCGCCCACGCAACGTGCAGGTGTGCTAAGGGCGATGGGCCCAGACCCCTGGGCGCTTAGGTTTAGACCGGCGTGCTGACCTCTCTGTTGGTCTAGGTGGGGCTGCGACGTGTTGATCTTCCGAGGCCGGGCATGACCCAGGAAAGTGTGTCCGGCCAAATGGGATCGAGCGTGTTGGGGTATGTGGTGCACCCCTGCAGGGAAGTTAATCTATTCGAATAGCCGTGATCTTCGGTAACAGGACGATTTGGAGTTGTACCTTGACCTTATGACAACTAGAACCGGATACTTAATAAAACACACCCTTCCAAGTGCCAGATACAACCGGTGGTCGCTCTCTCACAGGGCGACGAGGGGAGGATCATCGGTTAGGATTATGCTATACGATGCTGCTTGGAGGACTTCAGTCTACTCTCTTCTACATGCTGCAAGACGGAGGCTGCCAGAAGCGTAGTCTTCGAAAGGACTAGCTATCCCCCTCTTATTCCGGCTTTCTGCAGTCCAGCCCACATATAATAGCCTTATTCCAGTTGATACCAATGCATGCATATGTAGTGTAGCTCCTTGCTTGCGAGTACTTTGGATGAGTACTCACGGTTGCTTTCTCCCCCTTTTCCCCCCTTTCCTTTCTTCCTGGTTGTCGCAACCAGATGTTGGAGCCCAGGAGCCAGACGCCACCGTCGACGACGACCCCTACACCGAGGTGCCTACTACTACGTGATGCCCGCTGACGACGACCAGGAGTAGTTAGGAGGATCCCAGGCAGGAGGCCTGCGCCTCTTTCGATCCGTATCCCAGTTTGTGCTAGCCTTCTTAAGGCAATCTTGTTTAACTTATGTCTGTACTCAGATATTGTTGCTTCCGCTGACTCGTCTATGATCGAGCTCTTGTATTCGAGCCCCCGAGGCCCCTGGCTTGTAATATGATGCTTGTATGACTTATTTTTATTTGTAGAGTTGTGTTGTGATATCTTCCCGTGAGTCCCTGATCTTGATCGTACACGTTTGCGTGTATGATTAGTGTACGATTGAATCGGGGGCGTCACAAGTTGGTATCAGAGCCGACTGCCTGTAGGAATCCCCCTTTCCAACTCCTTGGCCGAAGTTGAGTCTAGTCGATGAAAACTATTTTACTAACATGGCTGTGTGGCCCATGGGCCCACGTCGCCATTGGGTGGTAGTAGTATCTTTTATTCCTCGACCTATACTCTGGGACTCCGACCTCTCTTCTATTCGGGTTTAAATGATTTTGCTAAATCTAACATTAAGATCTCGTTATCACTTTCACCCGGAGAGCCCCTTGTTATTGAGGATCGTCTGCTGCACCAGAAGACCCTGAAGATATTCTCCGCTATTAACCCGAGAACTTGTGTTCATCGCATTTACAATTTCTCTTCTACCGTCAACCCTTATGATAACTACTTGCAGTTGTCATTCGTACATTCATCCCCAGTTGGTCTTGTTATTACAAGATACCCCGAAATACTCGTCGTTGTTTCGATAATCCTTTGACCTTAGTGCCTTGCTGTTCATTGTCACCTGAATACCCAAACGGATAATTCTCGCACTTATCGAGTATCCGCTCATCCCCAGATATTCATGCAGTTCACAAAATTCTTCGAAATACCATTCGGTCTTCCGAAGATCCTCAGCAACCTATTGCTCCTGAAATTCTTGCTTGCTTGCATTATGGTTAATCCCATAAGTATAGCAATCTTATTGGCAACCTTTGTCAATATCATTTTGAGTCCATTGACTCAATATGTTGCGAATGCTCGCAATCCTCACTCAGATCATAAAATTCATCCTTCCAGCTCAGATGTCATTTAAAACGTGAGCTGGTCCTCGGCCAATCAGATTGCCATCGATTGTACCCCTAAGTCTATTCAACTTGTCCGTCCTTGATCAAAGCGTTTGCTCCTGATCCCTTGATTTGAAAATCATAATTCCTTTGTTATTTAAACGTTGAATTATTCAGATATTCTGTAAAACGATGCATTTGCATTCTTTCTTCCTCTGATTGGGTATCGATACTCACATCAGCTCCATTGTGGGTCACCATATCCACTGTTGGATTATTATCCGACAATGTCATTCGTAATTAATCACCTTGTGAGTTCTTTCTCCGATACATAATGCCTTTGGTAATTTGTATCCTCTCCTTTTGCCAACCATGCTCTGCTTTCGAGCTGGTAATATTTACTCATGAAACTTGTGGTATATGTTTCTAAGAAGCCCCTATGGGTTGAACATATGCCTTCTCTAAAACTGTGTGAACCCAAAAGATTTCACGGGTCATACTTATATGGTATTGCACCAGGTAAAAACTTTCAACAAGTAATGTCATTTTTGAAATACGAGAGGTGAATGAAAAGTTATGCATTGAAGAAGTGGGAGTCGACCTTGAACCTTGCGTTCATGCCCATGGACACGATGTAGATCTTATCATTAAAGCTTCTCTTAATTAATTATTCCTTTGGTATAAGTTCATCTTGTATCTGGGATCTGGCCTTTTGCAATCGTGGTTCCAACCATGTTCTTCTTTAAATACAATTTCTCGTGCAAGTTTAAGCACTTGTCTTCTGCGGAGTAATACCCCAGACCAACCTCTACTTTCATTTGTCGTCGAGTATTACCCCCTAGTATCTCAAGATTATCACGGAACTGCATAACCTCTTATGAGTTCTTCATCAAGTGCTACATTCTCATTGATTCAAATTTTTCATGAGCTCTGAGTAATTTAACACTCAAAGACATCGATAACTGAATCGAGTCCGCACTGCGATTCAACAACTCTTAGTAACCTTCAATGCATACGAGTTTGTACTCGATCGTGTCATTCCCAGCTGATTGACCACATCATCATCGTCAGGCTGACTGCTTGACCATTCTACCTATGTCCTTCATCCTCGAGACACAATCCCGACAATGCTCTAAGCTTACATCGAACTTTCACCATCATATTGGTTGTCTTGAGAGACAACTCTGAATTCTGAGATGGCATCTTATCTATGGTTATAATAACCTTTTGCTTCACCATTCCCTTGGCTTGATGTCATCGCCAAGCGATTGCATCCTCATGGAGCCTCTCGGCAAAATTTGTTGTGATCATCATCATAATTTTAACTCTTTCCAGGATACCAATCGAATTCATGACGAGAAATACCATCCTTGCCCTCGATGATTTGTGTTATCATCGACCATTTATTGCCTTCCCACCAACACAAGCGTGTTCGTGTTTGGTGTTATACCTTCAGTTCCTTGCTATCCAGCAATTGGTTTTCTTTACCTTGGAACATTACCTTCTATTATGTCATCAATGTTGTGAGAATTTCACCACCTCTTAAGAATTCGTGATACAGTGATGCTTCTCGCCATCACCATTCCTTACTTGGTCCCCGTGTTGAGTGAACTCCGTTGTGCAAATCTAATATCACTAGCAACCCTATTGCTTCAGAGTTATTGGACAATGATTCCAATTTGGTGTGTTGGTTGCCCAATCGCCATTCCGACGTTGGTCGTGCAACCCAACCCATATTTCGGGTGCACCTTTCAACCAATGTTTAATTGTGTATGGTTCCCTCCAGCATACATCATTAAGTCATTTGATTTGACTAAGGTTATCTCCTTGTTCACTTAATTGTGGAAATCCATCTTTTGGAAAACTCTTTGAATTGTCGCTGAGTTCATCAGCCACCTCCTCATTATCTCCTTGATTTAATGATGAACTCTTGTTTCGGAACTCGCTTCCATAGTTCAATTCCCGAGAATCTTACAATGTCATCTCGGCAATTTGTGTTGCACCTTTCTTCTCAGGCATCCTGAGTCTGAGTTATCCTGACACCAATCAGATCTGAATCTCGGTCAGATATGATGGTTAGGACTTATTTCCAAGAGTTATAACATTGGTACTTATATACCGGTAAGGTGAGGTCATGCCTATCACCCTTGGCCAGAGGACCTATTGTTACAGTTCCCTTTTTAGCTAGCTTAGCGATTCTTCCTTGAGGAAATCATAAGACTTATTCTACAAGTTGTTCCTGATGAATCCTTTATGCATCCTAAGTCTGACCTTACTTGAATACCACGCCAACGCTATCTCGAAGCATGTCTGTGGTACTCCGATTTTCAATAAGAGCATTGAAAGCGCAATGCTAAGTTTTCTTTAACCATTATCCAAACACCGTTGTATGGGTAATGTCATGAAATTTCTCTCCCCTTACTTAATGGGTTTTCTACATGATATCCTGCCACGGATATCATGCTCTGCTTGTCCTTGGGAAGGATATATCCCTGAATTATGTGTTTAAAACACATTTTCCTTTCCTTTCTTCTGTTAAACCTGATAATCACATTTTCCCTTCCATTGTCTTGTTAAGCTTTCTTGTAATCTGATTTAACTGAGCAGTGATAATCACCTCGTTGTACAACTCTGTCAGTAAGACCGTGTTACCATTGTTGATAGCATCCCGGTAACCACCGATGGACGAGAACTTTGCCTATTGGTCCGCCTCGTTCAACGAGCAGGAGAATGGTTCTCTTCGTCCCTCGCCCTTGGTATCGATGTTGTTGCCGACATAACTGACAGACTAGCCTCTGACATGCCTTGCTATCGTGACCATGCAAGATGTCACCCCTCCTACTTTTATCCCACATGGTGGGCCCATAACCCACAGTTCCACAAGATCGAAACCTGACTCTCATGTACACCCCCGGTTTCCAAAGCTATTCCTCGCGCTTGGTTTCGTATGTAATTCACGACCTAACTTCCCTGCCATATTTCATTCCGGTATTGGATGCAACATTCTTGTTCATTGCTCTGAACACCTTTCACACTCTATTTCAGGCAACAAACGATTGCCTATCCGCTTGAAATTTCTTAGTGCACCTTCTTGCCTTGCTCTTGATGAATCTCTTGAATTTCATCTCAAGAGATGCCTCTATGCCTTGTTCACTGAGATAGCCCCCAGGTACCTAGCTTGTGTTGAGCTCCGTCCTTCCCGAGTCTCCCTCCCTTATCTTTTCCATAAGGACGATGGAGATCTTGAAGAAAAGGATGCCGGCTTCATCATGATGACCCGGAGCAGGGGAATGAAGACATCAGCGTAGTGGATCAACCTCTTCGAGAAGAGCAACCAAGACCGAGAAGACTCGATAGAATTTCGTAGCCACATCTTTCCCTTAGTCCCCTCCTAAATCTCGGGACGAGATTTCTTGTAGTGGAGGAGAATTGTGACGCCCGGATAATTAAGCTACAGTGATCCCACACTAATGATGCCACGTCACCTCGTTTATAGTTGCTAATCTCGAGTTAGTTCGAAACCGATTCAAATTCAAAATCAAAATCAAGCAAACAATAAAAGATTTTCAAATATTAAAACTAAAATGTTCAATAAATAGTAGATAAATCAGAGGCTATGATAAATTGTATACAACATTATTGAAATTTGATAAGTGACTTAAACAACCTCAAACAGTGGCTGAAAACATTATTTACTAACCTTTTTATTAATAAAAAAATAAATATGAAATGATAATTACCCCAAACTAGTTTTTGGTGGTAGGATATATTGTGATGTGAATTGTGGGCCAACTCTCATATTTTACAAAACTCATATGGTGCCCAAACAATTAGCCAAAACAGAAAAGGAAATAAATAAAAGAAAAGAAAATACATAACAAAAAAAAAGAAACCCCCCAGGCTAACTGGGCCTCGGCCCAGCCAGTGGCCTGCCAGGCCGGCCCACTCCCTCCCCTGGCCTATAACCCCGTGGGGGCACCGAACCGAACCCTAGCACGATCCCCACTCCCCCCCCGCCGCTCTCCCCTTCCCCGATCGGATCGGGGCAAACCCCCCCACTCCCCTCGCTCCTCGCACTCCCCCGCTGCCCACTTTGCCGACGGCGCTCCCCGACGCCTCTCGTCGTCTCAGGCGCCGCCCCGCCATCGTCGCCTTGACCCCGTCGCGCGCCTCCCCGTCCTCGCCCCCTTCCCGATCCAGAAATGGATCAGGGCTCGACCTCAACGCCGTCCGATGCCGCCTGCCGGAGCCACCTCGCCGGAGCCTCTCCGCCTCGATCCCCGTCGCCCCGCCGCCGTTCACCATCGCCACCGCCGCCCAGCTCCCTCCTCCTCAACCCTCCATCCCAGCGCCCCCCCACGCTCGGCTGGTTCTGGATCGGGGAGGGGCCCGATCCCGCGTCGCCCCGCACCCCCGATTCCGTCGCCCGTTGCCGCGACGGCCTCGCGTCCTCGTCCTCCTCCCCGAGCTCCGCAGGACGTCGTGCTCGTCGCACCGACGCCAACCGCCGCCGCCTGGAACCGTCGTCCTCATCCCCACCTCGCCGGACGGCCTCGACCTCCCCCGGCTTCACCGAGCCCTCCACGAGCTCCGCTGTGAGCCTCTCCGACGACCCCCACCTCCTCCCTCAATCAGGTTGTCGTCACCGCCGCGCCGCGTTTTCCCCTGCTGCTGCTCCCCTGACACCACAGCGCTCACCTGCTGCCGCGCCGTCCCGCCTCCGCCCTGCCGCCCTGTTCCGGCCGGCGCCATCGCGGCCCTTGGCCGCCGGAGCCCGTACCCGGCTCCCCCCCCCATCGCCCGGGCAGGCTACGGCCTCGGGCATGGGCACCACACCCGCTGCCCGCTAGCGCCGGCGTCCGCTAAGGCCCCCTGACCCAATGACATGTGGGGCCTAGCCCCTGGAACGTTTATATATAAAAATAATAATTTATAAACAATAATAATTACATTAATTAATTAATTAAGGAATTAATTAAGTTAATTAATCATAATCAGATTAACCTAATTAACTAATTAGTTTAATTAAACAGTACTTAGATTAGTTAAACACTAATTAGGCTGAACAATCAATGACATGCGGGACCCACACATAGTTGACCGAGTCAACTGCTTAGTTGACTGCTGATGTCAGCATGATGTCATGCTGACGTCATCTTTTACTATTCTGGATAATGTTGAATTATATAATTAATTCCAAGAATTAATAAAACTTTAGAAAATCATTTTAAAATAAACCGTAACTCGGATCGAAAAACTTTGTACATGAAAGTTGCTCAGAACGACGAGGCAAATCCGGATACGTAGCCCGTTCGTCCGCCACACATCCCTAACATACCGAACTCGCAACTTTCCCCCTCCGGCTCCTCTGCCCGAAAACGCGAAACACCGGGGATACTTTCCCGGATGTTTCCCCCCTTCACCGGTACCACCTATCCCTACGTTAGGTCACCTCTAGCACAACGTATTGCCGCTTCTTGCTTTTTGTTACATTTGATTGCTCTGTTATTTATTGTGTTCCCCTTCCGTTACTTCTTTCCGGTAGACCCTGAGACCGATGCCGGTACCCCTGTGATCGACTACATCGACGACCCCTCCTTGTCTGAGCAACCAGGCAAGCCCCCCCCCTTTGATCACCAGATATCGCCTACTCTTCTCTATACTGCTTGCATTAGAGTAGTGTAGCATGTTACTGCTTCCCGTTAATCCTATATTGATGCATAGCCTGTCCTTGCTACTACTGTTGTTACCTTTACCTGCAATCCTAATGCTTAGTATAGGATGCTAGTATTTTCATCAGTGGCCCTACATCCTTGTCCGTCTGCCATGCTATACTATCGGGCCGTGATCACTCGGGAGTTGATCACGGGTATATACTATATGCTTTATACATGATACATGTGGTGACTAAAGACGGGTCGGCTTGAGGAGCACCCGCGAGTGGAGTTTTGAGGCGGAGCGGCAGGGCAGGTTCCGACCACCTAGGAGAGAGGTGGGCCTGGCCCTGGTCGACGTTCGCGGATACTTAACACGCTTAACGAGATCTGGGTATTTGATCTGAGTCTGGCCATTTGGTCTATACGCACTAACCATCTACGCGGGAGTAGTTATGGGTATCCCGGCGTCGTGGTATCAGCCGAAGCCTTCTTGACGTCAGCGACGGAGCGGCGCGCGCTGGATTGGACTGGAACGCCACTAGGCTAGGTCTGCTTCCGGCCGCCCACGCAACGTGCAGGTGTGCTAAGGGCGATGGGCCCAGACCCCTGGGCGCTTAGGTTTAGACCGGCGTGCTGACCTCTCTGTTGGTCTAGGTGGGGCTGCGACGTGTTGATCTTCCGAGGCCGGGCATGACCCAGGAAAGTGTGTCCGGCCAAATGGGATCGAGCGTGTTGGGGTATGTGGTGCACCCCTGCAGGGAAGTTAATCTATTCGAATAGCCGTGATCTTCGGTAACAGGACGATTTGGAGTTGTACCTTGACCTTATGACAACTAGAACCGGATACTTAATAAAACACACCCTTCCAAGTGCCAGATACAACCGGTGGTCGCTCTCTCACAGGGCGACGAGGGGAGGATCATCGGTTAGGATTATGCTATACGATGCTGCTTGGAGGACTTCAGTCTACTCTCTTCTACATGCTGCAAGACGGAGGCTGCCAGAAGCGTAGTCTTCGAAAGGACTAGCTATCCCCCTCTTATTCCGGCTTTCTGCAGTCCAGCCCACATATAATAGCCTTATTCCAGTTGATACCAATGCATGCATATGTAGTGTAGCTCCTTGCTTGCGAGTACTTTGGATGAGTACTCACGGTTGCTTTCTCCCCCTTTTCCCCCCTTTCCTTTCTTCCTGGTTGTCGCAACCAGATGTTGGAGCCCAGGAGCCAGACGCCACCGTCGACGACGACCCCTACACCGAGGTGCCTACTACTACGTGATGCCCGCTGACGATGACCAGGAGTAGTTAGGAGGATCCCAGGCAGGAGGCCTGCGCCTCTTTCGATCCGTATCCCAGTTTGTGCTAGCCTTCTTAAGGAAATCTTGTTTAACTTATGTCTGTACTCAGATATTGTTGCTTCCGCTGACTCGTCTATGATCGAGCTCTTGTATTCGAGCCCCCGAGGCCCCTGGCTTGTAATATGATGCTTGTATGACTTATTTTTATTTGTAGAGTTGTGTTGTGATATCTTCCCGTGAGTCCCTGATCTTGATCGTACACGTTTGCGTGTATGATTAGTGTACGATTGAATCGGGGGCGTCACAAAACCAATGCAGTTCTCTTGCCTTGTCATGTAATTCAAAAACATTAGAAAAAACTTGTTTTAGAAGTTCAATCCATGCGGTTCAGTTAGGCTCGACTTGAAGCATGGATCACTTCCTCGTCTTCAAAAATTCATGTCCCACAAAAAAGAAATCATGCAATCCGCTAGCCCGTCTGATGTAGTGCGGTTTCAGTCTAAAAAGCAGTGCGGTTTTCTTCCTCGTCTTCAAAAATTCACGTCCCACAAAAAAGAAATCATGAAGTCCTCTAGCCCGTCTGATGCAGTGCGGTTTTCAGTCTAAAGCAGTGCGGTTTTCTTCCTCGTCTTTAAAAATTAACGTTCCACAAAAAAGAAATCATGCAGTCCGCTAGCCCGTCTGATGCAGTGCGGTTTTCAGTCAAAAAGCAGTGCGGTTTACTTCCTCGTCTTTAAAAATTTACGTACCACAAAAAAGAAATCATGCACTCCGCTAGCCCGTCTGATGCAGTGCGGTTTTCTTCCTCGTATTCAAAAATTTACGGCCCACAAAAAATAAATCATGCAGTCCACTAGCCCGTCTGATGGAGTGCGGTTTCCAGTCTAAAAGCAGTGCGGTTTTTTGTCTGATGCAGTATACACGACGATTTGGGTGTCGCGAAAAACAGAGTGTCCGTGTTTCGGTAAATTCAAAATTGCTCTTAAACCGTACGGAATTAGAGAGCGTGTTCTACATGAAAAAGTTGCGCCTTGTCGATATCTTTCCAATGGTGTATGATTTGAATCATTTCGACGACCGGTTTGTAAAAATTTCGCGAAAAACGGCCGCTACCACTTGTCGTCTACCACACGATTTTCAAAATTAACTTAAAACTGTAACTAATCACAAAACCATTTCTACATGTGAAAGTTGCGCCTTGTCCATAGCTTTCCAACGACATATTACACGCCTCATTTTGACAAACGGTTAAAAAACTAGAGCGAAAACAGTACAAAAAATTTGAAAAAATTTGAAAAACAGAATTCCGCGATTTAGTAAATTTGAAACTGCTCTTAAACCGTAACGAATTAGAGAAATAAATATATATGAAAAAGATGCACCTCGACGATAACTATCCAACGGTGTATCATTTGCTTCATTCCGACGAGCGGTTTAGAAAAAAATGCGAAAAAACATTCGCTGCCACTCGTTGTGGGCCGCACCATTTTCAAAACTGCTCTTAAACCGTGAGGAATCTCGAAAAGTGTTCAACATGGTGAAGTTGCGCCTAATCCATAGCTTTTCAACGATATATTACACGCCTCGTTCCGTCAAACGGTTAAAAAACTAGAGCGGAAACAGTACCAGAAAAAACACTGCGTGCAGTTTTTTGCCACGGGAAGTTCACTCGCCTCAGTACTCCAGCACACTTGGTTCAGACAATGACGTGCACTTGCGTTGAGCGTGCAGTGCCGAAGTGTTATCAGAATAACTATTCTGATAATATTATTAGAATAGACCGGCTGTATATATAAAAGTTCGAATGGAACAACTCGGTGTGACCGAAAAGTTCGAATCGGTTGCACCGAGATAGAAAACCTAGATCAATTTGGTGAACTCGGTGTGACCGAAGTGAATGACTCGGTCATACCGAAATGCACAAAGAGATTTTGGAAGTTTAAGCCTATGACGAATCGGGAACTCCGAGTGCTCCTCACACAGAGTGGTTTGAATCTGAATTGATCAAACTTTGTGATGTAGCATGAATAGAGTTTGAGACGAGAAAATCATAGATAGCTAGAGGAGGTTCTTAGGCATTCTTGTCCATCCATTTAGCAAAAGAGAAATAGACAAACAATCAAGGCAACAAATGGATGTCCTCGAATGAGTAAAATATGCAATCAACATGCTCACTCAATAAAATGGCAAATGAAATATGTGGTAAAGCATGCACAAACATTCTAGCATCTGTCAAGCAATTGGCGATGACTAGGTCATCTATATATGATAATATTGACTTAGGAGTCAAATGAGAACATTTGATCATAGGTCATACTCAAGGTTTAAGTACAAGTGGGGTTACCACTTTTACATAAAAGCATTGTTGTGTTCACACCATTAGAGTTGCTTTAGCTTAATTGATTAGAGTAAAGCTCCCCCTAGATGTGATATCCCCCCTAAGAGGGATGAACCAACATTTGGTTTTGTCGATGATGACTTCATGTAGATGTTGAAGATGTGGATGCTCAATGTTGATGTAGATCATTTGGAGCAATCCATTGGAGTGAGTTGCACTTTCAATACCTACACGGGTTAGTCCCACAAGGAACAAACAAGGATATCCATAGACATAGAGTGATGTACACACAAGATGATGTCCATGTAAGCATTAGGTTACCTTGTCCCTTGTCTTACCAACAAGAGGGTTTATGACTCCTTGAACTAGTGCAAGATGTGGAAGTTGTTTACACTTGTTCTCGCCAAAGTGATATGAGTGAAGTATGTTGGCGGAGTCACCCTCAAGAACTCTCTAGTTCTTCTTCTTCGGGATCCACATCATCTTGATGGGAATCCTTGGAGTTGTAGTCGCACTTGATGTAGTAGAACTTGATGTAGTCTTGGGAACCCATTTGACCAAGGCCTTAGGAGCTTCTTCAAATGCATCAATCTCCTCTTGGAGCTTGTCCTTTCCTTTTTGCTTGTGGTCTTGTGGTGGAAGATCATCTTGAGCTTGTGTTCCTTGGAAAGAAGTAGGATCATACTTCTCTTGTTGAGGAACAAACTTCGTCTTGGGGTATTGATCTTCTTCCCACTCAACTCCATTGGCATTGAACTTCCGTTCAAAACCAATACCTTGATTGTTCCGGTGCCTTCCTTGCTTGCATGCAATTTCCTCAAATTGCTTACTTCCGGCAAGACTCTTGTAGACACCTTTCTCTATAATTCCCTTCAATAGGCTATTTTCTTGCTCAAGTGTAACTTGGATAAAAGAATCATTAGTGGGATCAAGAGAACTACTAGAGGCAACAATATTGGATTTAACATGATTGTTGTTACTACTAGAGGAAGACTCTTTCTTACTCTTGTTGCTAGATTTAACTTGTGGCATGTAAGTAGACAAAAGTAAACGCTTGGCAATGTAAGGAGAACTTTTCTTGCGAAGATCATCATTGATTTCCTTTAAGAATCGATGCTCGTCCTCAAGGTTGAGCTTTTCAAAGCGTAACTTCTCATGAGTCTTTAAAAGTTCTCGATGATCTTCCAAGGTAGTTTCATGAGCAAACTTAAGAATGTTTAGTTCTTTAGATAGATGCTCAATCTCCTTCTTATCATCGTCATTCGCTTTATCTTGATTAGCATGATTAATAGCAAGTTCATCATAGTTTTAATCACTAGAGTTGTCAACAAGTAAATAATCATCACCTAGCAAATCATCTTCATCACTATTGAAATCAACATACTCGGGGTCTGATACCTTTGGTCCTTTAGCCATGAAGTATCTTCCAATTCCTTCATTTGGTGAGTCAAATATGTGAGTTGGTTGACACAAGTGCTAGACCGGCAACACCTTCATCTTGATTATATACGGAGTTGGAGTGATAACTTCTCTCGGAGTGATTGTCGGAGTCGGAGCCAGATACCCATTCACCAACATGAGCTTGATGTCTTCGTTTTGTGTAGCTCCTTGATGATTTGTCCTTCCTTTCTGAATCATTGCTTCTTCGTGATGTTCTTCGTTCATAACGGTCATCTCTACTCCTTCTCTCTCTAGGTGGTGATTCTTCTCTTCTACTTCTCCTTTTGGGTGAATCTTCTCTTCTTTTGTAGGGAGCCATACACTAATTAGAGTAGTGTCCGGGTCTTCCACAATTGTAGTAACTACGTTCATGACTCAAAGATATTTTGTCATTATAGGACCTTGACTTGGAACTCCTTTCCTTGCTTCTACTCTTGTAGAACTTGCTGAGGTTCTTCACCATTAGGCTCAATTCTACATTGAAGGCTTGTTTCTCACTTGATGATGTAGGAGCATCACATGAGGATTTGTAAGCACCACTGTAACATCCCAAATTTTCAATTTGGAATGTTATACATTAGATCATCATTGCATATCATATTTTATTTGCTTTTGGTTTTGATCCTAGAAATTCTACGCAACTCAAGGACCCACGGATAGAGTTGGGGATTTCGTTATTTTCATATTTGAGTGTTCTCAAATTTTGAGAATAGGATCATTTGATTTTAATTATTTTATCATCAATTATTTCTATTACAAAAATATGAGAGAGGTAATAAAATGACATTCCCAAAATAAAGAAATATTGAGGATTTAATAATAAAATCAAATAAGATTTTATTTCGGAGTTTTTCGGTATTTTATTTGAATTTAGGAAAAATGTGCGTTTTTCAAAATTGCATTTAGGCCCCAAATAAATGTTCACCTTGTGCGGCTTGATTTTGGAAGACCGGGAAAATTTATTTCGGGATTTTTGGAGTCCGTTTAGTATTTCTTTTCTTTGTTTTTCTGCGTGGAATATTTAAAAAAACGAAACCGACCTACGGGCCGTGTTAGGCCCGGACTCCTCCGAGGCCGGCCTTTAAAAGCTGGGGCACCCCACCCCGCAGCCCACCAAGCCGCCCCGCCCGAACCCTAGCGCCGCCCGCTGCGTCGCCGCGCCGCCCCGCCGCCGGAGTTCTCGTCGGAGTTGCCGGTAGATTTTTTTTCCCGAAAAACCGTTCAGTTTTTCCGGCGGTTTTGTCGGTTTTTTAGTTTCGGTTTTTTTAAAATAGATCGGTTTTTCCGATTTATTTAATTAGTGAGCGTTCGTCCGTTCGTTCGCTCTAGCGAACATTCGTCGTTTTTTTCTTTTTCTTGGATTAAATTCACGATTTTTCTGATCGCGATTCCTGATCCGATTTTCGTTTTAGTATAACTTTTCGCTCGTTTATCGGAATCAGGCGATTCAAGCGCTTGGAGTTTCATCTCGAAACCCTCTATCCGTTTAATCAACTTAAACAAGTTTTTGCCACTGTAAAAAATTGCCCTATATCCAGAATAGTAAGCGAAGCATGTTTCTTTTGTCGTTTGACTTTCGTTGCTTCATTTGATTTGATTCTTTTTGTAAACTGGAGTTCTTAAGTTGAACCTTCTGGTTAGATCTCTAATTTGAGTTTTACCCGTGCATTAGATGACTACTTATTGTATGCTTGTTGGTTTGTCTGCGATAGAATAACCGGAGTGCGCCGCCTGTTACTTCGAATCTCTAGGTGTCGCGGATCATCAGCAAGGCAAGTAACACTTTGATCATACCTCCTACTACCCAGTTTTATTGCATTAGATCAATCCTCAAACAGTGCATGATTAGGACCTAATTAAATTGTGGGATGTGAAGTAGTTGAGGTAGTACCTATTACCTATTGTATTATCAAACCTTTGGGAGTTACTTCTACATTTGCCATTATGCCATGCTATGCTAGTAGACGTGGATTGGGTGAGTGATATCCATGTCAGATGTGAGAGTATTAATTAATGGTTTATCTAAGGTGGCAACTTAAACACGCATCTGGGTGGATTGAGGTACCTGGGTATTCCAGGATTGCCTGTTTTTCTTTATGGACCGCCACCCAGGCCCAAAGGGATCATGAGATTTTTCATACTAGAAACTTCCGTGTGCAGCCACAAGCTATTATGGGCTCTAGCATAGTTGATTAAGTCGTGCGAACTCTTACAGGGTAGACTAGCAGATGTAGGGGAAAGTAGGTGTAACGGTCTATCCATCGTAAGGTGCTAGCGCTTCTGAAAGACTGTGTCTCGGTCATCCGTCTTCTCAAACACCATGTAGTGCGAGGAACCAAACGGAGGCGATCGAGTCTTGTGGGGAAAAGTGTGCAAACCTCTGCAGAGTGTATAAACTAATCATGGTTAGCCGTGTCCCCGGTTATGGACATCTTGAGTATCTAGTACTTGGATTATCATGTGAATCTCAACATGTTACTCTAAAATTAAATTTTGATGGGTTTTGTTTAATGATGATGCTTAATTGGGATTGAGAATGCTGTCAACCATTCTCAATGTTTAACAACTACCATGATAGTTAAATAAAATTTATTCCTTTGCAGTAGGGAAAAATTGGCTTTACATAAAACTGTAACCATAGAGCTTTCCACCAGCCAAATATGCATATAGTATAGCTGTTTCATTCCATTACTCTCTATGTGTTACCTTGCCAGCATATTCCATGTGCTGACCCGTTTTCGGGCTGCAGCGTTAATGTTGCAGACTTTTCAGACGATGATTAAGGAGTTTTAGGGTCGTGGTTCTATACTCAGTGATGCCGTTGGAGTTGATGGACTCACTTATCTTCCAAGCCTTCCGTTGGTATCGTTATTAGATGGCCTTAAGCCTTATTTATTGTAATAAGTTCTCTATTGAGACACTCGATGTAATAAGTGTGTGATTGCTACTCTGTTATAAATCCTTCAAGTACTGTGTGGTGTCAGCATTACTGATCCAGGGATGACACCTGAGCACAGAGATCAGACCGTTTGAGGTCTGGTCGCTACAAAGATGAGCACACGCTGACTGTAGGACACGACCACAAAGCTAAAAGACCTAGATCACTATTCACTCTCTTCTCTTCTAACCTCTCATATTTTCTACTCCTTAGGATGGCGGATGCAAGGAACAAGTTCACGCAACCGGATGAAGATACACCCTTTGGACGCCACTTGAAGGAAGTCACTAGATACCTGAACATAGGAGTACCAAGCTTCACCGGAACCTACAACGCCACTTTACCTGAAGAGGAGCGCTGGATGATTCAAGTTCAAGTTCCAGGAAGGACGTTCATGCCAGTGACTGAGCCCATAGAGTTTTCTTTTGATGCACCAACTTGGAGTCTAGGAAAGAGCATGGCAGCTCACATCGCCACGGGACGCATTGGAGAAGTCTACCGCAATGATCTCAAGGATACTATCTACCAGATTTGTGGGCGCCGAGATGAGCACTGGGAGATGATCAGCACCAGAAAGGATAGATCAATTGCAGCTTTTATCCAAGAATTAAACCAGCACATTCGACGATAGGAGAACCAGATGTGCGCTGGCATGATAGACCTGAAGAAGGCTAAGACAAGAATCAAGGAATTGGAGGAAGAACTCAAGGCTACACGTGAAGATTATGAAGAGGAAATTGAAGTATTGGTGGAGAAGAATGATGATCTGATCAAGAAGATCGGAATATTTATGGGAGGCCCTACACCAGTAGATGAAGACGAAGAACCCAAGGAGATTCGCCCGGAAGACTACATCATCATCGACGACACTGACTCGGACCCAAATGATAGCGATGATCACTATGTTGATGAAGCCGGAGCAGATATCATGCAGTCTGCAACCGAAGAATATTTCTAGTAGACCACCTCATCAGTAGTAGTAGTCCGCCAAATACAGTAGTCCGAGCACTCTTGTGATAGTTAAATCGATTGTATGCCCTTGTTTGATTGAATGAAGTGAATTGTTTGCTTTTGCCTCATGTGCATATGGGTAGTGTTTTCTCTTTAGACCCCCTGTATTCTTAAATCTCATCTTTTCTAAACCCTCATATGCCTCCAAGACGTGACCTCGGATTTACCTTTCCGCCGGAGCTCACCCAGTTGATCCAGGAGCAGAACACACTGATGCAGTTGCTAGTCCAGAAACAGAATCAGGGGAACAACAACAACAACCCACCACCACCACCTATTGATCACTTAGCCCGTTTTCTTCGGCTGAATCCGCCGGTGTTTTCCTGTAGCACCGAGCCGATAGTGGCAGATGATTGGCTCCGCAAGACAGCTAGAGAGTTGACCACAACAGGATGCACAGATGCGGAGAAGGTGAAGTTTGCCGCACATCAGCTTGAAGGAGCTGCAGCATCATGGTGGGAGAATTTCACAGCCACTTTCCCTGTCGACACTGTCATGTGGGACCAGTTTCAGCAGGCTTTTCGTACTGCCCATGTCTCAGCAGGAGCTATGGCCATGAAGAAGCGTGAGTTTCGCAACTTGCGCCAAGGAGGACGGATAGTTGTCCAGTATGTGGAGGACTTTAGCAAATTAGCACGTTATGCCCCAGATGACGTTGCTACGGATGCAGCTAAACAGGAGAAGTTTCTGGAAGGATTGAATGATGAGTTGAGCATGCAGTTGATGATAGCAACCTTCAACAACTACCAGGAATTGGTAGACCGTGCTCTTATGATTGAAGGCAAGCAGCAGCAAATTGAGAACCGCAAGAGGAAGTATGGACAAGGGAAGTACAATTATGGAGCTCAGCAGAAGCCACGTTTTACCCCTAGATCGGGAGGACATTTTCAGCATACCCATGGAGGAGGTAGCTCGCACAATCACAACGGCACCAAGAATGGTAATGGTAATGGAGGAAACAACAGCCAGAACCGTACCTACCCATCAACCCCAGCCAAGAAAGACCTGAGCCAAGTTACTTGCTTTAAGTGTCAGAAGACCGGACATTATGCCAATGAATGCCTGAAGGCCAGAATGGCAATGGAAGCTCTGGGAAGAAGCCGAACCCTTTCAACAGGGGACAGGTGAACCACGTTAACGTGGAGGAGGTTGAAGAGTAGCCAGATGCCGTAATCGGTAAGTTTTTGGTTAAGTCATTTACTGCACTTGTTCTTTTTGATAGTGGTGCATCGCATTCATACATATCAAGGGGATTTGTGGATAAGTATAACCTGCCCACTAAGGTTCTTAGAACACCTATGCTAGTAAGCTCACTAGGAGCAGAGTATATGGCCAGTCAAGGATGTTTTCAAGTGCCATTGAGTATAGGTAGGCATGTGTTTCCCTCGGATTTAATCATTTTGGAATCACAAGGATTGGATTTAATTCTGGGTATGGATTGGCTATCGATGTATGGAGGAAACATCGATTGCGCCAGTAAGTCGATCTTGCTTACCACCCCAGAAGGGAGAAGGATCAAGTATGTATCCCGGCATGCGCCAAATAGGACACAAGTAAATTCCTTATCAGGAGTTGTGCAGGAGAAAGTACCAGTGGTAAGGGATTTCCTGACGTATTTCCTGAAGAGTTTCCAGGCATGCCACCGGATAGAGATATTGAGTTTTTGATTGAACTATTGCCAGGCACAGGGCCAATATCGAAGAGACCATACAGGATGCCTGCAAAGGATTTGGTGGAGATTAAGAAGCAGATTAAGGAGTTACTGGATAAAGGTTACATTCGCCCAAGTTCGTCGCCTTGGGGATCACCAGTACTTCTAGTGGATAAAAAGGATGAATCGTTAAGGATGGTTGTTGATTATCGTGGATTGAATGAAGTAACGATCAAGAACAAGTACCCACTACCAATGATCAATGATCTATTTGATCGATTGCAAGGAGCTTAGGTATTTTCCAAGATCGATCTGCGATCAGGATACCACCAGTTGAAGATTCGAGAACAGGATATACCTAAGACGGCTTTTACCACCAGGTATGGGTTGTACGAGTATACCGTTATGTCATTTGGTCTGACTAACACACCTGCCTATTTTATGAACATGATGAACAAAGTGTTTATGGAGTTCTTGGATAAGTTCGTCGGGTGTTCATCGATGATATCCTGGTTTACTCAAAGAATGAAGAGGAGCATAAGGAACATTTGCGTTTGGTTCTTGGAAAGCTCAGAGAACATCAATTGTATGCCAAGTTTAGCAAATGTGAGTTTTGGTTGAAGGAAGTTGGATTTCTCGGACACGTTATATCCGGAGAAGGTATAGCAGTAGATCCCACAAAAGTTGATACCGTGACCAAGTGGGAAGCACCAACCACCGTGGGAGAGATCCGGAGTTTTCTTGGACTCGCAGGATACTATCGGAGATTTATTGAGAATTTCTCAAAGATTGCGAAGCCTATGACTGAACTGTTAAAGAAGGATACCAAGTTCATATGGACTGAGGAGTGTGAGGCTAGTTTCCAGGAGTTGAAGAAACGTTTGGTTACTTCACCAGTGTTGATTTTGCCAGACCAGACCAAGGATTATGAGGTGTATTGCGACGCTTCACGTCGGGGACTTGGAGCAGTGCTTATGCAGGAAGTGAGAGTTGTTTCATATGCCTCAAGACAGCTTAAATCGCACGAATTGAATTATGCTACGCATGATTTGGAGTTAGCAGCCGTAGTGCATGCATTGAAAACATGGAGACATTTCCTCATTGGAAATCATTGTGAGGTGTACACGGATCATAAGAGTTTGAAATACATTTTCATGTAGAAGGAGTTAAACCTCAGGCAAAGGAGATGGTTGGAGCTCATCAAGGATTATGATATGAGATTGCATTATCATTCCGGAAAGGCTAATGTAGTAGCTGACACATTAAGCCGTAAGAGCCACGTCAACACCCTAATTACGGGAGAATTACCAAGGGAGTTAGCCGAAAATCTTCGTGAGCTATGTTTGGAAATAGTTCCGAGAGGCTATGTAGCAGCATTGGAGATTCAGTCAACTTTGATGGATAGAATCAGAGAAGCCCAGAAGACTGACAAGGAGATTGCCTCTATAAAGGAGAAAATGAGCGAAGGGAAGGCTAAAGGATTTCATGAGGATGAGCACGACACCCTATGGTTTGAAGACCGTTTTTATGTGCCCAATGACCCGGAGATCAAGAGGTTGATTCTGCAAGAGGCACACGATTCACCGTATTTGATTCACCCAGGAAATACCAAGATGTATTTGGATTTGAAGGATATTTTCTGGTGGACCGGAATGAAGAAAGATATTACGGAGTATGTAGCAGTTTGTGATGTATGTCAGAGAGTAAAGGCAGAGCATCAGAAGCCAGCAGGATTGCTACAACCATTGCCGATACCCGAATGGAAGTGGGATAAGTTAGGCATGGATTTTATCTCGGGATTACCCAGGACTCGTTCAGGCTATGACTCGATTTGGGTTGTAGTCGATCGGTTGACAAAAGTAGCTCATTTCATCCCGGTAAAGACCACTTACACCAGTGCTAAGTTGGCAACGATATACATGACCAGGATTGTATGCTTACATGGAGTTCCGAGGAGTATAGTATCAGATAGAGGAACCCAGTTTACCTCAAAGTTCTGGAATCAGTTGCACGAAACTTTAGGTACCAGGCTAGAGTTCATCACAGCTTTTCATCCACAGACAGATGGACAGACCGAGAGAGTCAATCCGATTTTGGAGGACATGCTAAGAGCTTGTGCGCTAGATTATGGATCTAGTTGGGACGAGAATTTGCCGTATGCCGAGTTCTCTTACAACAACAGCTATCAATCAAGTTTAAAGATGGCCCCTTTCGAAGCCTTGTACGGAAGAAGGTGCAGGACACCGTTGTCGTGGGATGAAGTTGGAGACCGCCAGTTGTTTGGACCTGATTTGATTAAGGAGTCTGAAAAGAAGGTGAAATTGATTCGCGATAGGCTCAAGGTAGCTCAATCCAGGCAAAAGAGTTATGCAGATTCTAAACACAAGGAGACAGTTTACGAAGTCGGAGACCGAGTTTATCTTCGAGTATCCCCACTTCAGGGAACAAAGCGCTTTGGTGTTAAGGGAAAGTTAGCGCCACGATTTGTAGGACCATACCGAGTATTGGAACGTATGGGAGAAGTGGCCTACAAGTTGGAATTGCCCGAAGGATTGTCAGGATTTCATGATGTGTTCCATGTTTCTCAGTTGAAGAAGTGCCACGCAGAGATGGCTGATATACCCTTGAGAGACACAGTACCACTGGAAGCAATTCAGTTGGATAGTGATTTGACCTATGAGGAGAAACCAGTTAAAATTCTAGAGTATGCCAGTCGAGTCACCCGCAGCAAGGTTATCAAGTTTTGCAAGGTTCATTGGAGCCACCACACGGAGGATGAAGCCACCTGGGATCGAGAGGAAGATTTGCTCAAGGACAACCCTCACCTATTTTCTAGCCAACCCGAATCTCGAGGGCGAGCTTCATCTTAAGGGGGGTAGGTTTGTAACATCCCAAATTTTCAATTTGGAATGTTATACATTAGATCATCATTGCATATCATATTTTATTTGCTTTTGGTTTTGATCCTAGAAATTCTACGCAACTCGAGGATCCATGGAGAGAGTTGGGGATTTCGTTATTTTCATATTTGAGTGTTCTCAAATTTTGAGAATAGGATCATTTGATTTTAATTATTTTATCATCAATTATTTCTATTACAAAAATATGGGAGAGGGAATAAAATGACTTTCCCAAAATAAAGAAATATTGAGGATTTAATAATAAAATCAAATAAGATTTTATTTCAGAGTTTTTCGGTATTTTATTTGAATTTAGGAAAAAATGTGCATTTTTTAAAATTGCATTTAGGCCCCAAATAAATGTTCACCTTGTGCGGATTCATTTTATAAGCCCGGGAAAATTTATTTCGGGATTTTTGGAGTCCATTTAGTATTTCTTTTATTTGTTTTTCTGCGCGGAATATTTAAATAAAACGAAACCGACCTACGGGTCGTGTTAGGCCCGGACTCCTCCGGGGCCGGCCTTTAAAAGCCGGGGCACCCCACCCCGCAGCCCACCGAGCCGCCCCGCCCGAACCCTAGTGCCGCCCGCCGCCGCCGCCGCTGCGTCGCCGCACCGCCCCGCCACCGACCGCCGCCGCCGCCGACCGCCGCCGCCGCCGGAGTTGTCGGTAGATTTTTTTCCCGAAAAACCGTTCGGTTTTTCTGGTGGTTTTGTCATTTTTTAGTTTGGTTTTTTTAAATAGATCGGTTTTTCCGATTTATTTCATTAGCGAGCGTTCGTCCGTTCGTTCGTTCTAGCGAACATTCGTCGTTTTTTCTTTTTCTCAGATTAAATCCGCGATTTTTCTAATCGCGATTCCTAATCCGATTTTCGTTTTAGTATAACTTTTCGCTTGTTTATCGGAATCATGCGATTCAAGCGCCTGGAGTTTCGTCTCGAAACCCTCTATCCGTTTAATCAACTTAAACAAGTTTTTGCCACTGTAAAAAATTGCCCTAGATCCAGAATAGTAAACGAAGCCTGTTTCTTTTGCCGTTTGACTTTCGTTGCTTCGTTTGATTTGACTCTTTTTGCAAACCAGAGTTCTTAAGTTGAACCTTCTGGTTAGATCTCTTATTTTAGTTTTACCCGTGCATTAGATGACTACTTATTGTATGCTTGTTGGTTTGTCTGCGATAGAATACCAGGAGTGCGCCGCCTTTTACTTCGAATCTCTAGGTTTCACGGATCATCAGCAAGGCAAGTAACACTTTGATCGTACCTCCTACTACCCATTTTTATTGCATTAGGTCAATCCTCAAACAGTGCATGATTAGGACCTAATTAAATTGTGGGATGGGAAGTAGTTGAGGTAGTACCTATTAGCCGTTGTATTATCAAACCTTTGGGAGTTACTTCTACGTTTGCCATTATGCCATGCTATGCTAGTAGACGTGGATTGGGTGAGTGATATCCATGACAGATGTGAGAGTATTAATTAATGGTTTATCTAAGGTGGCAACTTAAACACACATCTGGGTGGATTGAGGTACCTGTGTATTCCAGGATTTCCTGTTTTTCTTTATGGACCGCCACCCAGGCCCAAAGGGATCTTGAGATTTTTCATACTAGAAACTTCCGTGTGCAGCCACAAGCTATTATGGGCTCTAGCATAGTTGATTAAGTCGTGCGAACTCTTACAGGGTAGACTAGCAGATGTAGGGGAAAGTAGGTGTAACGGTCTATCCATCGTAAGGTGCTAGCGCTTCTGAAAGACTGTGTCTCGGTCATCCGTCTTCTCAAACACCATGTAGTGCGAGGAACCAAACGGAGGCGATCGAGTCTTGTGGGGAAAAGTGCGCAAACCTCTGCAGAGTGTATAAACTAATCATGGTTAGCCGTGTCCCCAGTTATGGACATCTTGAGTATCTAGTACTTGGATTATCATGTTAATCTCAACATGTTACTCTAAAATTAAATTTTGATGGGTTTTGTTTAATGATGATGCTTAATTGGGATTGAGAATGCTGTCAACCATTCTCAATGTTTAACAACTACCATGATAGTTAAATAAAATTTATTCCTTTGTAGTAGGGAAAAATTGGCTTTACGCAAAATTGTAACCATAGAGCTTTCCACCAGCCAAATATGCATATAGTATAGCTGTTTCATTCCATTACTCTCTATGTGTTACCTTGACAGCATATTCCATGTGCTGACCCGTTTTTGGGCTGCAACATTAATGTTGCAGACTTTTCAGACGATGATTAAGGAGTTTTAGGGTCGTGGTTCTATACTCTATGATGCCGTTGGAGTTGATGGACTCACTTATCTTCCAAGCCTTCCGCTGTTATCGTTATTAGATGGCCTTAAGCCTTATTTATTGTAATATGTTCTCTATTGAGACACTCGATGTAATAAGTGTGTGATTGCTACTCTGTTATAAATCCTTCAAGTACTGTGTGGTGTCAGCATTACTGATCCAGGGATGACACCTAAGCACAGAGATCAGACCGTTTGAGGTCTGGTCGCTACAACCACTTGACTTGTTGTGAAGCTCTTCCTTATCCTTGAGGGACATCCCATGACCAACAATTCTTCGAATGACTTCCGTTGGCTTGAGATCTTTGTAGTTGGGCATCATTTGGATTAATGTGCACCCGGTATCATATTTTCCATCCACGACTCTTAGGATCTTCTTGATGATGAATCTATTGGTCATCTTTTCACTTCCTAAGCTGGCAATCTCATTTGTGAGGGGAGCGAGCCTAGAGTACATTTCAGCGACACCTTCACCATCCTTCATGTTGAACTTGTCAAGCTGACTTTGAAGTAGATCCAATTTGGATTCCTTGACGGAGTCAGTACCCGCGTGCATATCAATCAAAGTATCCCAAATTTCCTTTGCATTCTCAAGACGGTTGATTTTGTTGAATTCTTCAGGGCACAATCCGTTGAAGAGAATATCACAAGATTGAGCATTGTATTGCAGCATCTTCAACTCTTCCGCGGTAGCTTCACGGTTCGGTTCTCTCCCATCAAAGATTCACCTTGCAAGCTAATACACACAATAGCCCAAATGGTGGGGTTATGTCCAAGAATATGTATTTTCATCTTATGCTTCCAAGTGGCAAAATTAGTACCATCAAAGTAAGGACCTCTACGGTAGTAATTTCCCTCGCTAGACGCCATACTCTCCTAGGTTGTGAAACCAAGGCTATGATCACAAAAAGCAATGGAAATCATGGCAAATGGAGACCAAAGATCTGATAGCACTTGTAGTATAGAAAGTATGTCTAGAGGGGGGTGATTAGACTGCTTGACCAAATAAAAATATAGCCCTTTCCCAATTTCAAGTCTTGGAAGATTTTAACAACTTAGCGCAAGTCAAGCAATCAACCTACACATGAAAGTATAATAGTATAGCAGCGGAATGTAAAACATTGCACATGAAGGTAAAGGGAGGAGTTTGGAGGGAGCAAACGCAATGTAGACACGGAGATTTTTGTCCTGGCTCCGATAGGTGGTGCTATCGTACATCCATGTTGATGGAGACTTCAACCCACGAAGGGTAACGGTTGCATGAGTCCACGGAGGACTCCACCCACAAAGGTTCCACGAAGAAGCAACCTTGTCTATCCCACCATTGAGAAAGCCCAGGAACGACTTGCCTCACTATGGTAGATCTTCATGAAGTAGGCGATCTCCTTGCCCGTACAAACTCCTTGGTTCAACTCCACAATCTTGACGGAGGCTCCCAAGTGACACCTGACCAATCTGGGAGACACCACTCTCCAAAAGGTAATAGACGATGTGTTGATGATGAACTCCATACTCTTGTGCTTCAAATGATAGTCTCCCCAACACTCAACTCTCTCTCACAGATTTGTATTTGGTGGAAAGATGATTTGAGTGGAAAGCAACTTGGGGAAGGCTAGAGATCAAGATTCAAATGGTTGGAATGGAATATCTTGGTCTCAACACATGAGTAGGTGGTTCTCTCTCAGAAAATGAATGTTGAAGTGTAGGCACGTTCTGATGGCTCTCCTTACTAATGAAGGAAGGGTGGAGGGGTATATATAGCCTCCACACAAAATCTAACCGTTACACACAATTTACCAAACTCAGTGGGACCGGATCAGAGAACTCGGTCAGACCGATTCAGTTCAAAATGTGAACGTTAGGCTTTTCGATGGGACCGACATGTCAACTCGGTGGGACCAATTTCATTAGGGTTAGGGCATAACATAATCTCACTGAGACCGATTACACAAACTCGGTGGGACTGATTTTGGTAATAAGCTAAACAGAGAGTTGATCGGGCAAACTCGATGGGACCGAATCGCTCATTTCGGTGAGACCGAAACGTTACAAAAGGGAAACAGAGAGTTTGCATTGCGAACTCGATGGGACCGATCGCTCATCTTGGTTGGACCAAAACATTACGAAGGGAAACAGAGAGTTTGCAATCCCATCTCGGTGAGAAGGAGATCCCTATCAGTGAGACCGAAGTGACTAGGGTTTGTGGTAGTGGCTATGTCACGTGAACTCGGTGGCGCCTGATAGAAAATTTCGGTGGGGCCGAGTTTGATTTTTGGTTTGGGACATATGTGGACATGAGAAAGTGGTTGAGGGTTTTTGGAGCATATCACTAAGCATTTTGAGCAAGCAAGCCATTAAGCAACACCTCATCCCATTTTAATTGCATTGGCTTTTCCTATGGACTCAATGTGATCTTGGATCACTAAAAGTAAAATGTAGAGTCTTGAGCTTGAGCCAATATGTGTCCTTAGCATTTTGTGGGGTCCACAATCCTAATCCATGCCATGCCAATCATTGAACTTTCCTGAAATATCTATCTTGAAATAGCATTAGCTCAATGAGCTATATGTTGTTAATAATTACCAAAACCACCCAGGGATAGTTGCACTTTCAAGTACGCATAGCATTTTTCAAAGCAGCCCAAGTAGCTAGAATATGATATAATCTACAATGTTCAGACCACAAAACACATGCTAAACTAGTGAAAGCACAAAAAGCAGCAACAACACGTCTTTCCTCGGGATATTGTAAACATGTAAAACATTGTTCAATTTCCAACTCCCAAGCAAGATATATATCAGGAACATATCTACCCTCAAATGGTGGAATATTCAATTTTAATTTAGGAAGATGGTCATGATCTCGTACCTGAGGTGGTACTGCAGCCCTACCATTGCGATTATATGCTTGAGGTCGACCTGCTGGTGGTGGTGCTGGTGGTTGCATGTAGTTTTGATTTTGATCAACCTCATCCTCGTAGTAGTCCTCCACCTCTGCAGTAGCAGCAGGAGCTACAGAAGCATCAACAGCAGTAGCAGAGGCACCAGAATTTTGTCCAGGCTCAAGGGAAACGCGCAGTGCTCATCCCACTTGATTTGGAGCGAAGTTGTTGTTGTTGTTGTTGTTATTGTTGTTGTTGTAGACGTGCGACAGGTGCAACCGGCGGTGGTGGTGGAAGACGCGCGAGAAATTCATTAAACTTGTTGTCGAGCTTTGTTTTGAACGTCTTATCAATGCCATCTATCTTCTCCATGGCCTCTTCAAATCTGTGTAGCACATCTTGCACCTGTCCACTCATCATTTGCTAAAATGTACCATGTAGTTGTTTCTTCATCATGTTCTCCCAACCAGTCTCATCGGCTATTATCCTGCCATGGTTAACAACAGTAGAAACACACAAGAATATGATCCTACAGACTACTAGGAAGTGGTGGTGGTGGTGGTGTGTCACAAATCCGTCAAGCGAATCTCAAATTCTTACCGGTTCTTACCTAGCAGCAGGTGGTGATCGGTAACCATTGTAGTCAAAAATCTCAAAGCCTGGATAGAGCGATTACTAGGGAGAGTCAAACGCACGACGTAGATGTATGTGGAGCTGGGAAGGCTTATAATATGGTAGCAAAAAGGGTCAGCAATAATCAATTCAGAGATGCAAAGTTGAGTAAACGCTCAACGACGATACTGTGCTGGTCCTAGGCTCGACTTTGCTAGAGATGCAAGCCTAGAACACTAACAAAATCATGACGCGACACGTAAACAAGGGAGGAGCATATTCTAAATCTCTTTTTTTCACTTTCTTTTCCTCTCTTTTTTTGAAACTGGAACTATTTTTCTACTACGGGTAACACAGAACTTCGGGAATCCTACTCTGTCATGACTCGGAGTATGGCGTGATCTGGAAATTGAAAACAAAGCGACAAAATACTGGACTCGGACTAGGACTGGTGGTGGAGATGAATCTGGTGGAACTCGGACTGGTGGTTGTATATGGCAATGGTATATGTGGACTCAGATTGGTGGTGGTATATGGCTTTGTTATATGTGGACTCGGATTGGTGGTTGTATATGGCGATGGTATATGTGGACTCAGATTGGTGGTTGTATATGGCAGCGGCGATTGATATGGTGGGGGTGGTGGTATATGGCAGCGGCGATGTATATGATGGGGTGGTGGTATATGGCAATGATGAAGATGGTGCGGCGGCGACGTGACAACCTATGACCAGAACTCAAAATTCTAAACAATCTAGACGTTAAGACCAGCAACTCGACACGACGATGCAACCGAAAATTCAACAAAGAAAAACTCTAAAAATAGTATGCAACGGCTCAGATTGGTTCGGATATGAGGAACTAACCCTAATTTTTTTTGGCTTTTTCGTGGACTATAGGTATGAAGAATAGACTCGGTCTAAACTATGAAAAACTGTAAAATCTCACCGAGAAACCTAGAAATCTGATACCACTTGATAGAGGCAAAGGTGTCCCATCTGTCGATGAGATGGTGGATTTCGTTTATGGTGGAGTAGACTTTTATGATCCGACTACGTACGTGCGAGGACGTCGATCGCTAAACCAACTCTGAGAGGTTATTGACCACGTCGGAGCATGATCAACCCGACCACGAAGGTCTATTTCCTGCAAGCAAATGAAGAACAAGCAAGAAACTGAAATTGCAATCTGGATATTGCGAATAAAAGAGGAAAGCTTTATTGATCAAGTGGGGTTCTGTGACGCCTTGGTCTGGCCGTTGAACACAAACGAAGTACGCGAAGTTGCAGCTATGACAAACTTTTAATCTAAACAAACCCCAAAGTCTAAATGATGCCCTAAGGGCTGTATATATGGAGGAAAGAGAGGGGAATTTCGTGGCCCTTGGAGGAGGGGTCCGAAACGAACCGTAACTCTTGTTTCCCCACACATACGGACTCCAAAAATAGCCTATAATCAACTATTTCGAAATTACATGGGCCTGGCACAAAATAAGGTGACGCAGCACCTAGAATAGCCTCTGGACGAACTTTATGAAGTGTCATCTTGTATATTTCATCCAAGACTTCAAGCACTCATTATTGAGGCTTCAAAGTCCCGGAATCATCACTTGTAACTCTGTTCTTGTTCCCATTGCGCATGCCATCATCTCCATGCTTGAACTTGCTCCAAGGTTCATCTTTCTTGTCCAAGCTAGGCCCTTCATTTGTAAGCAAGACAAATGTATCCAATTTAGGCAGCATCATATTCTCATGAACATTAGAATCGTTACCAAGAAACGGAAGTATTTGGTAATTCAATTGGCATGCGCGAGCTCTAGTAATTGGTCCAGTATGTATAGTAGCAGGGGTTGTGGGTGTAACAATGGTATTGATGTCATCATCGGTGTCATTATCATTCTCTCATTTTATTTGTTTATTAGAGGGTTTTGAAAGGATTCAAACTCAAAATTGAATAGGGATTCAAATGGTAAATTTTGGGGAAGTCCTTTTATTACGTCTCATTATTTTTTTAAAGTTCCGAATTCCACTCAATTTCACAGACCCAATCACACAACAGTCAAACAAACAATCAAACTATTTATTTATTAGAATGTTCCAAAATTTAGAATTTTGGGATGTTACAAGCTATACCACCCTTAAAATGAATCTCGTCCTCAAGATTCGGAGAGGCTAGAAAGAAGGTTAGGTTTGCTGGGTCTTCTTGAAAATCCAGTGATCAACACAAAGGTCTTGGGTGCTACCACCCTTAGAAGCATGGTTATGGTTCCATCAAAACTCCTATACTCCATCCTTAATGTTGACAATGCCGGACTTCTCGTATCTTAGGGGTAATATTTCTCTAAGGCTCTTCAAGTAGGGCTTAACCTTTTCCTTAGAATCTTGTGTCCTTTCATTATGGTGTGGTTCTTCTGAGATTGGGTCTTCTTCGCTAACAGGTATGTTGCCAATACTAAACAACTATCGTTAATCTCATGGCGGTCAACAATCAAGTGTTCCTGCAGAAAAATGGTCTAGGTTGAATCTCACCGTGTTAACCTACGTTTGGCAACAACTGCCTTGTATAGGGGTTTCTCAACATACCATTCTAAGTCTTAATCAAGGATTCAATGATCGTCGTCTCTCTACTATAGGTAAGTCACTCCAGATTTACCATTCCAAATAACGAGAGCGAATGATGAGCCAATAAACGGGTGTAAAGTCCCATCAACGCCATCGGAGAGTTGAGTGTAGACCGTAACCCTATATCGTCACTCTTACTCGTCGAAGAAGTATCTGCAACATGAGTCATTGCAGTCGTGTAGGTCAGTACATTGAATGTACCCGCAAACTCACAATAGAAAGCAGATGAGAATACTATACTATATGCAATATGGTTTCGTGGTAGCTCTAACTTTATAATTTTTGCAAAAAGATTATTTTTTTTCCCACAACAAAGGATTCTGATGCAAAATTACTACAAAAGTTGGTTGTTGACGGGATGGTTCCGCCAACCAAATCTCATATCCCAATTACTAATAAACCATAAATTCATTTAATCGGTAACCGTGTAGGGAACATCCAGATAATCCAATTCCAGTCGCTCCAATTCTCCATAACCGGGGACACGGCTAATCGATTATAATACTCTGCAGAGGTTTACACACTTTTCCCGCAAGACTCGATCGCCTCCTTTGAAGTCCTCGCACTTCCTGGTGTTTGAGAACAGGATGACCGCGACACAGTCTTTCTGATATACTCAACTATGCTAGATCCCATAATAGCTTACAGCTGCACATAGAACACTGGTATGCGTCGGTGCTATACAAACGGTTTTTAACCCCTTTCCGCGATGGCATATGGAACCGTCGCCTAGTGAGTGACGGCGATAGGGGGGTCCTTCCCACACGACCCAGAAACCGTCGGGGATATGCCCTCCTGGCACACACACACTCGGCAAAATAAGGTCGTGTGCGACCAGCGAGCGCTCAAATATGGAAATACGTAGAGCTAAATATAATACAATTATCCAGGAGAAATTGTTTCCGGTCGCAAGTACATCCCACAGAGTCAGTCCTTGCTAAATGTTTTCGTTCGTATGTACATCCCACATAGTCGCTCCAAGGAAAATGGTTCCATTCACAGGTACATAACACACAATTTTATCGTTTGCGTTATTGAATGCATCACACATGGTGCGTAGAAGAAACTGTGTGGCAAAGGCTGTCCATCACACACAGTTTTTATGTGGTAAACGTTTGCGCAAGGTGGCCTAACGCAAACAGTTTTCAAGAGGATGTCGTGTGTGCAGTGGAGATTGACCGCACACATAGTGGATCCTAGAACCATTTCTGATCTCCTCGTCTATCATAGACGTTACGCTTTCACAAACCATGCGCAGTGTAATCCCCAATTAATCCCTAATTTTACAATCACATATTTTCAATTTGAAAGTAGGCAATCACTTATTTCATATCCAACCATGTTTATTACAAATATAGGTTCAACAACGAATGCATAATTCGATGCACAGGTACATATATTGAAGAACTACAGAAGCACCACGTAAAGAATGATGAACCACAGTTGTGCTAAAGACTGTAAAAAGAGAGGTGAAAGACATTCTAGTTGCTCGAGAAGGTGAAGCGGAATGCCCATATTGTGCCCTCCTCCATGTGTAATGCGTGCACGACTCTAGGCCAACCCCTTGTGATGGGTGCCCGTCCATCCTTCATTGTCTTCATTACGACTTCTTGATGCTCATTGTAGTCTGGATGAAATACTTTAACCTTCATTACGTGTCCACCAATCATGTACTTTGCAAGGTAATCTTGAGTGAACTGCTTTGGGAACCACTACGAACGAAAAAGATTCAGACATTGTTGTCTAACAACTCATTATGGGCAGTAAAAAGAGAAGGCTGCAGAGTATGTAGTTACCATCCTACATCTCACTAATGTGTTGGATAGAGCATAAATAAATAATTTGCTTGCCACCATTCATATCTTTTTGCTAATAATCCTTATCAGTTTCCTCACTTGATGCTTGTTCATGAATATCTCATTGCCCCATACGAAAAAGGGTTGATGTGTGGATCCTTGCCAAGGGATGAAGCTAACCTTGGCGGAAAATGGTGGCCACTTCCGTTGTTGTCCTGCATAAGTAGTGGAAAGGCATGATAAGTACAACAAACTTAACATCAAACAAATATAGCAAAGGTAAACAACATCATCTCCAAATGATAGCTTGAATGTGTTGGTTTCAACATGCTATTAAAGCAGATATAAAATGGAAGGAAATGTTACCGACGTAGGATTAAAATCCATCAAATATTACAATTCAAACTGGTATTGTTGAAAATGAATAGAACGTACATAATGCTTAAACATCACACTGGATAAATGTGTAAAACTGAAATAAAGGGCATGTGTTAACTACACCAGGAATAACTGGAACCAAATATAGTCCTTCAAACTGGTATTGATGTAGTCGAGCGACACAGTTCCGACTTGCACATAATGAACACCACATTGTGAATGACTGAAATAAACAAGGCATAAATGACTAGTATAACAACCAAATATAGCCATTGAAAATTGGACAGAGTCTCACTTCAACCAACCTCACAAGCAAATACAGATAAACATGGCATATGCTTGAAAACTGGACAAATGCTCATTGCAACCAACCTAACAAGCAAATACATATAAACAAGGCATCTGCTTGATAACTGGACAAATGCTAAAAAAACAACCTAACAACCAAATACAGATAAACAAGGGATCTGCTTGATAACGGGACAAATGCTCACTACAACCAAGCTAAGAACCAAATACATATAAACGAGGCATCTTCTCTATAACTGAAAAATGCTCACTCCAACCAAACTAACAACCAAATACAGATAAACAAGGCATCTACTCACTATAAACAATCAAATATAGCCATTCATGAAACTGAAGTGGACAATTCATACCTAAACATCACATAGCCCTATTGAACAATACATTTTTGCATAACTGAAATAATTAAACATGGCATAGTTAAAGCACCGCACGACAAATGCTACTACAACAAAGGGTACGGGTTGGCAAGCTTGAAAAGGTAAGATTTGTTGATAGAATGTTGCCTCACATTTCATGGACGGGATCCTTCCAGTTGGAAGAGCACAGACCCACGGTGCGCTCTCTGATGTCATAGATGGGCTTTTTCACCTTGGAAGAACATTCGTGGGTGCCCTCCTCGTGGTCGTAGTCGTGGTCAATGAGATCTGACTTGGCAATTGAGGATCCCAAGCCGCCGCCGTAGAATGTGTCCTTCAGAAATCACAAAATGGGCTCGATGGCATATAAAGCTCGTAAATCCTTGACCGCTTGGCGGAGGAGATCAGCAGCAAGGCCGTCGAAGAGATCGATGGCGGTTGAACCAGAAGGGTTGGGGATGGACCACTTAACATGTGATATGGCCCGCGTGAAGCCGTTGTTGTGGACGAGCTTGATGTCGTAGCCAGCTATCCCGAGATATAGTAATATGCTAGCTCACTGACATGAAGCGTTCGGCATGGCAACATAGTCAACGTCTTCGCCGGTTTCCACGACAACATGTTGCTCCGGGATCGACATGTCGGGGGGAATGGCGGCCACCTCGCCAACATTCACCGGAGAGGCCATGATAAACCTCTTCTTGGCTGAACGCTCATCGGGCAAACCGAGATACGTGGTCGAGCTTAGGCTGCGACATTCTGGAGTAGGGGATGTGGATATGGAGGGGAGGGACACCACAGGCCTCATCTAAAAACTCAGGGGAGTGGGGCGATGGTATGGGAATCGCTGGGTAACCTGAACTTTATTATCTAAGCTAGGAGGAATGGGCAGACCGGCAGGGGTTGGCGGCGGCGCCGTCGACAGCCAGGAGCTAGGGTTCGAGGGGGGAGGGGGCGAGTGGGGGACCGGGGAGGGGGGTGTTTGAGGATACGCCGCGGCTACTGAACATTTTAGTAATGGTGGGTGGAGATGGTGGTGGACGAGGGAGGTGACGGTTCAAATGCCTCGGCTACTGCAATTTTACTAAAAGGTCGGTGCTGGAGGAGTGTGGGCGACGGTTAAAGTACGGCGGCTACTAAAATTTGGGTAAAGGAATTGATGTGGGGCGGGAGTGCCCAAGGTCACGCACGGTCCAATAACAATATGCGTGTATGATAATAAGGAAAAGTGGCGCGGAACCGCCGATTTTTCCAACGCTCAAGGCGGGTAGTTTATTTTTATATTTCTAGCAAGCTGGTCTATCGCACACGGTTTGTCATAATTTCCAAATAAACTTACCCGCCTTTAGCTTGCACAGGTGGTCGTTTTATAGCGCACTTGCATCGCACACGGTTAAGCCAGTACCTCCACCCTTTGCTCGCGCTTGCGCGGTCGTCGTGATATTACAGCGCACTTGCATCGCACATGGTTGAGCCATGATACGTCTCCAACGTATCTATAATTTTTTATTGTTCCATGTTGTTATATTATCAATCCTGGATGTTTTATAATCATTTTATATCATTTGTTGGTACTAACCTATCCATATAGTGCCAAGTGCCAGTTGCTGTTTTTTCTATGTTTTTTACATCACAGAAAAATCTATATCAAACGGAGTCCAAATGCCACGAAACTTTATGGAGAACTTTTATGGGCCAAAAGGAACACAACGGGCCCTCGCTGTGCCTGGTGGGTTGTGCCCATCTCGGGTGCCCCCCTAACCGCCTCTTTGCTCTATAAATACCCCAATATTCCATAAACCCAAGGGGAGTCGACGAAATATTGATCCAGCCACCGCAGAGTCCAGAACCACCAGATCCAATCTAGACACCATCTCGGATGGAGTTCACCACCTCCATTGGTGCCTCTCCGATGATGCGTGAGTAGTTCTTTGTAGACCTTCGGGTCCATAGTTAGTAGCTAGATGGCTTCATCTCTCTCTCTTGATTCTCAATACAATGGTCTCTTGGAGATCCATATGATGTAACTCTTTTGCGGTGTGTTTGTTGGGGTCGATGAACTTTGAGTTTATGATCGGATCTATCTTTTTATGTCCATGAAAGTATTTGAGTTTCTTTGATCTCTTTTACGCATGATCTCTTATAGCCTCGTATTTCTTCTTCGATATTTGGGTTTTGTTTGGCCAAGTTGATCTATTTATCTTGCAATGGGAAGCGGTGCTTTGTAGAGGGTTCGATCTAACGGTGCTTGATCCCAGTGACAGAAAGGGAAACGACATGTATGTATCGTTGCTACTAAGGATAAATTGATGGGGTTTATCTCTACATAGATAGATCTTGTCTACATCATGTCATCGTTCTTATTGCATTACTCCGTTTCTCCATGGACTTAATACACTAGTGCATGCTGGATAGCGGTCGATGTGTGGAGGAATATTAGTAGATGCAGGTAGGAGTCGGTCTACTAATCTTGGACGTGATGCCTATATAATGATCATTGCCTAGAGATCATCATAATTATTTGAAGTTCTGTCAATTTCCCAACAGTAATTTGTTCACCCACCATTTCTATTTTTCTCGAGAGAATCCTCTAGTGAAACCTACGGCCACCGCCCCCCGGGTCTTTCTTCTCATATATTTGCCTTTGCGGTCTACTTTTCTCTTACATTTATTTTCAGATATATTAAACCAAAAATACAAAAATACCTTGCTGCATTTTATTTATATTTATTTTATTTGCAATCTATCTTTCAATCTACTACAAATTTATCTCATGTCTGTTTGCCTATCTTGAGGCGTTGTACCCCGAAAGGGATTGACAACCCCTTTAACACGTCAGGTTGCAAGGATTTGTTATCCGTGTGCAGGTGATGTTTACGTTGTGTTGCTTGGTTCTCCTACTGGTTCGATAACCTTGGTTTCATATCTAAGGGAAATACCTACCGCCATTGTGCTACATCATCCCTTCCTCTTTGGAGAATACCGATGTAGCTTCAACCGACATCAAAAGCAATTTATGGCGCCATTGCCGGAGAGGATCAAGTCAAGATAGTCTCCCAGCCACACTCCATTTCTGGCACAGTTGCCAAGGAGGATCTTCAACATATATTAGGTTCCTAATCACAAATCTCATCTCCTTGAAATTTACATTATTTGCCATTGACCTCTCATTTTCCTCTCCCTCACTTCACAAAAATTTGCCGTTTTATTCGCCCCTCTTTTCTGTTTGCCGATTTTATTGCTGGATCTGTCTTTGTGTGCAATCTTGTTTGCCATTACTTTCATTATGGATAGTTCTCCCTATATTGCTTGCACTCCCGAGAACGAGGTTCTCACCTTTAAACAAATGGGAGGAGAAAATCTAAAAGAAGCTTTGGTATAGAATTTGCAGCGCTCATAATAGATCTATTCGTAAGCAATCTAGTGTTGTTCTTCTTCGTTGCTTTTATGTTGGCATCACCACTTGGTATAGATTCCTCCTTGATATGATTACCGGTGGAAATTTCTTGATGTGTCTCTCTCTTGATGCTTTTAATACTATGGGAAATTTAGTGGGATCACCACCTCTCATGATTAATGAAACAACTTTGACTCTTGAGCATGTTATGGAAAGACTAGATGCTATTGAGAAGAAAATGCTCGCCGAAGATCATATGGAAATTATAGATAAAAAGTTGCATAATTTTCCCACTAATATGGGGTCAAAAGCGGGGGATATTTTTAAGTTGTTAAAATAGAAGGGTACCATAATCCATGAAAGAATAAAAGAAAGTCAGTCTCGGATTGATAAATTAGAGGAAATCTTTAGTAATCTAAGCACGGCTTTTGCTTCCGCTAAAACTGTCGAGAATACTCCTGTAAAGAGTGGTAGATCCAAGAAAAAGGGTGCAACTTCTAGTAACAATAACAGAGGAGATCTTAAGATGATTAGTATTCACCCGGATTTTGTTGAAGTGATAAGAGATCCTTTTTGCAAGAATGAATTCTTTCAATTTATTCCTAGAAGTATTGTTATTGAAAATCTTTATGCTAAATATCAAAAGGATCCTAAGTGTTTGATTGAATAGTTGGACAAAGATGACAAAACTTAGATCCTTGCTTTATGCCTAGCTAAGTGCATAAAACTATAGCGCTTGTTGGGAGGCAACCCAATGAATAAATTTTATTTTTGCCTTTTTGATTCCTGTTCTTGAGTGTTATAACAATTATGCTACTGTTATTATTGTGTTTTTTATGTTTTAATTAGTCTTTGTGCCAAGTAAAGCCTTTAGGATCTTCTTGGGTGATAGTTGTTTGATCTTGCTGAAAAAACAGAAACTTTTATGCTCACGAAATTAATTTTCATTTTTTACCAGAGAGCGATAAAATACCCATTCCACTTGAAGTAGATCAATATACAAATTTCCCAGGCTGTCCTAATTTTTCAGAATTGTTGGAGTTACAGAAGTATTCGAAATACTCAAATTCCTACAGACTGTTCTGTTTTGACAGATTCTGTTTTTCTTTGTGTTGTGTGCTTATTTTGATGGCTCTATGGTTTTTCTTGATGAGTTGTTGCCATATAAAAGTTGGAATATAGTAGATATAACACAAAAACAAAATATGAATTGGTTTTATACAGTACTTATTGTAGTGGTTTTATTTCTTATACTAACGGATCTCACGAAGGTTTTGTTGAGTTTTGTGTGATTGAAGTTTTCAAGTTTTGGGTTATCTTACGATGGATGATGGAAGGATGGAAGAGCCTAAGCTTGGGGATGCCCCGGCATCCCAAGCTATTATCCAAAAATGAGCAACCAACTAAGCTTGGGGATGCCCCCAGTGGCATCCCCACTTTCTTCCAACGATCATCAGTATTTTACTCGGAACTATATTTTTATTCGTCACATGATATGTGTTTTGCTTAGAGCTTGTATGATATGAGTATTTTCTTGTTTTATTTTGTGTTTTAAGTCATCAATCCTTGCTGGACACACCTATTTGGAAGATCCAAAATTATGTCATGACTTGTTAAAATTGCTCTATATGCTTCACTTAAATTTTTATGAGCAATGGACTTGCTCTAGTGCTTCACTTATACCTTTTTAGCACGGCGTGCTTAGTATTTTTGAAGAAATGCTCTCTTGCTTCACTTAGAATTATTTGAGAGTTAGTAAAATTTTCAAGAAATTCTCTCTTGCTTCACTTAAATTATTTTGAGAGAAAGAAGAAAAAATATGCTCATGATCTTCACTTATATTTGTTTGAGCTTATGAAAAGCAACACATGAAAATTAGTCCCAAAGTGATAGATATCCAAGAAGGATATAATAAAAACTTCCATGAAGATCATTGGACAAAATAAACTTGATTCTTAGTAATAGTTTTGAGATATGATGATGTGATATGTGAGTTATGTTGATGAGTAATTATGCTTTAGTAAGAATATTGGTGTTAAGGTTTGTGATTCCCTATGCAAGTATGAAAGTCAATAGTCATGCAATGAAATTATATCCTACTTGTGGTGCATTATCGGTGTTATTTATGCTTAATTCTTGCTTATGAGATTATCCATTTCTTGGTTGGTCGCTTCTCAATCTTTTGCTAGCCTTCATTTTGCACCAAATATGATCACTACTTGTGCATCCAAAATCCTTTAAACCAGTTTTGCCACATCAGTCCACTATATCTACCTATATGCGGTATTCTTTTGCCGTTCTAAGCAAATTTGCATGTGTCATCTTTAATTTTCAAAATAAACTTCTCTTCTGTGTGTTTGTTTCGCTCGCGGAGCGGTGAGGGGTGGCTAATATTTTCCATGCTAGATGTGTTATTCTCAAGATGAGTGTTTATTCACTTGTCATTGCACGAGAGTAAGGCAAAGGTATTAGGGATGCCCAGTCCCGAAATGCAAAAAAAACGAATTTACTTTATGTTGTCAAATAATAAATTCCTTGGAAAGTGTTGCTATGGAGGGCACCCGTGGATACGGTTAGCCATGGAAAGTGAAAGTATGGTGGAAAAGGAATAAACTTTATTTTCTGTTTGGGACCCGCCTATGATATATCTAGCATGGAAAGTGTTGGGAACTCTAAGTTTTTTTCGTTGGTGGGATGGATACACCTCCCAAAATGTTTTTATCTCTAAGTTTTTCGCTTTGAGCTCTGGCACCTCTACAAATCCCTACTTCCCTCCGGGAAGGGCCTTTCTTCTACTTTGTGCAATTTTTATTTTTGAGTTTGAGTCTCCATCTTCTCTTATAAAAGCACCAACTAGGAGGCAATATGATCGTACTTAAGTATTGGGTGTAGCTAATATTCGAGTGCGTTTCATGAATGGATCAATGTTTGAGCATGATGGGCTAGGGATAACTTATTTTAGCATTGATATTTTGAAAGAAATGGTTGCTTGTTGATATGCTTGAGTATTTAAACTAGACAATTTCTTTGAACAACTAAAAGTCCAAATGTCCATGCTATGAAGAAAAGAAATATGATATGACATGTTAGGCAGCATTGCACATCAAAAATTTTGGTTTTTATCACTTACCTACTCGAGGACGAGTAGGAGTTAAGCTTGGGGATGCTGATACGTCTCCAACATATCTATAATTTTTTATTGTTCCATGCTGTTATATTATCAATCTTGGTTGTTTTATAATCATTTTGTAGTCATTTACACTGGTGCACGTCGGTCCTAAACAAACGGTTTTTAACCCTGAGGGAGTCCTGGATTAGGGGGTATCCGGACAGCCGGATTATATCCTTTGGCCGGACTGTTGGACTATGAAAATACAAGATTGAAGACTTCGTCCCGTGTCCGGATGGGACTCTCCTTGGCGTGGAAGGCAAGCTTGCCAATACGGATATGTAGATCTCCTTCCTTGTAACCGACTCTGTGTAACCCTAGCCCCCTCCGGTGTCTATATAAACCGAAGGGTTTTAGTCCGTAGGAAAAGATACCATCATACCATAGGCTAGCTTCTAGGGTTTAGCCTCTTTGATCTCGTGGTAGATCAACTCTTGTACTACTCATATTATCAAGAATAATCAAGCAGGACGTAGGGTTTTTACCTCCATCTAGAGGGCCCGAACCAGGGTAAAACATCGTGTCCCCTACCTCCTGTTACCATCCGCCTTAGACGCATAGTTTGGGACCCCCTACTTGAGATCCGCCGGTTTTGACACCGACATTGGTGCTTTCATTGAGAGTTCCACTGTGCCGTCGCCGTAAGGAAGGATGCCTCGTCTCGTTATTAAAAACAACATTACCGCCAGGGGAGCCCTGGCTGTCGGCCAAACTCTCCGGCTAGGCAGTTTCATCATGACCGCCCGTTCGGCCGCTGCACCGACGATGACTTCTCCGTTCATCAAAAACAGCCTCCACGTCGGCTCAGAATTTGCCGAGCAGATGGATCCAATGGAGCTCTCTTCCCTAAACGAGCTCTTGGATCGTATCACCGCCCTGGGGGTCGCTACAAACTATGATCGGATTGGGCTTAAACCTGATCAAAGGGATATTAACTCTCCACCGGTCAGCCATCATATTGCGGTGGTGGAGGAACAATGCAGCGATTCTTCCTCTATCTTGAGGACTAACTATGTCTGGATTCCTAAACTCTCCGAGGCGGATACCCGTTTACGGAAGAACATCACCCAAGCCTTGAACCTAGAGTCAGGTAGCGGGCCAGACTTATCGGGCAACATCCCGGAATCCGGACTTCCAAGATCGGAAACTCCTCGGCCCCTGGGTCTCAGATCGGTAGGGGTTCGGACACAAATCCACCCACCCACCCAGACATAAATGATCTTTCCCACATCAATCAAGAGCCCCATGAAACAGTACATCATTATTGGGCCAGATTCCTCCTTGTGATGAACAAGGTTAAGGACTGTCGCGAGGAAGACACAGTCTCATTTTTCTGCAATAATTGCACGGACAAGGGAATCCTTAACGTGTTAAGTCGCCGTGACATATCACGCTTCGCTGACTTGGCGTCCGTAGTACGAAAGTACTGTGCGATGGAAAGCGCCTGGAAAACCGAAATGAAATTTTGGGATAATCCGGCCCGGAATATACACCCAGTCCGAAGTAAAAGGGTGCACTATCATAAGACACCCAAGTTAGTTACAAAGAAAGAAAAACCCTCTACAGGGCATGGAACCGTATTGGAGGGATGGCTCAACGGCCCCTGCAAAATTCATAGTATAGCGGATACCACACCAACACACAACCTTAGAGCATGTTGGGTACTCCGGAAGGTGGCCAAAAATGGTGAGGATCTTGTCATCCCAAATACCACAGAGCATCATCCCGTGGATAACAATACGGTATTAACAGTCTTCGAAACCTTCGCATCAAATAATAGGCGCAAGCGAACACTCCGCAGCCTCGCCGAAATCTTCCACGTGGGAGCAATGAATCCATTGAGTGACACGGCTATTACCTTCAATGCCAGAGACGAACCTAAATTCCGAACAGCCCGAGCACCAGCTGCACTGGTCCTCAGTCCAATTGTGGACCGCTTTCGACTCACCAAAGTACTCATGGACGGCGGCAGTGGATTGAACCTCATCTATGAGGAAACTCTTCGAAAAATGGAAATAGACTGGAACTGCATTGAGCAAAGCAGCACAACCTTCAGAGGAATCATCCCCAGTCGGGAAAATCACACTAGATGTGATATTCGGCACGCCGGAGAACTATAGGTCCGAAGAAATTACATTCCAAGTGGCCCTGTTTAGTAGTGGATACCACGCCCTTTTAGGACGGGAGGCGTTCACAAATTTCCAAGCCATACCCCATTATGGGTACATGAAGCTCAAAATGCCCGGGCACAACGGAATCATCACTCTCGCTAGTGATCCGGACACAGCACTCCGCGCTTAAAAAAAACAGCCACATTGGCCCTCGAGGCATTGTCCGAAGCCCTTTCGGCCGAGGAGTTAACTGCGCTACGCTCCATAGTGGATAGGGACGATGTGATAGTTGACAAGAGATCCAAGTCTAGCTCTTTTAAACCAGCGGATGAAATAGTCAAACTCCAAGTCCACCCAACGGACCCTACAAAAACAGCCTCCATCAGGGCATAGCTAAACCCCGCCGTGGACACCGCACTACGAGAGTTCCTGCGCGAGAGTTGGGACATATTCGCCTGGCACCCCTCAGACATGCCAGGAATCCCAGGCAGGCTGGCCGAGCATAGCCTCAATATTCTAAAGGGATTCAAGCCGGTCAAGCAGACTCTTCGGTGTTTCTCTGAACCTAAGAGACAAGCTATGAGAGAAGAACTAGCCAAGTTATTAGAGGACGGATTCATTAGAGAAATGAAACACCCAGACTGGCTAGCAAACCTGGTGATGGTACCAAAGAAGGACAAATCCTGGCGCTTGTGTGTCGATTTTAAGGACCTCAACAAGGCCTGCCCAAAGGATCCCTCCCCCTCCCCCGCATTGATCAAATTATCGATGCTACCGCAGGACACGAGTCATTGTGTTTCCTTGACGCATACTCCGTCTACCACCAAATCAAGATGGCGGAGTCCGACCAAGCCGCAACGGCATTTATCACACCATACGGCCCCTTCTGTTTCAACACAATGCCTTTCAGGCTAAAAAACGCCGGCGCAACATATCAGCGCATGATTCAGACATGTCTGGAGAAACAGATCGGCAAAACAGTAGAGGCATACGTAGATGATGTGGTCGTCAAAACCAAGCACATTGACTCTCTAATAGACGACCTGAGGCTCACATTCGACAACCTCCGAAAATACGACATCAAGCTCAATCTGGAAAAATGCGTTTTCGGCGTACCGGCTGTAAAGCTCCTAGGCTTCATTGTCTCCAGTAGAGGAATTGAAGCTAATCCGGTCAAAATCCAAGCTCTGTCATAGTTGGCTACCCCAACAGACCTCAAACAAATCCAGAAATTAATTGGATGTGTGGCGGCTCTAAGCCGCGTTATCTCCCGCTTAGGAGAAAAGGCATTACCCCTTTATCGCCTCCTTCGGCGCATCGAACACTTCGAGTGGACGGACGCTGCCACAGCCCGATTGGAAGAAATAAAAGCCATACTGGCAACCAACCCAATCCTGGCCGCGCCAAACATCGGCGAACCGATGCTGTTGTACATTGCGGCAACTCATCAGGTTGTAAGCGCAGTGCTCGTCGTCGAACGAGAAGCGGATGGACATAAATTCCCCCTTCAAAAGCCGATATATTATGTATCCACTGTCCTCACTCCATGCAAGTCACGGTACCCACATTATCAGAAGATAGCCTATGTGGTATTCATGGCATCCCGGAAGCTGTGACACTAATTTCAAGAGTGTTCGGTTACAGTAGCCTCGGGAGTGCCACTTAATGATATTATAAATAACCGCGATGCCACAGGCCGGATTGCCAAATGGGCCATTGAGCTCCTCCCGTTCGACATAACATACAAACCCCGGCGAGCCATTAAATCGCAAGTATTGGCCGATTTTGTCGCCGAATGGACGAAAGCCGAACTACCTAAAGAGTATGACGCATACTCCAAATGGATCATGCACTTCGACGGCTCCAAAATGCTGGCTGGTCTGGGGGCTGGCGTCGTCCTGACATTCCCAACCGGAGATACAGTCCAATACATACTGCAGATACTGTATACAGACTCCAACAACGCAGCCGAATATGAAGCCCTGTTACATGGTCTTCAGATGGCAGTTTCCATGGGCATTCAATGCCTGGAGGTGCGTGGGGATTCGAACCTGACAATATCCCAAATAAATGGAGACTTCGATGCCAAGGATCCGAAGATGGCGGCCTATCGAAACACTATCCTAAATATGCCAGCACGGTTCGAGGGGCTCAAATTTCACCATGTGGCTCGAGAAAACAATCAGGCGGCGGATATCCTCGCTCGCATCGGTGCAAAACGCAATGCGATCCCCCCAACATCTTTTTGGAGAGGTTGTTTAAGCCATCCATGGTATGGGAAGGGGACACCGGCAACAATAGTCTGGACCCTGTCAAAAATACCCGATAGCGAACACTCTGACATAATCGGAGGCTCCGCCATCGAAATAGCACCTTCAGCCCATGTAATAATGGCCATCATTGCCCCGTGGATAGAACCATTCCTGGCCTACCTAACTAGGCAGGAACTTCCTGAGGACCAAAATGAGGCACGCTGCATAGTGCGGCGATCTAAAGCCTACAGGGTCCACGAGGGAGAGCTGTATAAAAAAAGTACTACCGGAATCCTTCAAAGGTGCATCTCCGGAGAGGAAGGGCGGAAGCTTTTGGTAGAAATTCACGCTGGACTCGGCGACCACCACACCGCAGCACGGGCCCTTGTAAGCAAGGCCTTCCGTATAGGTTTTTATTGGCCGACGGCCCGGGCAGACGCACAGGACTTGGTCCAACGTTGCGTCGGTTGCCAGATTTTTGCAAACCAAAGCCACATGCCACCCACCGCCCTCCAAACAATCCCCATTACCTGGCCCTTTGCATTCTTGGGGCTTGACATGGTTGGACCCCTTAAAGGGGGAACCCATAAGAAAAAATACTTACTGGTCATGGTGGATAAATTCACCAAATGGATAGAAGCCAAACCTATTAAAATGGCCAAATCCGGACCGGTGATAGACTTCATATCTGGGGTTCTACACCGTTATGGCGTCCCCCACAGCATCATCACTGACAACGGCACGAACTTCACGGCCGACGAGGTAAAACTCTGGTGCAGCAACATGGGCATCAAGCTCGATTATGCTTCAGTCTATCACCCACAAATCAATGGCCACCATGGCGTCATCATAGCTCAATTGTAGAACTGCCAGTCTATCAGCTCCACGAATATATCCGGATCTTCTTCGAGTCCGGGACCGAGGGCCCGGTCAGGGTCCTCTGGTTGTGGGGACGGGCTTTTGACCTCCCTTATGGCTTTTCGCAGTTCCTGCCATAAAATGGCAAGGTGAGTACCTACGACAAAGAATGTGGGAAGAATGGGAGTAAGGAGATATAACTCACCCAGCTTGGAGGTTTGTACATGGAGAATCCATCCCGTGGCATGATGCGGATGAACTCCTCTTCCTCTCCCTTGAATAGCTCGGATAGGATTTTTGCTAAAGCAGTAGCGTTGCCCAGACCCTTACACCCGCAACGGGTGGCATCGTCTTCCCCGTTAAAACACCACAGGTGTGCCCTCGATATTGAAGTGGCTGCACTCCCTGCATTATGCATATTGACATAACCTCGATTACTGTCAATCCTGATTGAGCCAGCGCTTTAATCCGGTTCATCAGGTGAAGGACTTCTCCGTTGTCTTCCTCCTGGGAGCTCCGTGTGCGCCAGCTTCGGCGTTTCTTCAGAGGAGCATTGTTGAACTCAGGAAGACCCCGCCAAATAGGGTCTGGAAGGGGGACGTCCTCCATATAAAACCATTCCAAAGGCTAGTCCTCGGACGTCTTCTTTGGAGTACCGGACAGGTATCCGGTTTTCGCGATGCGCCATATTTCGGCTCCACCCACTTGATAAAGTGACCCCTCCTGTGTGCGGGGGACGAGGCAAAATAACCTTTTCCACAGCTCGAAATGAGCCTCGCAGCCCAGGAATAACTCGCAGAGGGTAACATAGCCGGCGATGTCTAATTTGTAAGCAGGGGTGAAATTATGCAGTTGGAGGCCATAAAACTCCAGGAGCCCGCGGAGGAACGTATGAATTGGAAATCCGAGTCCCCTTAATAAGTAAGGAACAAGGCATATCCGCTCCCCCGTAGAGGGGCTGGGGAAGCTCTCCGCTTGCTCCCCGCCATTGTAGGTGGCGAGCCCGGCTCGGACGGGAACCATATACGCTGGAGGGAGAAATCCCTTAGTCTGTAGTTCGACTAATCGACTATGTGGGACAGAACACCTCTCCCAATCACCAGGCTTAGGGCTACGGGGGCGGGAGGAGGAGCTGCGAAGGTCGGCCATGCTGGAGTGGATTTTTCCGAAGCACGCTCCGATGGATTCTCATTGGGGGAGGATGACGTGGATTGGATCTAAGAATCCCCATCCCTTTAATAGACAATTTATTTATCTGGCTAGGGGGCGATTGTAAAAGCGACCTGGCTCCTCATATCCATTCGATGCGTGGGAGATAGCCCTTATTGGGCATAGAAGCCAAGAGGTCCAACATTTATGGGGTCGGACACTGCTTAACAAACATTCAAAATTTGGAGAGGAACCCGCCTTGCAATGCCGAAGACAATACTCGTGTCGGACTTGACGTCATTGAAGCCTGGTTCAGGGGCTACTGAGGGAGTCCTAGATTAGGGGGTATCCGGACAGCGAGATTATATCCTTTGGCCGGACTGTTGGACTATGAATATACAAGATTGAAGACTTCGTCCCGTGTCCGGATGGGACTCTCCTTAGCGTGGAAGGCAAGCTTGGCAATATGGATATGTAGATCTCCTTCCTTGTAACCGACTCTGTGTAACCCTAGCCCCCTCCGGTGTTTATATAAACCAAAGGCTTTTAGTCCGTAGGACATGATACAATCATACCATAGGCTAGCTTCTAGGGTTTAGCCTCTTTGATCTTGTGGTAGATCAACTCTTGTACTACTCATATTATCAAGAATAATCAAGCAGGACGTAGGGTTTTTACCTCCATCAAGAGGGCCTGAACCTGGGTAAAACATCGTGTCCCCTGCCTCATGTTACCATCTGCCTTAGACGCACAGTTCGGGACCCCCTACCCAAGATCTGCCGGTTTTGACACCGACAAACCCCTTTCCGCGACAGCATTTGGAACCGTCGCCAAGTGAGTGTGGGCGATAGGGGGGTCCTTCCCACATGACCCAGAAACCATCGGGGATATGCCTTCCTGGCACACACGCTCGGCAAAATGAGGTCATGTGCGACCGGTCAATGCTCAAATACGGAAATACGTACAGTAGAGCTAAAAAATTACAATTATACAGCGAAATTGTTTCTGGTCGCAAGTACATCCCACACAGTCAGTTCCCACTACACGTTTCTGTTCATATGTACATTCCACACAGTCACTCCAAGGAAAATGTTTCCGTTCACAGGTACATCACACACAATTTTTCCCATTAAATCGTTTGTGATAGCGTTGCTATTGCACATGATATTAATAATTTTATCGTTTGCATTATTGAATGCATCACACACGGTGCGTAGAAGAAATTGTGTGGCAAAGGCTGGCCATCACACACACTTTTTATGTGGTTAACATTTCCGCAAGGTGGCCTAACGCAAACAGTTTTCAAGAGAAAGTCATGTGTGCAGTGGAGATTGATCGCACACGTAGTGGATGATAGAAACATTTCTGATCTCCACGTATATCGTAGATGTTTCGCTTTCGCAAACCGTGTGTAGCGTAATCCCTAATTTAAAAATCACATGTTTTGAATTTGAAAGTAGGCAATCACTTATTTCATATCAAACCATGTTTATTACAAATATAGGTTCAACCACGAATCCATAATTCGATGCATAGGTACATATACTGAAGAACTATAGAAGCACCAAGTAAAGAATGATGAACCACAGTTGTACTAAAGACTGTAAAGAGAAAGGCGAAAGACATTCTGGTTGCTGAAGAAGGTGAAGCGTAATGCCGATATTGTGCCCTCCTCCATGCGTAATGCACACATGACTCTAGGCCAACCCCTTGTGATGGTTGCCCATCCATCCTTCACTGTCTTCATTAGGACTTCCCGATGCTCTTTGTAGTCTGGATGAAATACTTTAACCTTCATTGTGTGTCCACCAATCATGTTATTTGCGAGGTAATCTTGAGTGAACTGCTTCGAGAAGCACTGGGAATGAAAAAGATTCAGACATTGTTGTCTAACAACTCATTATGGGCAGTAAAAAGAGAAGGCTACAGAGTTTGTAGTTCCGTCCTATAGCTCACTGTTGTGTTGGATAGAGCATAAACAAATAATTTTCTTGCAACCATTTGTATCTTTTTGCTAATAATCCTTATCAGTTTCCTCACTTGATGCTTGTTCATCAATATCTCATTGCCCCATACGCAAAAAGGGTCGATGCGTGGATCCTTGCCAAGGGCATATGTACCTACACGCAACAAGTCAATATTAGAAGCTCACTAGTGTCCAAGCCTGGATCTATATGCACTACATTATGGAATGACGGGGAGAGTAGAAGCCAAGGGATGAAGCTAACCTCAGCGGAAAATGGTGGCCACTCCCGTTGTTGCCCTGCATAAGTAGTGAAAAGGCATGATAAGTACAACAATCTTAACATCAAACAAATATAGCAAAGGTAAACAGCATCATCTCCAAATGATAGCTTGAATGTGTTGGTTTCAGCATGCTGTTAAAGCAAATATAAAATGGAAGGCAATGTTACCGACATTAGGCTTAACAGCCATCAAATATTGCAATTCAAACTGGTATTGTTGAAAATGAATAGAACATAGGTAATGCTTAAACATCACACTGGATAAATGTGTAAAACTGAAATAAAGGGCATGTGTTAACTACACCAGGAATAACTGGAACCAAATATAGCCGTTCAAATTGGTATTGATGTAGTCGAGCGGCACAGTGCCGACCTGCACATAATCAACAACACATTGTGAATGACTGAAATAAACAAGGCATAAATGACCAGTATAACAACCAAATATAGCCATTGAAAACTGGACAGAGTCTACTGCAACCAACCTAACAAGCAAATGCAGATAAACAGGGCATATGCTTGAAAACTGGACAAATGCTCACTACAACCAACCTAACAAGCAGATCAAGATAAACAAGGCATATGCTTGATAACTGGACAAATGCTAAAAAAAGCAACCTAACAACCAAATACAGATAAACAAGGCATATGCTTGATAACTGGACAAATACTCACTGCAACCAAACTAAGAACCAAATACAAATAAACAAGGCATCTGCTCGATAACTGAAAAAATGCTCACTCCAACCAACCTAACAACCAAATACAGATAAACAAGGCATCTACTCACTATAGACAACCAAATATAGCCATTCATGAAACTGAAGTGGACAATTCATACTTAAACATCGCATAGACCTATTGAACAATACATTTTTGCATAACTGAAATAATTAAACACGACACAGTTAAAGCACCACACGGCAAATGCTACTACAACAAAGGGTAAAGGTTGGAAAGCAAGAAAAGGTAAGATTTGTTGATAGAATGTTGCCTCACATTTCACTGATGGGATCCTTCCAGTTGGAAGAGCACAGACCCATGGTGCACTCTCTGATGTCAGAGATGGGCTGTTTCACCTTGGAAGAACCTTCGTGAGTGCCCTCCTCGTGGTCATGGTCGTGGTCGATGAGATCTGACTTGGCAATTGAGGATCCCAAGCCACCACCGTAGAAGGTGTCCTTTAGAAGTGACAAAATGGGCTCGATGGCGTATAAAGATTGCAAATCCTTGACTTCTTGGCGGAGGAGATCAACGGCAGGGTCATCGAAGAGATCGAGGGTGTTTGAACTAGAGGGGTTGGGGATGGAACACTTAACCTGTGACATGGCCCGCGTGATGCCATCGGTGTGGATGAGCTTGATGTCATAGCCAGCTTTCCCGAGATACAGTAATATGCTACCCTGCTGAGATGAAGCCTTCGGCATGGCAATGTAGTCAATGTCTTCGCCCGCTTCCACGGCGACGTGTTGCTCCGGGATCGACAGGTCGGGGCGAACTGGGGCCACCTCGCCAACGTCCGTCGGAGAGGCCATGATAAACCTCTTCTTGGTCGAATGCTCGTCGGGCTCCCCGGGATACGTGCTCGAGCTTAGGCTGTGACATTCTGGAGCAGGGGATGTGGATCTGGTGGGGAGGGACACTGCAGGCCTCATCTAAAAACTCAGGGGAGTGGGGCGATGATATGGAAATCGCTGGGTAACCTGAACATTATTATCTAAGCTAGGAGGAAGGGGAAGACCGGCAGGGATTGGCGGTGGCGGTGGCCGCGGCCGCGAGCTAGGGTTCGAGGGGGGAGGGGGATGGTGTTTGAGGATACGCTGCGGCTACTGAAAATTTTAGTAATGGTGGGTGGAGATGGTGGTGGACGAGGGAGGGCGACGGTTCAAATGCCTCGACTACTGCAATTTTACGATAAGGTCGGTGCTAGAGGAGTGTGCGCGACGGTTGAGGTACGTCGGCTACTAAAATTTGGGTGAAGGAATTGATGCGGGGCGGGAGTGCCCAGGATCGCGCATGGTCCAATAACAATATGCATGTATGATAATAAGGAAAAGTGGCACGGATCTGCCGATTTTCGCAATGCTCAAGGTGGGTAGTTTGTTTTTTATATTTTTAGCTAGCTAGCTCGTCTATCGCACACGGTTCGTCCTAATTTCCAAATAAACTTACCTGCCTTTAGCTTTCACAGGTGGTGGTTTTACAGCGCACTTGCATCACACACGGTTAAGCCAGTACCTCCAACATTTGCTCGCGCTTGCGCGGTCGTGGTGATTTCAGCGCACTTGCATCGCACACGCTTGAGCCAGTACCTCCACCTTAATTTGCTCGCGCTTCCGCGATCGTGGTGATTTCAGCGCACTTGCATCGCACACGGTTGAGCTAGTACCTCCACCTTAATTTGCTCATGCTTACGTAGGCGTGGTGATTCAGATCGCACTTCTATCGCACACGGTTAAGATATTATACCCCGTGTCCGTTGAGGGTCATTAGAGTCTTTGCAGCAAAAAATAACGTTAGAGAGGGTCAAAAGACAGCCACACCAGCGTGTGGCCCAAATATATATGAGTCAAAAGGGTGGTATGTGATGTTCAAAATTCCAATGCACAACTTTGACCCCGCAGGCCCATGGTTGGGCGCGTCGTTGAAGATCGATGAGAGGGGCCAGAAGTCAAGAACCACCTGGAAGTGGCCAAATATATGTACGAATATTGGGGATGTTTAAAACTTTAAATACACAATGCATAAATTTTGTGGAACTTGCCTTGCAAACCCTAAAGCACCCTAACAACCACCTAGCTAGGATATATATAATGACATAATGTTGTACCTAGCTAGGATGCTTGGCCCACCACCTCCCACTTCGTGTCAGCAGGACGGATGCACATAATGATCGATACTTTGGTCATACATGCATGCCCCCATGACCTACCATAAGACGGATCAATGAATCTATCATTTGGTCAAATGACAGTTGTTGTTGTCGATAAACCGCTTGGGCAAATAGATTGAACCATCATAAAAATCACATGAGAGGGACCACAAAACCAGCACCTCTTGCATGCGTCCCAAAATGATGTACGTTGGGAAGGGGTGATGTGTGTTTTCAATATAAAATAATGTACAATTTAGATGTGGTGCCTACCTCTCGATACAGACAACAGCCATGAAGTCAAGGTAGTTAAGGACGAGATACGTACGCAGGGTTTGATGTAGGTCGAACCCAGCAATCCGAGCATCTGGGAGGGAATCCTGACAACGCATGAGCTCAAGCTTTGGTTGACCGACATTTGACGGTGACCGTCCCTAACATGAACTAGGAGGAATCCATTCATGACCAACACATACCCCTCATTATCAGTCAAAGGGATGATATATATACACTCGGGGAGCCCATAGATATCCATGTCGTCACAAAAAACCGCACAAGGAGATGTGGTCAATCAGCAAACCCCGTACACACTACATGTGACCCGAAAATATGTATGGGTACGATGGTGTATGATGTGTTTAAATCCCATATGCACAACTTCGATGGGCCATGCCAACTACATTACAAACCGAACACCGTACCCGACTCCAACCCTGGTTCAATACGTATGATGTTAGTTTCCCTACTTCGAGGCAGCGGCACGGGGGGGGGGGGGGTCGTCCCACGCATGTTCTCAAACTTTATTTTTTCTAGCATGGGACACATCTATATATATCTAAGCACCTATGTAGTGTGCGAATAACTTTGAAAGTTGCTCGTTGGATGAAGCCAATTCGACGATACAGAGATGGAAAATCCGAGCACTACTGGCCGTTGGATATCATCTGCATTCCACCAGATTCTGCCACATGTACAATCTAGAAGACTCCATGGTTGAACTTAAGCATAATGCACAAACCACAAAACACAAGCACTTCTCCTCTATTCTGTAGAATCTTCCATATATTAATTGCCCAAACCTTTTTTTCTAAATGAATTGTCACTTTTTGTTTTTACCTTTACGATGCACGATTCCATGAATCTTAAAATAGTTTTTTTTATAAAACTAATTGATTTTAGATGAGATGAACTATAAGAATTAAACGAACATCTACATCATGCATATCTGGGAGAAGAGGCGAGAAACTGATGAGAGGAGTGGCGAGAAACGGTAGCCTGTTTTGAATGAAAACCTAGTAGAGAAGGAAGCATGAGCTACACGACGCATGCGCACAATGCTTACCCATGTACTGCATGTGCTGTCGAAATGGCTCAGGGTTGCCGTTTGATCTGGGAGCATCCAACGATGCACACGTACGATCTGTGGGGTTTGGATTCTGGCCAGTCAGAACGCACGACTCAGATCGCGCGCGCAGCGGGGGGGGGGGGGGATATCATACGGAAACCAACATTCGGTGGAAACCGGTGAAAACCATGAGAAAAAGATATTTTAAAGTTTCAAAAAAATTCCAAAAAAATGAGGGATGTTAAGAGAGTGATGTTTTATTGCCACACAAAATTTCAAGTTGAAACACATTACGAGATGTGAGCTTTGAAAAAGACAAAATTAGTGTTGAATAGTGCCGAATAGCAATGTCACTATTTAGGGCCGAATTTGTCTTTTTCATAGATCACATCTCGTAATGTTTTTCAACTTGAAATTTTGTGTCATAATAAAACATCAGCTTCTTAACATCCCACCTTTTTTCAGATTTTTATGAAACTTTAAAATATGGTTTCCACGAAGTTTTCATTGAATATCGGCTTTCGTGAGGAAACCATGTGCTATTTGAAAAAATTTCGTGAGAAGAATCTCAGTTTTTGAATCCCCGTAAATCCAAAACTAAGCTGAAAATCATGCAACCTTCCATGGTGTCACGACATGGCACTTATATGTTGAGGAATTTTTTTCGTCCATTGTGGCGCAAGTTTTATTACAAGCCTCTTACAAACCGGAGCTTCTCACAAAGAAGCCTCGTGGTTCCGATAGGGAAACGTGTCCCCCTTGTGGGCGAAACGTAATCACTGCCTCTTTTCGCCTTGTATTTTCTTCTACGGGCAACATGGAATGACAAGATATTCGTGCTGAAATTTAAACTTATTCAGGGTTCGTTTGGCCTTTTATACATTAATTGAGTTTCCTAGGCATTTAATGTCCATAATTCAAATCTGAACTACAAATGCATGCTCCAGTTCACCAAAATGGCTAGAAAAATTATACATGTGTCCTTGGGTGCATGTTTAGGTCCCATGCCAGGAATGGGAACAAATTACAACCGTACCGGTGTCATGGCTCGTCCTCAAACATTTCTAATCTCGGTTTTTAAGTCCCCATAAATCCTAAACTCAGCAAAAAGTCATCAAAGGTGGCATGGTGTCACGTCATGGTACATCTATGTCATCGTAAAAACATTGTCCAATTTGGGCCAAGCTTTATTACAAACCTCTTACCAAAACTGGAGCTTCTCTCAAAGAAGCCTCATGGTTCCGATAGGGAAACGTGTTCCCCTTGTGGGCGAAACATAATCACTGCCCCTTTTCGCCTTGTATTTTCTTCCACCGGCAACATGGAACAACAAGATATCTGTGCTGAAATTTAAACTTATTCAGGGTTCGTTTGGCCTTTTTATACACTAATTGAGTTCCCTAGGCATTTAATGTCCATAATTCAAATATGAACTACAAATACATGCTCCAGTTCACCAAAATGGCTAGAAAAATTATACATGTGTCATTAGGTGCATGTTTAGGTCCCATGCCAGGAATGGGAACGAATTACAACTATACCGGTGTCATCGCTCGTCCTCAAACATTTCGAATCTTGGTTTTTAAGTCCCCATAAATCCTAAACTCACTAGAAAGTCATCAAAGGTGGCATGGTGTCACGTCATGGCACATATATGTTGTGGTAAAAACATTGTCCAATTTGGGCCAAGCTTTATTACAAACCTCTTACAAAAATTGGAGCTTCTCTCAAAGAAGCCTCGTGGTTCCGATAGGGAAACGTGTCCCCCTTGTGGGCCAAATGTAATCACTGCCTCCTTTCGCCTTGTATTTTCTTCTACGGGCAACATGGAACGACAGGATGTCCGTGCTGAAATTTAAACTCACCAGAAAATCATGAAACTTGGCATGGTGTCACTACATGGTACATATAACTGTCCAATTTGGGCGAAGCTATATTACAAGCCTCTTACAAACCGGAGTCTGTCGCAACCCACGTGCTTCCGGTAGGGAAACATACCCCTCTTGTGGGCGAAACGATAATCGCTGCCTCTTCTTGCCTTGAACTCTGTTTTCTATAGGCAACATAGAATAACAGGGGTGTGGGGCTGAAATTTGAAACTCTTCAGGGTTCGTTTGGCCATTGTATATATATATATTACTAATTACTAAGTTTCATATGCATTTAATGTAGTCCATAATTCAAATTTGAACTACAACCACATGCTCCAGTGAAGCAAAATGGGTGGGAAATCGTACATGTGTCATTGGGTGCAAGTTTAGGTCTCGTTTAAGGAATGAGAATGAATTACAAACTTGTCGTCGTCCTGGAACATTGAGAATCTTGGTTTTTAAATCCCAGTAAATCAAAAAGTCACCCAAAAAACAAGAAACTTGGCATGGTTTCATGACATGGCACATATATGCCATGGTAAAAAAAAATCATCCAGTTTGAGAAGAGGCGCACACATTAGTAGCCAACATAGTCCTTTTTGAAAGAAAAAGCTGACACGTTAATATCGCAAACGGTTGTATTATATTTACCATGTCGAAATTTATCCTTACTCGGTGGCGTGCGTGCAGCTGTTTGATTAGACGGGTCGAGCACGAGAAGTCCGCCGTGCAGGCTCGACGGGACGCGTGCGAGCAGTCCGCCGCGCAGGCCCGACGGGATGCGTGCATCCTGTCCACCTCGCAGGCTCGACGGGACACGCGCGAGCAGCAAGGCCCCCCATGCTCACCGGGAAGCGAGCTCTTTTGACCTCCATGCACCAGCCGCAGTCCACCTCGCAGGCTCGAGGGTGTTTGCTTGTGATCCAATGGCAGCATTTGCTTTGTTCTTGTCTTCAACTCGTATTCCGCCCTAATTTAATTTCCACATGGGGAAACGGATAATACGACCACAAATAAAATGGCAACAGATAATACGACGAAAAAATTAAAATGGCGTAGATAATAATTGTCTTACATATTCTGGATAATTTTAAATGCCACATGCGGCAAAGCCCGGAAGACACGGGGGAAAGAGAAGAAGGAAATTGCAGACAACGATCTGGGTCGCTACTGTCTCTACTCGTCGATGGATCATCGGGCGGCGAAATCCTCCGGCTCCTTCTTCAATTCCTCACAAGTTTCCTTGAAAGCAGCCAAAGATTCCTCCACCTCCTGCTCGCGCTTGATCTGGAGCTTCCTCAAGGCACCCATTAGTTCCTCGATGACCGCTTTCAGCATCATCTTCGAGGCGCTGCTATGCTCATGCAGCATCTTCAGCCGGCGGCCTCCTCCTCCTTCTTGGCGACCAACTTGAGGAGCTTCGCATTGTCACCCATGAGTTGCTCGATGAGGCCGGTCGCCTTGTCAACCGAAGCATCGCTAATCTTGAGCAGCTTCATCAAGCCGTTGACCAGCTCCTACTGCATAGTGACGCCAGCGAGGATGTCGTCTTCGCCGGCGTAGGACATCAGGAACGCCGGCTCGTCGTGATGGCCGACACCGTAAACGTGCTTGTGAGAGCCCTCGCGTCCCGTGAGAGCTCGTTCGAGGGCTCCGCGGCACGCCGGGACATCTCTGCTGCGGTTGTGGCTGCGGCTTTGCTGCATGACCTCTCTAGTGCTTCTGCGGCCTTGGTCTTTGCTGCCTGGTTATATGTCCACCCTAAACTCCTCCTACCGGTCATGGCGGAACGACTTGACATAAAAAACCAGTTTTGTGGGTGATGAGGAGAGGAATTGTGAAGTAATTTTCGAGTGGGTAGTTTTTATAGCCCGGTGCTAAGTGTGAACACATATTAGTTTGATAGGTGTGAACAGATTTGCAATTACTTATTGTGTTGTAATCATCAATGTGACAAGAAACAAGGTCACAATTTCTTGATGGTAGAAGGTTGACCACGTAGTTGCCACGTGTCATTTATCACACAAGTGTTAACATAAGGAAATGCATGTCTAACTTACTAATCATCGCACACGAGTACTCGCAGACGCATCATGTGCGATACTCCTAGCCACCGCAAGCAACTAGTTTGCATTTTTCAATGTTTTTTACACAGAATCGCACACGAACTAAGTGTATTAACCGTGTGTGTTGTAAATTCTCATCGCAAATAGTTCATCTGAGTCGGCTATTTGCCACGTATCACACACATCTTGTTAAGTTGAACCGTTTCTATTGCGTTCGCTAATCAAAAACCATTTGTTTGAGTGAACCGTATGCCCTATATCTGGCAAACCGTTTATGTTGCACTCCCTAATAGCAAACGGTTCATCGGAGCGAACTGTATGCCGTATATCGCAAACACATTGATATGGCTCCCCGTTTCTGTTGTTCTGCCTCATCGCAAATAGTTCGAATGGGTTAACCATGTGCCCAGCATCGCATACGCAACTAAAATCTGAACCGTGTTTGATGCATCCTCCATCGCAAACGTTTTGCAACTTTTTTGACGGGTTTTTTCATCCCCATTTATGATTAATGCATCGCACACAGTTTCATCAAAGGGTCTTTGATCGTAGTGTCGTGTTAGAAGCATCCTGTAGTAGTGTTATGTCATTTTTTGGTACTAACCTATTGACATAGTGCCAAGTGACAGTTGCTGTTTTTTCCATGTTTTTTACATCACAGAAAATCAATATCAAACAGAGTCCAAATGCCATAAAACTTCATGGAGAATTTTTATGGGCCAAAAGGAACACAATGGGCCCTGGCTGTGCATGGTGGGTTGTGCCCACCTTGGGTCCCCCCCGGACCGCCTCTTTGCTCTATAAATACCCCAATATTCCTGAAACCCTAGGGGAGTTGACGAAATATTGATCCAGCCGCCGTAGAGTCCAGAACCACCAGATCCAATCTAGACACCATCTCGGATGCGGTTCACCACCTCCATTAGTGCCTCTCCGATGATGCGTGAGTAGTTCTTTGTAGACCTTCGAGTCCGTAGTTATTAGCTAGATGGCTTCATCTCTCTCTCTCTCTTGATTCTCAATACAATGGTCTCTTGGAGATCCATATGATGTAACTCTTTTGCGGTGTGTTTATTGGGATCGATGAACTTTGAGTTTATGATCAGATCTATCTTTTTATATCCATGAAAGTATTTGAGTTTCTTTGATCTCTTTTATGCATGATCTCTTATAGCCTCGTATTTCTTCTCTGATATTTGGATTTTGTTTGGCTAAATTTATCTATTTATCTTGCAATGGGAAGAGGTGCTTTGTAGTGGGTTCGATCTTATGGTGCTTGATCCCAGTGACAGAAAGGGAAATGACACGTATGTATCGTTGCTACTAAGGATAAACGATGGGGGTCTATCTCTACATAGATAGATCTTGTCTACATCATGTCATCGTTCTTATTGCTTTACTCCGTTTCTCCATCAACTTAATACACTAGATGCATGCTGGATAGCGGTTGATGTGTGGAGTAATAGTAG